>NC_092212.1:41731251-41944638 GCF_043381705.1 Parasteatoda tepidariorum | reverse complement strand
CACTTACATTAGAGAGAGAGACAGAGAGAGAGAGAGAGAGAGAGACTGGTTTAAGAAATTACGAGAATTTGCATACGTGGTCGATTATCTCTAGAACTACTGATCCGATTTTAATGAAATTTGATTTGTACATATATTGATACAATACAAAACAAAAAAAAAAACATTCAATAGTTGTATAATTATGCGAAACATTCGTTGAAGTTGGAAAGTATGAAACAGCGGTTGCGGAATAAACAAAACAAAAAATGGGTTAATAGGGGGTATGGTCTCCTCCTGCAGAGTGATTTCATACTTGAAATAAGGCAGTTCATTATTTCCTGTGTCAATTGGCCTGAAGTGTCCTGTGGTAATTTCATACCTTTCGACTTCAACGAGCGCGATCATGAGTGTGTATTACAATTGTTGAATGGTTATTTGTTTTGTATTGTATCAATGCATGTACAGATAAAATTTCATTAAAATCAGTCTAGTAGTTCTAGAGATAATCGACCAAGTCTGCAAATTCTCTTAATTTCTTGAACCCGTGTATATTAAACGTTTGAATTATAAAAAAATGAATAACGAAAACTTTTTTTTATATCTAAATACCATACTATAATTCATTAATCAAGTAATGCTTAATTTTGGAGGGGGTTTTGTTCCCCAAACTATGCCACTGTTTAAAAAGTGTGTTTAATTTGTATTTAGAATAGCTAATCAGTTTAGTTACTTATCACAGTTGATAATTAATGATTAATGACTAAATAAATTTGCAATAAATTTATGACTGAACTTTTACAGATGCAGTGCGCTTATTATACTTTCTTCGTTAAATTTTTATAATTTCTTCTATTCTTACTAGAATGAATTCAGTTTCCCCTCCCAGTTATAGATTTATGCTTAATGGATACAAATAGACATTGAATTTATATTAAAAGAATAAGCAGCGTCAATATTATCTAAATTAAAAAATATCTGCCGTTTACTCCTTTGAGAATGTGTAATAATATTTTTGCGTGTTCTTTAATCAAAAATTATGACCTGAAGAAATTTTAATAATAATAATGATAATAAACACTCTTCATTTTAAATAAAGGTAGATGAAAGCACGTTTGTGATTAAATTTTGACTTCGTAAAATATTTCAACAAATTTTCTTGCAAAAATTCAACAATTCTATGTGGAAGTAAATTAAACTGATAGTCAATAATGGTTTTAAGATCGAATTATTCATAGATTACCAAAAAGAATTATAAGAATGGGAGGGTTTTTTAATCTTGATGAAGAATCCAGTTGATATTTTCCATTTGACATTAACGATATCCATTCATTCACAACAATGACATTCATTGACGATATCGATTGTGTTTAAAATCGTTTGTGTATGAAAATCGTTTGAATATAAAAATCATTTGTAATATAAAAAGTGTTTGCGATATAAAAATCGTTTGTAATATATAAAAATCGTTCGTAATATGAAAATCGTTTGTAATATAAAAATCGTTTGTAGTATATTCGTATATAAAAATCAAAAATTGTTTGTGTATAAAAATACATAAGCATCCATTTAAACTTATTAAACAAAGCAGTTGAATTAAAATAAGCAATGGAAATGTGAATTTTTGCATATTTTATAGCAAACTACTTAAAATCAAGGTGATTCTAACGGGTAATACTTAGTTACAATCTTAAAAAATGAAGCATTTTATTTTTAGATCAAAATTTATCAGTATATTGTAATAACACATTTTTCCTGCATTGTTAATAAAATTTATCAGTATATTGTAATGACGCATTTTTCCTGCATTGTTATTAAAATTTATCAATATATTGTAATAACACATTTTTCCTGCATTGTTATTAACTCAGATTATATCTTTTTTTTTTCTTTCCTTTTTTTTTTAAACGAAATGAACAGCATGTGCTCAAACAATGCTGAATGATGCTCCATTGTCTTAAAAGTATTTTTTATGACATTCAAAATATTGCTGACTATTAAGCAAACTTTAAAAAATAATTAATATAAAAATAAATAAAATAATTGTTTTGTGTTTTAAAATTTAAAATCATAATAATGTTTTTTTATTTAAATTAATACGCTGAAAAATCATTTCTAACTGAAATATGGCCATTGATAGAAACATGGAGTTTTCCTAATTAAAACATTGTAATTGAAGAAAGCATTAAGTTTGCTTGATTGAGACAGCGATTGATGGAAAATTTGGATCTTCTGAATGAAACATAGCAATTTATAAAAACGTTGATGTAATTCATGATAGCAATTGATGGAATCCTTGCATCTTCTGAATAAAACATAGCAATTAATGAAAGCGTTGGGTTTTTTCTGACAGGAATTATCTGCTAATGAAAAACATTGCATTGATTGAAAAGCTTACCTTTAGGAAAGACTTCCCTCATCCTTAGGTAGGATGTTGTGAGACGGATGATGGATGCTTTGTCCAGTTGGCTAGTAATGGCGGGAGGAAGTGGAAGGAGTTTAGCCAGTTCTAAAAACTCAGCGTTTTCTTTCTCTCGGCGAGAGCGAGCAGCATTTTTGGATTTCTCCTTCATTCTGTTCGCAAAGCCTAAAAGAAAAGAGCATTGTATTTTCTTATTTCATTTGAAAATGAAATTCTGAATAATATATATAAAGAGAAAGTATTGTATTGAATTGATTGTTGATACTATTGTATTGTATTGATGTATTTTGCTTTGGCTATATTGATACAATATTAGAAAACACTCCTTTTTGCGGATATAATCGTGTGAGCTGATGAAAAGATTATATCTTTTATTTTCCGGATTTTTATTATTTTTTCCCCTTTTTTTCAGATATTTTTTTTCCGGTTTCTTATTATTTTTATTATTATTTTTCTTTTTTTCCCCTTTTCTCATTGTTCTGTAATTGTTTCCATGTTTTCTCTATTTTGATTATATATATATATATATATAAATTTTGAGCCCGGTCCAGAAGACAAGAGAACTCTTGGATTAAGTATTGGGAAAAATTTGCCTTCGTGGAGGACTTTTTGATGGAACTAACCCGCTTTTGCGTTACATGGAGAGGAAGGCCACGAGAGCCTACCTCCCACGGTTAGCCTGACGGCAAGGGGAATCTAACCTATGATCTGTCTACAACTGACGGTATTTCACGTCAGCGCTGAGGTCGGTGCAAGCCGGATGAGAAATTCATACCGACCTGCAGTCGCTGGGATTCTCACAATTCTTTTCAAACTGCATAGAGTGCTATTTTGAATTTTAAAAAAATTTTCGCATTTTGCCTTTAAAAATAAAAATATTTTTTTTAAATTTTAGTTTTATTATAGATATTATAATTCAATGAAAGGGTATATTTTTCACTTTTCAAATTCCCGTTAAACACCACGCCAAGTCAAAAGGTATAGACAAGCACCTTTTCATTGTTTGTTTTCCTCATACAATATAATACAGCGTAAGCTTCTTTTCTTCATTTATTTTTATTATTATTTTTTTTAGATTCAAAAAATATTTTCTAAATGTTCTTATGACTCGGATTTGATTATTCAGTTACTTATTTTAAAATAATTTTATTAACTAAATTTGGTAAATTTTATATTCACTGACAATGAGTATCTTTGATTTAGTCGATAAAAGTTTGTCTTAATGAATCATGATCTGAATTTATAATTTAAGAAACAGCATAGTTAATTTTAGTAGGGCATAATTTATGCTCTATTTCTCAACATATAATTTATGTTCTATGTTTGATTATATTGTCACTCGTTTTAAAAGAAAATTCATATTAATAGATTTTAGCAGACTCTTATATTTTATGAGTTACTCTGATTTACCTTAAAGTATGTTATAAAATTTCCATAGGAATACTATGGTAATATACTATACGAAATCCGCACTTAGCATGCGAATACTTTCTTAGTTAGATTTCTTTAATTCATTGACATAAATCAGCGATTAATATATTTTTTAATAGATGCATAAGATAAGTTTTAAGAGAAAAGCTAATTTTTCTAGATGTTAAAAATAGTATTCATTTGCTACAATTGATGATTAAGTAATGTGGTCAAAAATATGTGTGGTCAATAATATTATTTTAAATAATATTGTCTGTAATATACAGATACATGAGTATACGTTACATGAGATACTTACAAGGAAAGATTATTCCTCGCTAGCCTGGATGTTCTTTTTGACGAAATTTTGACATGTTACTTTACATTGCCCTGTAAAAACAAATAAAGTTAGTTGTGTTTACAAAATAATAATAAAAAGAAAGAAAAAAAGAAAAGGAAAGAAAAAGGAGAAGAAAGAATTTTTAAGTTTATAGATTTAAAAAAAAAAACAATGATGAATAATAATAAAATAATAATGAAATAATAATTAAAGAATAAAAAGAAATTTAAAAAAGTTAAAAAAATAATAAATAAATACAAAAAAATAATAATAATGATTTTTTCTTTAAATAATGGGAATAAATGCATAAATAAACGAAAAAACTAAAATATATTAGATGGTACATAAGTAACAAAAATAAGAAAGAAAAAATAGCATGAACACATTATCTTTATCCTTAGTTTTTCTCCATCAAAATCTTTCTGCTTTTCGGATTTTTTTTTTTTTCTTTCTTGTCAAATCATTTCTTTCAATAAAACCGTTTTGATTTTACACCAATTACAATAAAGGTCATCACGAACTAAATAAGATATTATGCAGAGAAGCTTGGTGACTAATTTGCTGAACTTGAAACACATTTTTCTGAATTCCTTTTTCAAAACTTTAGGAGAAAATCCTTTTCTTTTTTTTTATTTAATAAAAATTCGCACGTTTTTCTTTCTTCTTAAATCTTAAATATCGATCCAATTTTTCTTCTTAAACCCGATGGATATTTTTGAAAATTAAACTTTTAGTTTAAGTTAAATAATGCTTTAATTATTTAAAAAAAGAAAGAAAATTGTACACAATAACATGATAGCAACGCGATTGTTTTGTAAAACTGAAATTGATTTCATTTCAGAAATCAGAGTTATGAATTGAGAAACGTTAAAAAAAAATCTTTATGAAAAATAATTCTACTCAAATGAAGTAAGGAAAATTTCACAATACATCAATAGTTTTGATAGCATATTCCTTTTATTGCCTGTGCAAAATGGTTAATGATACGAAGAAAAATTCTCTTATAATGCAGCTCACTTCGTAAAACTTAAAATATAGCAATTTTTAAATTAATTTTTCAAAAAGTTTTAAAATTTTCATACAAAAATCACAGCTTTTATTAGAAGAAAGTTTGTTCCAAAGTTTGGCTCCACGCCTACCTGCATTCATAAAACTCAATATTTTTTCGGTCACATTTTTAAATAACATACTTTGCAATAGTATAATGTTTTTTTTAAATATCTTTCTGCAGTTATTATATTTTCTAACTGGGTCTTTCTAAATTCAGTAAGAATACTTTTCCACTAAACTTTTCCATTGAGTTCACTTAAAAAAAATATTGAATATTGTCCTTCCAAAATGAATATATTTTTAAGATTGGCCAGAAGTTAAAAAAGTTCTTCAAAACGCTTTCGCCAAGGAAAATTTTTAAAAATCTATAATTTGAATGTACCCTAAACTCAAAGCAAACCTTCAATTCTTAACTATTTCTATTTTGAAGAAAATATTTGCTTTAAAATTTAATGTATTTAAAATTTATTATCTTTTAATTTTTTTTTACATTTAAGATTTTTTTACTTTAATGAAAATAAATTACTAAATTTTTACTCAATTTTATGAACTCTAAAATAACTTTTTGAATATTGAAAAATTATAACAGAAATAGTTTTCATTTTCACAAGACTGTGGTCTGATTGGATTTTTGTTTTCCATGATCGTGTCTTAGTAACTCAGAATTTACTCAAATGTAATATCTCTAGCTGCTTCCAAGAGGCTGAAAAACCCGCACGCAGTTTAACATTTTGTGAGCGTGGTGCGAAGAAGGTGTAATTAGTACCAGTATCTGCCCTTCGATCTAAATTGCTGTAGTGGGACGTTCGCATACATTCTGCTAGGAGGAATTCTCCGCCACTAATCCTTTATTATAACTTTATTTCGGCGTAAAGAACCTGACCAATTACAAGACTGTGACTTTCCTTCGCATTAGCCATTCGAATCACTTTCAAAATTAATATAGAGGTCACTGTCAAAAGTTGAACAAAATTTGATCTAGCGGTCATGAACCACTGTTAAAAATTTACAGGCGTTGCTAATAAATGACAGGTTAATAAACGGCTATCCTTAAACAACAACCCTTTGCATATCAATTTTTAGTTTCGAGTAAGTAAGTAAGAAAAAAACGTCAAGAGACTGTCTTCTTTTTTTAAAGATAAATTTCCATGGTGATAACAATAAATGGATGAAAATAAATTATCTGTAAAACTGTAGTGTCTTGTGTAAAGTTGTCTCAAAATTGTAACGCATAAAGGGGAAGTTATACCTCAGAGAAACGCTTGAAGGGAAATTTTCTTTTATTTACAGAAGTTATTTAAAATTTAAAGTATGGAAAAAAGGTGAACATAGAATAAACTGTGAAGTTATCAGCGATGATTTTTTTTTTCAAATTATCAAGATATAAATAAATTATTTCATATTAGTTTTCCACTTCGTAAATCTTGATTAACCCTGCTATATATACTTTGTTTGCATTTTGAAAACCTTTTCTTCAGCATTTTCAATTTTTTTGTTTACCTAAACTCCTTTTATCTATACCTTAAATCTTAAATTACTTACACTTTAAATGTTAAATCACTTATAGAGATGAAAGAGAATTTGTATTTGTCATGAAGGGTTTCTCTCACGGTATAGCGTCCGCTCAACCAACATTCCCCTTTGCCAACAACTAGCTGTTACAATCGTGCGGAAAAAAAATGTCTACAACTCTATTTCTAAAATTTAATATTTTTATAAGAGCTACGGTGGCTCAGGGGATAGAGCACTCGCCTACCAATCAGGTGACCCGGGTTTGAGTCCCAGCGATGTCTGGTTGATTCGAATTCCACACCCAGCTCGCATTGACCGTAGTGCTGACGTAATATATCCTCAGTGGTATGCGGATGATGGGTTAGAGTCTCCTTACCGTCAGGCTAACCGAAAGTGGTTTTCGTTGTTTTCCTCTACTTGTAACACAAATGCGGGTTAGCTCCAATAAAAAAGTCCTTCTCGATGTCAAATTTCGCCCAATAATTGACATAGTTCCTTCGTCTTACGGATTGGGTTCAAAATTACAAGGTTACGGATTTGAACATTGGTAGTATTTAACTGAAAATTGGGTTGGCTATTCAATGACGGTTATAAAATGAAAGAGATTTATTAAGGAATAAAAAAAAATATATGGTTACGAAATTCCACATTTTTCATTCGTCAAAACGTGCATTGTAAAAATTACTATACATTTCATCTAGAACATTATCACTCCTTTTCCAAGTACTAATCTTTCCAAAATTTGAATTGTCGGTTCCTGTAACACTCTCCAATTAATCCTAGAAAGAAAAAGAAAAAAAAAACTATTCCTTGTTTAAAACAAGCACGATATAACAAAGTAACGCCTTTTACGGTTCGTTATGATATGAAAAGGGTCCTAACTCGTTCGCCCCAAACGACATAAAAATGACAAAAAAACTGAAAATGTTCTGCGACAAATTTCACCATCTGCTTACTCAAGAGAAAAGGAGTGGTAAACCTGAAAAACCGAAAATGAGAGTCATAAATTCCAAGACAACCTAGCCATGACGGAAGAAAACCTTTGTCTTGAGGAGCGCCTTACCATAATTTTTTTTCTTTTCATTTCTGTATGATGTCGGCACATGCTCAAGTTTTCTTGAAATCATAAAGAACAGTTTTACCTAAAAGGATTATTCGCCTAAACGTGACAAAAGATATAAACTTTTTGGCGTTGTTACTTATTTTATGAATAATTAGTTATAAAGGGTTGTCGTATGTGGCTAATAATTCCTTCGCGCTGAAAGTCACTTGAAAACAATACTTTTTTATTATTGTCCAGTTTTTGGAGTTTTAGAAAAATATTAACTGATGTTTTAATAAGGTAGGAAAAAGTTTATTCCCTCCAACGTGTAGGCGGCATGACAAAGAGGTTGAGGTTTAAGAATTTTCTGCCATTTAATTTTAATCGTGAGTTATTTAAAAAGGGAATAAAAACTTTTCCCATTTTATTTGGGTCAGAAACAACTAAGAATTATAAATTATATTTGTTTTCATTTTACTGTTATCCAATCTAAAAAAATTTCTATTCTGCAAATGAATTCCGATTGTCACTTTTACAGTTTTTCAATTTTTTTATTCACAGAATAATAAATATGCAATTATAAAAACAAATTATCACTGACCTTCTATCAATAATTAACCTCTGAGCAATAACTTTAATGCAATTTTTAAAAAAAAGGGGAAAAGGATAATTTATTTGAAAATAAAAGCAAAAATCGCAAAGAAAAATTCAGTTAAAAGAAAAGCAGCGTTCATATTACGCTAATAAAAATAATAAACAAGGAAAAATATTTCTAATCAGTTCATTAAATTAAAATTATTTTATAATGTGTTTAAGACATTTTAAACAAAATTTAAAAGCGAAGAAATAACATTCGATTTTTATACAACATTTTATGTTATTGGTCATGCATCTTTGTACCTTTAAACAACTATGCTTTTTTTAAATATTTTTTTTAAAAATTTCTCTTTAATTTTCTAAAGCAGCAAAAAAAAAAAAAAAAAAACGCGAGCAGTATAAAAACAGCTAATGACGAAAATGCGTATAGATGTAAATGGAGCATTCTGAACCATTGTATTTAGTGTACCATAAGCACTTGCAAGTAGCAAGTATGAAAGTAGCAAGTATAAAAGCAGCCAATGACGAAAATGCGTATAGATGTAAATGGAGCATTCTAAACCATTGTATTTAATGTACCATAAGCACTTGCACGGTATTCTCTACACAGATGTCCTTTAAACATCGACCAATTGTCCGTCAAATTTATTACGAATCCCAATCCTAATGCATATATCACGATTTCGACATTTGCTGTTTTGCAAGTCACGATTTTGCCATTCGTGGTTTTATTCAAGAATCTTTACCACTCATTAATTTCAACGCGCTCCTTTCTTATCAACTTTCTTTAAAGAAATATAGAAAGTAATTAACTTTAGGATGAATATAACCTTTTTTTCTAGCAAACGCAGTAGAATTTTCTCCTGAATTTTCCTTTCATTAAAACAACTTCCGTTAAAAGAGATTACCATTCCCACTCACTTAGAACATTTGGTTTGCTACTTTATATCTAAATTTCAAATAATTTGTTATATGTTCCAATTGCATTGAATTATCTTCTACAGAGGATTTCGAGTTGTAATATTCATGTTTCTGACGCACTTTTATAAAGTACAGTCTTATCTTCATGCGTATTTTGCGTAATATAATCTAATGATCAAAACTCTGCTCTAAAATTTCGTTTTTGGGCAATGTTCGAGATTTTCGAAATTAGCATTTAAAAATTAAAAATCAAGTTAAAATTTTGTTAATTTAGCAATTAGTTGGGAGCACCACGACGGCTCGGGGGATAGAGCATTCGTCTTCCGATGAGGTGAATCCCCAGCGATGGCTGGTAGATACGAAACCACATCCGGCTAGCACCAAGCACAGTGCTGACGTGAAATATCCTCAGTGGTAAACGGATCATGGGTTAGAGTCCCCATTCTGTCAGGCTAACCGTTGGAGGGTTTCGTGGTCTTCCTCTCCATGCAACACAAATGCGGGTTANCTCTATATATATATATATATATATATATATATATATATATCAGTAAATTTAGTAAATATCAGTAAAGAATATCAGTAAATATAAATATCAGTAAAGAATCATCGAAAGTTTGGTTCTCAATTTTTTTGAATCAAAAATTGAGCCAAAAGACGCTTAATCATTAGACGACATATTTAACTTATGTTTCTTTCCCCACTATTCCTTTCTATGTGTGTGTGGCAAATTTCTTGACAGATTGAAATAAAAACAAGGTAAACACCTTAGTTTCCCCACTTTATGCTGACATTTTTTGAGGTGATCCAACGTGAGAGATTTACAGCCATCGTCCTACGGTGTCAAAGTTAATTGCTCGCGAAGTCAAAAGCGGTACCTCATCTAACGCCATCTGTGCTTACACATCTGCCACACTTAGTTTTCTCGCAAAATTGCAACTCTATTTACAGCATTACATATTTTCTTGAGCGACTATCTACTCACGTAACAAGAGATTTGACACGCAATTATTTACATTTCCAGATTGATTCAACCATTATTAGTTTTATTACTAAGCTGTTAAAAAAAGTTCCGCAACACTTGTGAAAATTTAAATTTTTTTATGAATTTTCATTTTTTTATTTTTTGGTGTTCTTAGTTGAAACTTTTATAAATAAGCTCTAAATGACTTTGAGAGCTGCGGTAACTCAGGGGATAGAACGTTCGCCTCCCAATGAGGTAAACCGGTTTCGAATCCCAGCGAAGTTGATACGAGTTGGTTGATACAAATCCGCATCCGGCTTGTACCATCCACAGTGCTGACGTGAAATATCCTCAGTGTTAGACGAATCATGAGTTAAGAGTCCTTTTGCCGTTAGGCTAATCGTGGGAGGTTCTCGTGGTCTTTCTCTCCATGTAACGCAAATGCGGGTTAGTTCCTTTAAAAAGTCCTCCAAGAAGGCAAATTTCTCCCAGTACTCGATCCAGGACTTCCCTTGTCTTCTGAATTGGGTTTAAAATTACAAGAATATGGAGTTGAGCATTGGTGGTTAAAAGCCCAAAATTGGGTTCGCTGTTCATCGTCGGTTATAAAAATAAAATAAATGACTTTGGATAAAACTGAATTCGTTATTGCTATAAACGAGATCCTTCAGAAACGGATGCTGCAAGGATGTAGCAGAGCTTTTTTTTTAACAAACATTTATTTAAAGCACACGGTATACCAGTTATAAAAACTTTTTTGTGCGATTTTTACATAGGTCTTGGAAGGCTGATTACATGAAAAAGGGAGCTGAAATGACTGTCATAATTATTTAGAAATACTCTTCTGTCTTGCAAAAATATAGATGAAAAGAAACTTGCACAATCTACACTTATAAGAAATTGTGAAACTCGATGAACCATATTATAGTTCAAATTCCAAATTTTCTGCAAACTTTGTCAAATTGAACCAGTATTGGGGTTCTTGAATTTGACTACAAGAATTGGTTATTATTTTGAACTGAAATATGGTTTAATTTAACATCTTATGAAGGTTGCAGCATCTTTTCAGGCTCAAGGTACCAATTTGATGGTTTAACGTTGAACTAATTTTTCTGAGAGTAACAACCAAACCCAATTATGTAGTACAGATGATAAATAGAGCCTATATAATGTAGTTCTGTACGAGTATATATAATATAACTTATATATNATATATATATATTATATGAGGTTTCAGGCGAAAATTTAAATTAACTCTTTTATGCATGATTAATTCAAATTAAAAGGTAGAATTATTTGAGTTGAATTTCTTTAAAATGAAATTTCGCAAACTGATTTAGTTGGAAGAAATGTATCATAAAAGTTAAGCAATTAAATAAAGTTAACAATTCAAAAAAAAAAAAATTCATAAATAAAAGACAAAAAAGAAATTTTTTATTCTTCATATTGAGAGTATGGTTTATTTTTGCTTCATTAGGATTTACGGTGAGATATGTGTAATCATAATTTATATTTTTTAGCATCCAACAAGGGGAAATAAAAGTAAAATAATCAATCTCAATGTATTTATTAATTACTTTCATAAACAAAACCATTAATGAAATCTATAATAACAATAAGCAACTTTGGCTAGTTGTATAGACTTTTAAAATATACTTTGCACCATTGCCATCTATGCAAAAATGGAAGCAAACTGTGTGAGAATTTTAAGCTTACAATTACTCTACCTCTACTAAGCTTCATGATTTATGTAATAAATAAAAATAAAAAAAAGCATTTTATAATTTTGTTTGAGTAGAAAAAAGAAAAGCATTTTTGTTTGATGCATGATTCTAGAACAGAACTTAGAGAGAAAAAATTGTGCATATGGTATATTACAGAAAATACTAATTTTTATGTTTATTTCATATTTCGTCATTTTTTTTCCATGTCAGTTCCCTTCCTTCATTATTTTAACCAGATACGGCTAGAAAAATCAAATGACATAACTTAAACACTACAAAAAGGGTCCTCAATGTTGATTAATGTTAAAAGTTTATATCTAGCAAATTTATATAGTAATAATTCTTCTTGTTCTTTAATGTTAAAAAAGTAGATTTATACATTTCTATTTCTTTCGAGGGTTATTGTTCTTTAATGATAAAAGTATAGATTTATGCATACTAAATAGATTTATATACGTTATAATAATCTTTTCAAAGTTATTTCTTGATGTTTAAAGTGTTGGTTTTTACATAGTAAATTTATGCATTACTAACTTTGATAAAAATATAGATTTATAACAAATAAATGTACAAATTACTTATTCTTTTTATGGCTAATCTTATTCTTTGTTAAATATGTAGGTTTATACGTTACTAATTCGTATTATTATTGCTCTTTAATGTAAAAAGAATAGGTTAATACTTAGTAAATTTATACATTACTAATTCTTTTTAAGGTTGCCATTCCTTAGTGTTAAAAATGGAAATTTATATCTTATAAATGTACACATTATTTATTATTCTTGTGGCTAATGTTCCCTTTTTTAATTGTATAGATTTATACATTCGTCTTATGATTATTGTCCCTTGATGTTAAGAGAATAGGTTTATACTTAGTAAATTTATAAATCACTAATTCTTTTTAAGGTTGCTGCTTCTCAATATTAAAAAAAAATAGATAAAAATATACAACACACCTTTTTAAATTCCTTTTTTTTTTGAGTAATAAATTTGTAATAAATTTAATTGAAAAGTTCTAATTCATACTAGTTACAGAGAAAATGAGCTTTAATACATTTTCACATATTGGAAAATAACAACTTATTTCTGTAGAATAATTTGTTGCTTAAAAATTGTCTTATTGATACGTCTTTGTTTAAAACAATAACGATAGTTTAAAATTAGAGGACAGTTACAAAAGGACGCCATTTATAAAATTGTTTTGTAGGAAAATCTATGCTCTGTCTCTCTCAGTTACAAAAGGACGCCATTTATAAAATTGTTTTGTAGGAAAATCTATGCTCTGTCTATCTCTCTCTCTATCTATCTATCAATTCTTTCTATCTATCTATCTATTCTATCTATCTATCTATTCTTTCTATCTCTCTATCTATTCTATCTATCTATCTATTCTATCTATCTACTCTATCTATCTATCTATTCTATCNAAATCTATGCTCTGTCTCTCTCTCTATCTCTATCTATCTATCAATTCTATCTATCTATCTATTCTATCTATCTATCTATTCTTTCTATCTATCTATTCTATCTATCTATCTATTCTTTCTATCTCTCTATCTATTCTATCTATCTATCTATTCTATCTATCTACTCTATCTATCTATCTATTCTATCTATCTATTCTATCTATCTATTCTATCTATCTATTCTATCTATCTATTCTATTCTATTCTATTCTATTCTATTCTATCTATCTACTCTATCTATCTATCTATCTATCTATCTATCTATCTATCTATCTATCTATCTATTCTATCTATCTATTTTATCTATCTATTCTATCTGGCACTTTTTGGGCTGCGAATTACTATGTTGCAATAGTTTGCAAGTTATGCAAAATTTGAAAATTCATTTTTAACACGCTTCTCTTAGAAAACGTAAAATTTAAGAGTCTAAGATTAAGAAAATTTATGTCTTAATAAGATTCGAAAATTTCCAAATATAAACTAATTCTTCAATTTTCCTCCATTGGAAAGAAAAAAAAAAAACTTTTTACATTAAACATTTTAACATGCTTTTCTCATAGAAACTTTGAATATTAGTAATCTTGAAAGGCTTAAACATTTTCAAAAACGTCTGTAGAACTAAATTCTCTTCGCAAAAAAAGAACGAAAACCGGAAAAAATCGTATGTTTCGAAAAAGTCGAATTCTTTTCATCACCACCTGGGAGGTATGAGGAAAAGGGAACATTGTAACAGAGTAAGGGGGGATAATAAAAATATTTTGTTTATATAAACAGCTGAGCAAAGTTTATTCAGAAAGTCACAGCCGCGTATAGAATTGTTGTATGTATTAGGAACCGGACTTGCTGGACAGTTTTTTTTTTATTTATTTAGTTTTTTTTATGATATTCTTTGAAATTTAGTCAGAGGGAAAGATATCTCACCACAAATATCGTTTACCTCATGAGATGAATTCTTTTATAAAGTTGGATAACGCATTTTGTAAAGCAAATAATAGAGGTTAATCTTGGATTTCTGTCCAGGGATTTATTATTTTCAATGATGCTGATACTGATTTATAAGTGAAATGCTCTTTGATTAGGTTTTATGCTAATTTTTCGCATTATGAGCTGAATTTATTTATTTATTCACTTAATTATTGTTGCTTTATTTATTTGTTTATCATCGACTGAATTGTTTTATTTGTTCCCTTACAAATTTGTCGCCTTATTAAGATATTCAATTTTGTTAAGTTGAATAATGTATCCCCATAAAACAAATAACAGAGATTTATCTAATATTTCTGTCCAAGGATTTATTATTTTCACCGATGCTGCTACTGATTTTTAGTTGAAATCTCCCTTGATTGAATTTCGTTTTAGTTTTTCGTATCATTTGCATATTTGCATACTTCTTCACTTAATTAGTTGCTTTATTTATTTGTTTAACATTTGTTAAACGTATTTATTAGTTTCTTTACAACAATGCTGACTTATCGCGACATTTAATTTTGCAAAGTTTAATAATTTCCTCTAATCAAATGGTAGTGGTTTAATTATAATTTTGGTATAAGGGTGTATTATTTTCAAATTTGATGATACAGGTTTATAGTTGAAATGATCGTTAATCAGATATGTGTATATTGTTCGTATAATTAATTTATTTCTTCATTTAATTATAGCTGTTTTACTTTTTTGTTTATAATTTTTTTGTTCCCTTACAAATTTGCTAGTCATTATATTATCATTTGTTAGTTTATTACGATATTCAGTTTTGCAAAGTTTAATAATTCCCACAAATCAATTAATAGAGGTTTATCAAGTTAGCAAAGTCTGGTGCATAAATTGGTACAAGTACACAATCGTACGTTTGTACGTAAAACCCTCGTAACTTCTAAACTATTAGTTCGATCGTCTCATGATTGCCCTAATTCAATTTAACGTACAACAGAAACAATGTCTCACTTACCAGTACAGATGAAATTTAATTTTCTCCCTCTAATCACTCCACTTTCCCTCAAAAAAGAGGGAAGCGTGTACAGGGGAGTAGGGGAGTTTTCAGGTATCATTTATGAGGATATAGAAATCTTTCAATAAAAAAAATCTTGGATATTAATTTCTTGGATAGTCTAATTGTACTGGACTATTATTATTTTTATTTTAGGAAATTACATCACATGAGCTGCGATAAATTATCAAATTTAAATTTTCAAAAATGTAAATTCAATGCAGTTAATGTCACTTCTATTCTTTCTTAAATACATGTTTTTTTGTTTTTTTTTTATCCTTGTGACCAATTATCCCACTGAATTAGCCCTCAATACATAATTTCCATTTTTTTTTACTGTTTGTTGCTACTTTCAATGAGTTTGTACACTTAGATTTTTTAAATTACGGTATAAAAAGACAAATTTCGTTCATTAATTAATTCATTCCATTAAAAAAAAAAAAGAAACGTGTTTTTAAAATTTGCACAATCCCAATGCGTAACAGTTACGATTTATCACAGTCATTACTGTATCCGTATTTACCAAAAACAATTAACAGTGTGAGCTATAAGCTATGACTTATCTGATGAAACGATTCTAAAATTATTATACAACCATACGTAATTTTAATTCCAGATTTGTTTTTCACTGATCCAACTCCAACAAATCGGCGAAGAATGTTTTTACGTTTGTAATGACTATAGTTAATGACCTTCCTCGTGCTTCAAGCAATTAGTGGGCCAAATTCAACGAGCCATCACATGAGCTATTAAGCTTGCAATCGGATAATTTTTACAGGAATTCTCCCGGGAAAACAAACGGGCGTACTTTTATGCATACAATCGAACAGTGACGAATAATATTTATCAATCAAATTTAAAATCTAATTTCAGCACTTGAATTAGAAATGCATCTTTAGTGTTTACCTACATGTTAACATGAAGCATAAACAGCTTTGATGAACTAATTGTATTAAGAAACTTTATAGATATACAAAGCTACTGTGTTTAAAATTAATTATTTGAAGGAATGCAAAAACAATAAATATTTAAAATAATAACCAGGATTTTGAAATGTCTTATGCCCCGACTAAGTTCTATCTGACAAAATTTCCCTGGTGGTAAAGTTGTCCAAGTTAAAGTTATCTTTTTTTTTCTTCCTCTCGCTAAATATAAGGTAAAATTTATGGCCAGATGCTATTGTACAAAAAAGGTATGTCATTTTTCTGTACATTATTTTGATACTGTCTTTCAGCGAGATGGAATGTGAAAAAGAAAAAAAACATTCAACATTGGTTTCCTTAAATCAAAAGTGTGTCCCAATTTTATTGATAAATAAAATATTCTCAGTAAGTAAGATTGAAGATGAGTTCTGTCTGCGCAGAAAGAAATCGACGCACAGGTGCACGCATGTGTCCAAAGCTGAATATTCTTCTGAACGTAAACAGCACGTGCGCTCAGTGTATGTTTTATTTCTTACCACAAAGCATGGACATAAATCATCTGAGTTTTGACACGAGAAGTGTTGCCATTAAACAAATGCTTAAATTTTTTTTTCTATCTTTCTTAGGTTTGAGAATATGGAAGAAAATATAAAATGTAGAATAAATTCTGAATTCTACAATTGTAATTTAAATTCAGACGTAAAAATATCAATTTTTGAGCTGAATGAATAGTGATGTATATTTAACATTTAATAACGAAATTACTAAAAATAAAGAAACAAAAACGGTTGAAAAGATAGTCCAGGAAATAGAGCTTAAAAATGGGGGTTGCCTGAAAAAACTGGCATTCATTATTTTTTGCACATTCATGTTTTTTGGGTTGCTGAACACGGATCTGCATTTTGCAAGAAAATTTTTTCCTGCAATTATGTAATTTATTATTAATTAAATTAATTATTAATGTTTTGTTAATTTATTAAATTATTATTTTTAATTAATATTTTTAATATTAATTAAATTTATTTCTGGAATTAAATGTGATAAATTGAAAATTATTTCATTAGAAGATTCTAAAACTTTATTAACACGGATTTGGTACCTGATTCTATTAGGATAAAATTTATACCTAATCATTCTGTTCATCCTGTTCTCATTTTTCAACTTTAGCCTTGTTTTTTAAATTCTTATTTACTTTTTATTGGATATAAAAACTCATTAAATCTTTTTTTCAAAGAGGTTATTTAGTAAAAGTGCGAAAAGTTAATTACTAGTATTTCTTCACAACTATTTTGTAATAATTATTATAATTGAATGCGTCGAAAATACACAGCTTATCACAGCTATAGATAAAGATAAATAGAACTAAAGATAATAGATATAAGATAAATAGAACTTAATCAAAATTATATGTAACTTATTTACATTTAAATGATTGCAAAACGGTAATTTAACATACTTATCAAAAATTTTGCATTTTAAGGTGATACAGAAATACTTAATAGTACCTAAGTGTGTAAAAAACAATACTAAATAATGTAATAACACCACTTTTAGTTTTAAGCCTTTAACTTTAGGATAGGGACTGTTGAAATATTATTTTGTGATTGGCTTATTTCTGATGTAAAAGATAAAATTAAAGCAAGGGGGTTTTGGGACTTTAGTACATAAAAGCGTGGGAGGAGGTTTGAAATCTGTTTCTTTTTGCTATTAAAAGGGGAGGTGGAGTCCAAAAGTGTTAAAAAACATGCGCACTGTTAGAATTTTCATTCTGAAATTAGGGTAAAATAACGACAGCAGTCTGTCCATCTAATTAACCACAAAGCTTGTAGTTAAGAACATGTTTTACTGTTACGGTTTTGAAACTATTTGTAGAAAATGATACTCTTGGACACCGCGGTATTATTTATTTTATTTTTAAAAACTGTGAGTGGCATCAGTTGGCTTGTTTATAATTCACATGGAACGTTTGTGTTTTGTGCTTGTCGTTAGTTCTTTTTCTGTTTTATTTATAATAAATGTTTTGTCCTATTTAATTCTTCGTATTTTATTTAATAATTCAAACTCAATCTTTAATATTTATAAACCCTGCAAGCTGGATAAGTTTCTAGAACTGTTTTCAAGACTATTTACGACTAGCAAAATTTCTAAACCATAGAAATAAAACTTAAACGGACATTGGAGCTCTGTGGGTGCTGCGCCATTAATACGTGATTGATAATTTCGTATTCTAATAGCCCAGGGTCACCGATAGAAGAGAGTAGGACATTAGACACTCTTAAAGTGTTGAAGAAATGAAAAAAATATTGTAGTATCAACACTGGGATACGAACCCCTGTTCAGCCAATCTTTTCCGATTAGCTCTCTCAGCTACTGTGTGTATCCAACTGCACGGAACGAAATGGCTTCATAAGGTGGCGCGGATAGAATTCTGGTTGTTAAACCGTATAAGGTAAAAATAATCAATAAACGATTTTTCTCACTCTTTGCAGTTTGAATATCATTCTTTTTTTAAAGGTTATTTGACTGTTTTGGTTGAATATGGTAAAATAATAATGAAATAAATTGCTATTTAACCACTTTTACCAATAAATTTCCAACGGTGTACATGAATGACCCCTTATCCCTTATACCCCTAAACTTATTTTTGATAAAAATGTAAGATGATAGCTAAAGAGATCAAATAAGTTAAATAATAATAGTATTAGTTAAAAATAGTTGAGGAAAACTTCAGCAAATGTAGATTAAATCCTTTGTAACCAAAATAGAACGGAATTAAAATACAGTTAAATTAATAATTTACAAGCAAATTTCTTATTAATTTATATTAATTTTAAGTTGCTGGAAAGCTATGATTTCTAGATCTTGTTTGCTATTAAAATTATTTGATCATACGATTTTTCTGTGCAATAAGAAAACACAAACAATAATGAAAAACATTTTTAAATCATTATCGTTTTATGTTATATCGAGTAATATATCAATTGCGCATAATTCATATTTTAAATAGCAAGTAAAAAAATAAACACTAATTGCATACTACTATTTATTTATTTATTTTTTTTGTTAAAATATTTGTTTAGAAAATAGAAAAACTTAATCAGTCGAAAATTTAATTTCTTTTCAGAACAATTGTAAAGAAATGAAACATAATGTGAGCTTTCGTCTCTATTGTTACTGGAAAATACTTTCTTCACGTGAATCGCAACATAACCTTGACCGTGAGAAGCATTACGCGAAAGACGTGATAAAGGGTTCGTTTTTGGAAAGACACTGAGAAGCACGTTTCACGGCAGGCCATTTGATATGCTCCTGGCCAGATCGGCACGTACGGCACGCTATCGCCCTAGTCACGTGGATTTCCTGTTTACTAGCCAATAATATAAATTCATATCCAGTTCTGTTTTTACTACATTCAATTCACTAATTCACCTTTTTTTTAAAAAAAAATAATTAACTAATACATTAATTTTTGTGATAAAATTTTTCGAAACAATAGAAAATAAAACAAATAGCTTTGCTCCAGATATTTTGTGTTGGATCTCAAGATTGAAACATATTTGTTAACATTAACAAATTAACATTTGCAACAAATTAACATTTTGTTTCTCAAATTTTCTGTATTGCTATAAGAATTTGTTTCAAAGCAACTCTCTTTGCGGATTTGTAATAAATTTTCAACTACTTTGATTAATTAACTATACAGTGCTCAAAATTTAAAAAAAATTTCACCTTGAATACATTTTGATGTAATGATTTTGAGTAGGGGAGATGGGAAGAGTGGGAAGATTTTTTAAAAATTTGTCAAAAAACCATATTTATTATAATTTTTAGTTCATGAAGTATCTTTTAACAATAATTTGGACGCTTGACTACATTCTGGTTTATATCTAGAATTACAAAATTGTTCCGTTTTTCCATAATATTTTTTTAAACGGGTTGTTTTGTTCTTCTACACTTACCTAGCGTGGACAAGCTATGGGGCTTGTGCGGACGAGCTTTATAACCTATTAAAAAATCGCTTAATACAACTCATAAAGGTATATACAGTAGGGAACCGATTATCCGGAACGATCGGGACCCTCGCTATTCCGGANATAACGGGTTCTGTTCTGTACAATAAATTTAAATAAATAAAATACAATTAATTTTAAATAATTTCACATCAATTTCAATACAATTAATTTTAAATAATTTTACTTCAATTTCAATACGATTAATTTTAAATGATTTCATATCAATTTTAATACAATTAATTTTAAATAATTTCACATAAATTTCAATACAATTAATTTTAAATATTTTCATATCAATTTTAATACAATTAATTTTAAATAATTTCATATTAATTTCGATACGATTAATTTTAAATAATTCACATCAATTTCAATTCAATTAATTTCACATCAATTTCAATACGATTAATTTTAAATGATTTCACATCAATTTCAATACGATTAATTTTAAATAATTTCAATTAAATAATTTCACATCAATACTAAAGTATTCACAGTGTGATTATGCAACTGCACAGATACACTAAGGTTATCAATTTACGATATCTCACAGAGGCAATTTCACCAGTAAATAAAAAAGTTATTCAAGATGTCTACTCTTGCCACTTGTCCACACTAACAACCTTCTCCCCTACCAGGAATCAATCTTAATGGTTCGAAGGCCGAACTTTAAATATGCTAATAAATTTGTGTAAACAATATTTTTAGTTATGAAATGAGACACAAAGACGAACTTTTTCTGAATAAAAATGCATTTTTTACGATGGATTTGGATTCTTGACCCTTAAAATATGAGGATTACGGTAGGATTTATGTTTAGCATTTAATAAATTTTTTAGCAACTGACATTAATATAGATTGATTTGTTTTTAATTTTTAAAAAAAAACATTACTAAAGCTTTAAACTGTCAGAATTATATTTCTCCGATGCATTTCATTTTGTAAAATTCTAAAGGCATAATTAAGTATTTGAGTTTGCAATTGAGCAATTGAAGCAATTGAAGTTAATTAAATTTAAAATTAAAATCATAAAATGGTCAAATGTTTGAATTTGCAATCGACTTTCACTTACAATTACTAAATAAATAAATGAATCAAAATTAAAAATTATTATATAATTTGTATATTTTGAATATATATAAATTAAAATGTTATCAAAAACCGAAAATGCTTAACTAGTTTGCATTTGCATTACTGATAACATTTAAAAAAGCAAAATTAAAAACCTTTTAAACTAAATATTGCACTTATTACTGTCAAAATTGATAACAATATATAATTTATAAATATAGTATTACATATATTACAAATGAAAAATTACTTTCTAAATAATATTTTCAGAATTTCTCATTGATAATATCTAATTCGAGTAAATTTTGTACGATACTGCTACCAAATATTTTTTTAATATTAAATGACTGAACAAATACTTATTCTAAAATATTGTATTAGCTGTTATGAATCTTAAATTTCTCTTGTTTTTATTTTTTATTTATAAATAGTTTAAACGTAATTGTCATTATATGAATTAACTGTGACACTCACTACTCCCATTATAACTTTTATGAACTCTTAATAATTTTTTACAACTCTTCTCATGAAAGAAAAGAAAATGGTAATTTTTTCTAAAGATTAGAGAAAAAGATATTTAATTTGTTTTGTATTTCCTTGTAATAATACAAAGACGAAATTTATCATTGATTTTTACTTAAAAACCGTTTAATGATTATTTTTAACTATCATGCACGTGTTATTTAGATAAAAATTTTACAGGTGATTAATACTAATCATAATTTGTACAATCACAAGTAATCCGCACCACGCCTGATAACAAGTAATTATGATTTACAACAATTTACAAGTAATAACAATTATATATAATCTTGACAAAAAGTAGCTTGTTACTTGTAACCTATAGCATTTAATTCTAACTCCTACATTTTTATGTTTAAAATAATGCATTTAAAGCTGTTTTCTTCTAAAGTTGAAGAGTAAATTAACATTTTGATACTATACTAGAAGAAATATTTTAAAATAAGCTTTAAAATTAATCAATAATATTTATTTCCAACTTTTATATTCACAAGTTTTAAATTATACTTTCAAGGCTGTTTTAGTTAAAGCGGTGGTTAGTATACATTCTATACTATAGGAAATTAGCTTTAAAATATAAGTATATAATACTTTTCGGTATTTATTGTATATATTTTCATATTTTTTACATATTTACATTCATATATTCTATTACTATAAGAAATACTTAAAATAAGTTTTACAATTTTCTTCTCATTAACTCACAAATAGTTACTGAAGCATAATTTGTATTCCCAAAAGTGTCATATAGTGACATAAGTTTAAAAAAATAATTCTCTAAAAGCGTAAAATATTACTCATCTTTTTTGAGCAAATGTCGTTAATTTTCCAAATCGTTTCCTAATTTTCAGTTTTAAGCATTTGCTGTTCACTAAAATATCGAGATGCTTTTAAAGTTTACAGTAATGGGTTTCAAGTTGGAAGAAATTTAGAAACTTTTATAACATTTTCTGCATTTTTTACTGAAGCAAACTTAAAAATACGAAACATTTATTAATAATTCAAATTAAGCAATTACTTTTTTTGAAAACTTGGATTTCGTTACTTTACTTCAAGTATAGTAAAGAAAATACAAAACAAGAAACTTACTATACTTGAAGTAAAGTAACGAAATCCAGGTTTTCAAAAAAAGTAATTGCTTAATTTGAATTATTAATAAATGTTTCGTATTTTTAACATAACATGTATTAATATAATCAAAAATATTTATAATAAAATGTCTATTTACCATTACAAAAAAAACTTTTAAATATGATTTATTAATTTTAAATGTAAAAAAGTTATACTTTTTAAAATATGTTGATTTCTATATCCAGAAATATTTATTAGACTTAAATAAAAGAAATTCATTTATTAACTTACTCTATCATAAACACGAAAAATATTTACGGTTGCTTAAAGTAACACAATTTATTATTTAATTTATATTTCCTGAAACTTTGATAATCCACCTAGAAAAGCATGGTGACGTAAGTTTGAATCACGACTTATAGTTTAATAGCATTGTTATGTCATATCTTTCAATAGGTTAATGTTTCAGATCTAGTAAATTAAATTACTCCAAAATATTCATAGCTATACTACAGTTGACTCGCATATTTATGGCTTCATTATGGCAGTTTCAGATATAGTGGGTAAAATTTTCCACAACTATACATAACTACACTGTAGCTGACACATAGTTTCATAACTTCACTGTAGCTGTTTCAAATATAGTAAGCAAAATTTTCCAAAAAATATTCATAGCCATACTATAACGGACACATAGCTTCACTATAGGTGTTTCAGATATAGTAAGCTAAATTTCCCCAAAATATTTATAACTATACTATAATGACTCATATAGCTTCACTATAGCAGTTTCAGATATAGTGGGTAAAATTATCCAAAAATATTCATAGCTACACTATAGATAACACATAGCTTCATCGTTTTATACGGCTGTTTCAGACATATGGGTTAAATTAACTAAAAATATCACACATTAAGCGTGGTTCTAAAAAATAAGTCCTATAAAATCAGGGGTCTGGCCAGGCCAAATTTACTACCGTTTAGCGATACTTTCGCAAATTCAACTTTAGAATAAATGGTAGTTTCACAAATTCAACTTTAGGAAAAACACAAAATACTTTTTGATAAAATTTTCTTTTTGTATCCCGTAACAAAATCCATATTACCCATATTTTTGTGTTGATTTTTAATGTAATTTTTAATTCTCTCAAATTACGTCTAAATTTTCACAAAATAGGTACCTCTCAGAAAAACCTAGACGGACCCCTGAAATTAATTTNCTTGCGTGGCGTGAAAATATCTTTTGTGACGTAACTCTTTCAAAAGTACATAAAAATGGTTGCCATCAGGGGTGTACATGTAGATTTATTAAATACACCTTGTGCGCCACCTAGGAGCCAAATCTAGAACCCGACACTTGAAATTTTTGCTCTGTTACAATCGTGCCCTGTTACAATTGATTAGTTGACTCGCATATCTATGGCTTCACTATAGCAGTTCCAGATATAGTGGGTAAAATTTTCCAAAAATATTCATAAATACACTGTAGCTGACACATAGTTTCATAACTTCACCATAGCTGTTTCAAATATAGTGAGTAAAATTTTCCAAAAAATATTCATAGCTCTACTATAACGGACACATAACTTCACTATAGGTGTTTCAGATGTAGAAAGTGAAATTACCCCAAAATATTTATAACTATACTATAAAGACTCATATGGCTTCACTATAGCAGTTTCAGATATAGTGGGTGAAATTATTCAAAAGTATTCATAGCTACACTATGGATAGCTGCATCGTTTCATATGGCTGTTTCAGACATATGGGTGTTCAGACAACTAAAAATACCACACATTAAGCGTGGTTCTAAAAAATAAGTTCTATAAAATCAGGGGTCTGGCCAGGCCAAATTTACTACCGTTTAGCGGTACTTTCGCAAATTCAACTTTAGGATAAATGGTAATTTCACAAATTCAACTTTAGGAAAAACGACAGTTTCACAAAATACTTTTTCATAAATTTTCTTTTTTGTATCCCGTAAGAAAATCCATATTTTTACCATATTTTTGTGTTGATTCTTAATATAATTTTTAATTCTCGCAAATTATGTCTAAATTTTCTCAAAATAGGTACCTCTCAGAAAAACCTAGACGGATCCCTAAAAATAATTTTTTCATAATAGTTTTTTCATAATAGAATCTTCTGTTCAATTATTATGTCATCCAGTTTCAAGAAAATTGTTTCAGATATTGTGGGTTCAATCACTCAAAAGCATTAAAATAAGTTTCAAAAAAATAAATTCTATAAAAAAATTTCTCTAAATCGATTTTTTTTCTCTTCGTAATGAAATTGCTCCCTCCTTCTAAACAAATATACTATCTATATCTGTTAAATTTCCCAGTGAAAGTGTACAAGAGCATAAAATTCATCCTCCCATTTACTTTATCCCACTCCTGCCGAGTAGCGGTCAAAGGTTAGAAGAGCCACTTTAACGGGCAATTCATCCTCTCCAGAGATGGAATATCCAGCTGGGATCATTAGGATAAAGGTTCCGGCTTACATCGCCGTTTCCACTACGCCCTAAAGCCGCCCGACATACTCAATAGTCACCGCCCAAGACCCGTACTTTTATACCGTCGGATAAATGATCGTCCCGACGCGGGAGCTTGCTGGGAGAAGCGTCAATTGTTTTTTCTAGATTTTGTAGGAGTTCGTATAAAAGAACTGATGTTTTTGTGCTTAATTGAGTATTAGATGTTCCATCAAAATTTTTACTTGATTGTAAAATAAACAGTAATGAAAAAAAAATTTTTTTTTGGACTAATAATTTTTTTTAACCCTTTCCAGTCACAAATACGTGCCAGCATAAAACCGTATCAATCAGGGTTAAAAGATAAAGCTGGTAACCGAAGTAGTTCTTTAGCAGTTTATTTGTGGACGGGTTATAATTGTTTGATTTCCTTAATTCACCATTACTTTAGTTCAAAATAAAATTATTTAGTTATACTTTGAAGTAACATTGATTATATATATGATTAAACTAACTATAATTAAAGTAAACGCAAAGTAAATCTGTCAAATTAGCAACGCCTACATTTAAGCTACCGTTTTTTAGTTATTTACATCCTGATTCTGATTTTGTACGAATGCTTTTATGAATCACCCGTCCCCAAAGGGTTAATAGTCCATAAATTACACATGTTGGGTGAATATAGTCTCAAATTTTTTAAAGTGTTACTCTTTTTCTTTACTGGACTATATCTCAAACTTAAAATTTTAAAAGTTTAGCTTAAAAAACAAGGTCGTAGACTAAAAACGCAAATTTTTGTAGTATTTTCAAAAAAATAAAATAATAATAAAAAAAATTTAAAAAATAAAAACTCTTGTAAGTCAAAGTTTAATTAAATAATAAAAATATTTTGTTTATTTTCTTTACAGAATTTATTTTTCTTTATTATGCTTATTACAGATTATCATTTTTTTAATAAGTTTATCGTTTTCTGATTGTTAAGTATAGGGAATTCAGCATTCTTCTTTTCTATCAGAATACGCAGAATTATCATTAGTAGAAATAGACTCGATGTAAAATTTATTATAGAAAGAAAAAGAAAGCTAAAAATAAAAATTCTTAAACCCTAATGACATATTAAATTATCTGATTATCAATCATGAATAGAAATCAATGATTAATCATGACAAGGATTAATCATTAATCTTGAATAATAATGAAAGTAATTAATAATAATGAGAAGTTATTAATAAATTTTATGATCTACCATGATGATGTAATGTAATTAATTTTTAATACAATGAAATGAAATGCAATTGCTTTCTAAAAAATTATGTTTCTTTTCCTCATTTTTAACATGTTATTTTTGACAAATTGTTTACTTTTTTCAGTTATAAATCGTTCAACTGCAACAGACTATAAAATTTCTAAATTTGAACATTTTAACCTGTTTTTTTATTGCTGGAATGAGCTTTGTTGTATTTAAAGAGATTTAGTTTTTCTTAACAAAAAAGAAAAAAAAAAAAAAAGAATGTTTTGTATTATTTTTAGGGGCTGCTATTGTACACATCACCATCAATTTGCAAAATCATACCTGATCTACAAGTACAGAAATAACGCAAATGCATTAAAAAAGCCCTAAGTAAATGAAAATTTTAATTGAAATAAAAAATTATCTTTAATAGAAAGAATTGTCATTGATTGTTTGTACAACTTGGAAGATAAAATTGCTTTACTTAACTACACAGTCAATTCCAATTAACAATGGTTAGATTAACGCAGTTGTGCCAGTTACATAAATTATTATCTCTCAGATTTGATTTTATATGAACGAGACTCCCCTGTTTATTTTTATGCCCACAGTCCAATAAAATCATCCTGTTGTTATTCAAAAAATCAATTTGATAATTTATTCTAAAAATACAATTTATTCAATGACATAAATTGAAGCAATAATAAATAATTATAGTTCATTTTGCCTTAAAAAAACAGTAAGCATTGCAGAATATAAATAAACAGAACTATGTTTCGAATGGGAAAAAAATATCTTCACTTAAAAAATAATTCATTTTAAGCAATTTCTTACTGGAATTTCAGTTCAGCAAATAGTCCACCATATACTTGAAAAATGCAGAAATATAGAGCTAAGCAGAAGCTTTGGAGTTAATTATTAAGAAAAAAAAAATTAGAATGAATTATATTTTTAAGTTTTAGCAACTTGCACGAAGAAAAAAATTCTGGTCAAATTACCATATTGTAAAGACATTTCTGGTTAAAAAAAATATCGTATTCTATCATAAAAACATTTCTAGTAAAAAAAAAAGCATAATTCTGGTAAAAAAATCCATATATACGGTATTTAAACTATTACTATGGTAATTTTTCCATTTATATAATAATGGTGTACTAGAAATTCTGGTTTTCAAAATTTTACTTCTTATTACCACACATATAGTAAAAAACGTCAAAACTGAAAAGTAAATTTAACCAAATAAATAGTTTTTGTACCAAGGTATCGTTATAAAATTTTACTACATTTACCAAATTTTATCACATATTGCAAAACAATATTTTATTCCTAATTTTACCAAAATCATTGCCAAAGCTCTTCGGTTAAAAGTACCGTGCTTTTTGATATTCCCCATAGGGCCGAAAACACAGTAAATTTTACTATAACCATACTTTTGTGTCATGATTAAAATAATAATAAAAATTATCAAAAAGTATAAGTTTTGATTTTTTATATACTGATAACTACTGTGATTAAATAAAATTAATTTTATATTATTGTTTCCTTAAATACTACGCAAGTACACTAGTCTATAAATTTAAGTATTTAATTGCATGGACTTTCAAATTTTCTTATCAAACAGGTAAGTACCATTTTGGGAATTCTTTGTCCTAATATCTTAGAGCAAATTCAAATCTTACATCAAATGAAAATCGTTAAACACACAGCTACCCTACCATACATTATTAAGAAATTATTGTAAAAATTTAATCTTTATCGTCAAATAATTTCATAAAAATATATGCGTGTTAATATTAGAGAGTAACGTAAGTTTTAAAAAAAACTAGTCTAAAATTCAAAAAAAGGAATGACTAAAAAAGGTTTTTATTTTCATTTTTATTTAGGTGATAATTCTTTATTTTTGCATTAAGCATTTTAATATTGACGGAAAAAGAAAAAAAATTTCTTTTCAAAAATTTTTTTTATTTAATTCTAAATTGTTTTGATTTTACTTCATTTAATCTTTAATTTCCAAACTCTAGAAGCGTATTTAAAAGAATATCTGTGATATTTGAATGCCTGTTATTTTATTTTCAACCATTAGTTTGTGCTTTATTTAATGCAGCGTCTCTTGATATGCATTACGATTGCTTTGCCTCCCTAAAACTATCCAAAAAGCTATTTAATACATTTTTATAAATCATTAGACATATTACCGAGAATTTATTGCGAAATTTCCGGTTATGATTTCTCTTTATCCTTATTTGTCCATATTTATGCAGATTTCAAGCTGGGTGGCAGAAATTTCTTGCGCAACGTATCCGGTAGCTGTTTAAATATTTATTTTCGAACTTATTGCTGAATCTGTCATTGAAGTATTGCAAATCAAAGGGGATGGAACACCGCCTACTTATACCTCCCCCCCCCCTAGACACGACACATCCGTAGACTTCCTTTCCTTCCAATTTCCTTTACGTTTCCTTCCAAGTTCCTTTACGTTAAGAGAAATCTTCAGACAGGTACAGCAATTCCAAAAACGGTATTTCTGACAGTGATAGATGAAGAAAAATAGCAGCTCGTCATGCTATGTCGCGCCTGAGTGCCAAAATCGTGCCAAAAAAGTAGCCGTCAGTAGTAAAAGTGGGAGGGAAAATGTTTACCAGTTTCCAAAATAAGACTTATGTCGCTATTTTTTTGCTGACACTCTAATTAGTTTACTGATGTCGCAACTGAGAGATTTATTAATCTCTAGCGATAGGAAATTCAACTCCTGATATCAAATTCGGATGGCCGACAAATCACTTTGAAGGTTGGAATTTTATAAATATAATTTCAACAAATGACTAACAAGGGAAACTAGGGAAGTGTGACTCGCCAATTTTGAAATAAACTAGTGGTATGTATGCCTTATGAGGAATAATTTTAGGGGGCAACATTCGTTTCGGCCCATAGAAGGTCCTNTGAGAGATATTTCTTATTTACCCAAAATGAAAAGAAAACATTTTTATCAGAGTGTAAAACATTCTATTATAATTTCAACAAATGACTAAGTTGATTTTACATTACGTTTAAAAACATATCTTGAGAGATATTTCTTATTTACCCAAAATGAAAAGAAAACATTTTTATCAGAGTGTAAAACATTCTATTATAATTTCAACAAATGACTAAGTTGATTTTACATTACGTTTAAAAACATATCTTGAGAGATATTTCTTATTTACCCAAAATGAAAAGAAAACATTTTTATCAGAGTGTAAAACATTCTATTATAATTTCAACAAATGACTAAGTTGATTTTACATTACGTTTAAAAACATATCTTGAGAGATATTTCTTATTTACCCAAAATGAAAAGAAAACATTTTTATCAGAGTGTAAAACATTCTATTATAATTTCAACAAATGACTAAGTTGATTTTACATTACGTTTAAAATTATATCTTGAGAGATATTTCTTATTTACCCAAAATGAAAATAAAATATTTTTACCACAGTGTAAAACATTCTATTTCATTCATGTATGTGGGTGTGGGAACAAACTGAATCATTGTAACGATTAAAACAAAGCTAGTAATCGTAACTGTATTACTTTTTCATCTGCAATCAAATGCTGTTGAGTCATATTGAATCATTTCTCGATTAAAACAAATAATAACGTCATTTAAATTCACCTCATCATTTAAGTTTTGCAAATAACGATGCATACTTTTTCAACTGCTATTTTGCATAGTTTAGTCAAATATAATCATAATATTGATTGAAACAAACTAGAAGAACATTTTGTATAATTGCATTTAAATTTGCTTTAAGCTATGAAAGCTAATCATACTTCACTGTTCTTCAATATCGATTAAAGTTGCATCATATTACCGAGTAAGGTTAAATAGCAAATCTCCTGTGCTAAATAGTTCAACTTCACATAAAAAATCTACTTTTATGAAATTAAAATATTATTTAAAGGGGAGAAAATGGGTGGTCGTATGCTTATTGACTATAAAAAATGGTAGAAAAATCCCTTTTTTTTTAATTTCTCCTTTGCTTATCATTGCACCTAATGTGAATACTCTATGTTAATTTGCTTTAAAATTAAGTGGATATTTTCTTCCTTTAGCATTCACTTTAGTTTTGAACAAATGCTAAAGGAACCGACAGAATATTCAATTTGTCAAAAAAACAATTTGTCGATATATTATGGTAGGCTTAAATGTATTGCTTCTTTCAGAAAATGTCAATAATAGTGGAGCCATTTTGCACTTTTTGCTGATTTGAAGTGGTACTTTAAAGTTGATAAATAATACCTTCTTCAATGTACAGACTTAAATTGTTAGTTTTGAGCCAAAATTTTTGAATATTAAAAATAAGATTAAAGCTATGTCGAAATGGTTTAAAGAATCTTAATCGAATTATACGGATCTTTTTTTTTCATTGCACATATTGAAAGAAATTAAAAACTTCAATTAGCGAAATCAAGGTATAAAGATAAAAAAACAAAATTAAACTTTTTCGACACTTAATATTAATTTAAAAAAGTAACTAAAGTAAAAAAGAATGGTTACAGTAAAGAATAAAAAATTTGTTTTAAGTTTTTTTTTTATAATATTTAATTTACATTTAACATTTAAATTTACATTTAATATACATTTTAAAGTATAGTGAGAATAGGGCAAAAATTATGATCAAATTCACCTTTTAGAGTTCATTTATTTATTAATTTCAAAGTAAATTTTTAATCAAATATTCGTATTGTTTTCAGTTAATTTAAATGTTCAAAACAAGAAAGACTTTATAAATTGAGACTTGTTCGATGTTAAAGTAATGTGCAGCAATCATATATTACTACATATATATTAAACCGTATTAAACTTAAATATATTAAACTTATTATTATAATATATTATACTTATTATATTAAAAATATATTAAACTTAAATAACTGTTAAAAGAAATACAATACTTATATTTTTTTGTAACCAGTTATTGAGTGGTAAATATAAATAAACAAATAAAAAGAGCAATATCTAGAAAAAAAGGTAGTATTTGCTCTCTAAATAGTGATTTTTTTTTCTACATTCTCTTTTTTCTAATAATGGATTTATTTTGTAAAAAAATAACTCAACCGAATGTTTTCAATTCAGATTTTGTCGGTAATGATTTAAAATGATGGTTTATTCTTTTCGTTACTTTCGATCGTATTTAGAATTTGAATTTTAATATATATGTATATACATATGAACGAATACATTATGTCTTCTAACCCCTAAAAGATCTAGCAGTTTCGTAGCCGGAGGAAAGAATAAGATATCATTCGAAAATTCTATATAGTTTATCAGTTGCAGTTACAGAGAATTATCTGATGTTATTTTATTTTGAGTCATTAAAAAAATCTTTCTATATTCAAGCGATTGAAAAAATTATTGAATATATTGACTGTATTTCAATGAAACGCAACAAATCTTTTTCTTTAACTTTACCCTTCATGCTTCATAAATTTTATTTAAGTTATTTTTATCACAAATAATATTTTCAATAAAGAAGTGTTTGCAGAAATAACATTTTAATTCAAATTTTGATTTTTAAAAATTTTAAGTTTCAATTGATTATATTATTTATTATAGTAATTAATTTATAAAGCAAGAAATTTTTGACCAAAAATCTCCTCAATTTTGTTGTGAAAATAAGTAAGAAAGTTGACAGGATGGCCTATTTGGTAGGGCGTTGGATCTGGACACGTTAATCTGTTGGACACGTCAAATCTGTCGTGTCACAAAGTCCTCCATGTTCCCACAACAAATCAATACCTCTGGGGGTACTGAATTGGATATTGATCATTCTGTGGTTCAGGTCAAAATTATGATCTGTGAATGAATAAATGGATGCGTTAATAGGTCCGCCCTATAAACGGGCTGTGACGCGTGTGTGGCTGAAATAATACTCTTGACCATAGATGGCGCCACTGAAAAACAAGAAACGCACCGTTTGCTTTAAATTCGCTTGATTACACCAAGCAGGCCTGCTGGTTGGCAAGTGGCATTAAAAACAACAAGAAAGTAAAAAGAAAATTGGTTAAAAGTTCTTTGTAGACCTAGTTGAATGCCATCTTGCATGGGCAAGTTATGAGAGAAAAATTTAACTCAAGGGAGTTACTGTTACTTAAATTAAAATAAATAAGTGATTGATAATTCGCAAGGAAAATATTGTTCACATTTAAAGTCAATAAAAGCCTAAATTGATTTTAAATTTTTCAACAATCATAAAATCAGCAGGTTTACTCAACTACTAATCTTCAAAACGGTTCTTTTTCATTGCTAACTGATAGGTCTCAAAAAGAAAGTATAATCACCAGAAAAGGTGAATATACTTTCAGGTGATGTATAATCAATTTTAAAAAAAAATGGAAAAATATTATAATACCAAAATCAGAATGAAATACCAGATACCAGAATACCAAATAATATCAGAATGTTAGAAGTTCGGAATTTTTGAAGAAAATTACATAACTTTGCTGCACTTGTTTATAGATAGTAAACTAATTGCTAATGCAAATATTGTCAAAACTTTAAGTGATTTCTGTTAAAAATATTCAAATATTTGATATTATGCTAACAATTTTAAAATATTTTTAAAATCTGCTTTTGTAAAAAATGTACACGTCAGTGTGTACCTTAAAGAAAAAAATCCAGATTTTGAGAACATTGCGCAGGAAAATTTTACATTTAGCTACAACAATTTCTGAATATTTTTTTTTTATTATTTGCTTCTGTTTTTTTTTTATTTATTTATTTATTTATTATGCTTCTCTACCCAAAATATTTAAATTAACTCTTTGGATTATCTACATGAACTCAGGTGGCCAAATCAAATCGCTTTTTTGATGTTTATAGAAAATATTGAACAATTTTTAGAAATAAATTATTATTATAATTTTTCTAACGCCCACTCGTCATTCAGGTATCTCCAGGGCATACTTGATGGTCACTCCTTCAGGGGCACATATTAGATGAACCAACGTTGCTCCCGAAGTAAAAACAGATAGTACAGAGAATTAAAAAACATCCATGCCCCCGGGATTCGAAACCAGAACTTTTCTGATGTGAGGTCAGCTCCTTGACCACTACACAGTCCGGTGGTCAAATGAATTATTTTTAAACCTCGTTTAACAAAACTTTACACGGATGCCTATAAAATCATAATAACTATTCCGAAATTCTCAATTCAGAGCCGTGGTGTTTCAGGGAATAAAGTGATCACCTTCCAATGAAGTTCGAATCCTTGCGATGACTGGGTGATTCGAATTGAAGTTCAAAATTACAAGGCTACGGAGTTGAACATAAGTAATCGTAAACCAAAAATCGGATCGGCTGTTCAACGACGATTATATATATATAAAAAAAGTTACATTTGAACCGTAGTGGCGCAGGGGGTAGAGCGTTTGCCTTCCAATGAGGGTTCGAATCCCAGCTATTCCGCACCCGGCTTGCACCGACTACAGTGAGGGCGTAAAATATCCTCAGTGTTAGACGGATCATGGGTTAGAATCCCTTCACCGTCAGGCTAATGGTGGGAGATTTTCTAGGTTTTCCTCTCTATGTAACTAAAATGCGGCTTAGTTCCATCGAAGGCAAATCCCCCCCCCAATACTTCGTCCAGGAGTTCCCTTGTCTTTTGGATCAGGTTCAAAATTGCTAGGCTACGGAGTTGAACATTGGTACTCGTAAAACTAAAAATTGGGTCGGCTGTTCAGCAACGGTTATAAAATAAAATGCTCAAATCAAGTAATAACTGTCTCTAAATTCTTATTTTCAGGATCAAACTAACAAAACAAGATGCTCAATAGCAATAATTTGGTGGCTTTTACTCGATCTCTTAACGCAGCGTAAATTAAATGTCTAACTTTTCATGCTCATTTATTCATGCTCATTCAGTTTAACTGTAGCAGATTTAGATTATAGCATGAATTTAATTAAATAATAATAATTTAATAGTTAAGAATGTATTGCATTCTTTACATCTGTTGCGCTTACATGGGCCCCTGATGGTAAAAGAACAAGAGGAAGACCGAGGCTTACCATTCAGCGCATGTTTTTAGGCGAATTAATAGAATGTGGAATATCTGGCTGGGAGGAAGCAAGATCTATTGCTAGAGACAGGAGGCGTTGGGGGGATATGCTAGAGGCCTGAAGTGCCCAAAGGCAGGTAGAGGATAAGTAAGTAAGAATGTATTGCATATTAAATACTTTTATTTAAGGAAAGAAATCAGGCTATATGAGAAATTTTGTTTGCATTTTTAAGCCTTTTTTCAATCAGTGATAGTGTCTACTTCCAACGTAGATGTGATAAAAGGAACTATTAACTACAAGACACTTTATACGAAAGTATCAAGAAATAAGACATTCTTACTAGCATAAAACCATTCAATTACACCGAGAAAAAAAGTTCGATCAAAATTACCAGAATATTGTAAAATTGATCGTGTGGGAACACCAAAAAGCTCGGTAATTTTTACCGAAGCACTTCGGTTATGATTTTAGTAAAATTAACAACAAAATATAGTTTTATAATATGTTATAAAATTTGGTAAATGTGGTAAAATTTGGTTATTTTATTATGATACTTTAGAGCATGGCATAAAACCCATTTATTCGGTAAAATTTATTTTTTAGTTATGTATTTCTTACTAAATGTGTGGTAATAAGAACTATGATTTGGAAAACCATAATTTTCGGTAAACCTATACCTTATGAACGGAAAAATTATCAAATAAATGGTTTTATTACCACATAGTTAGGTTTTATTAGTCAAAAAAAGTTTTTTATTGCCAGAAATGTCATTACTATGCAGTAACTGTAATTTTACCAGAATTGTTTTCTCTGTGTATAATCTGCCATAAGAGAAAATCATGTCTAGTTTCTCAGAAACTAAGAATGAAACGAATATTTTAAAATCAATATCCAGCATTAAAAGGATGAACACCCCTTAAACCATTCTGTGTTTCCGAAAGTATCGCTGTAAAATAATTTTTTCAAACTATTAATACGCTAGTCTTCTAAGAAATTTAGGGTAATCAAATCCTGCCCATAGTATGTTTTGAAGTTTGTATGCATTTTAGACAATAACAAATTATGCAATCAAAAAGTTTTATTGATGGTTTCATAACGCAAATGCAAACTTTCACTATGAGAAAAATAAAAAAGTCAATAAATATTGTTATTATTAATTTTTTTTTCAGTTTCCCAACAAAGTGAATTCGTTTTTATCTCAGAAAAATTTTCGTTTATCGTTTTATGAAATCGCGAAAACCAGGACAGAAACTCTTTGGTTCTCTAAGAGCCTTCTTTTTTGCTTTAAAGTCGGAACAAAATTTGCCAGGCATGGAAAAAAGATGATTTTTAAGTTTCTGAAAATTATATAAAGCAAAACTCAATGTTTCCCCCGATAGTACGTTGTATAGACAATTGAAAAGCGTCATGGATAAAGACTCCAAGGAACATTTTTGAAATAATTACGATTTTCTTAAAGTAGAGAGAGCTTTATATAAAATATTGATTTATTTTGCCAAGTTATTGAAATATGGAGATTTCAGTAGATTAAAGTGCAAAGTGAAAAGCTTTTAGTGTTATTGGAATGGGAGTAAGTTTGCATTTGGCAACAAAATGTAGACGAGTAGTCTCAGAAATCTTTAAATAAAGAACGCTATGCATGTTAACTGTTTATGAGGATAACAAGTTCTGAACTTTAAAGCTAATTTACTCTATTTCCCTAGAACATCACATAAAACCTTTATTCATGAGCTTTTCAATAATTGCCTCTTTTATTGTTCTATTTATAATGATAAAATAAAAACATATTTTCAAAAATTGCCCCGTTAACCGAAAAGTTTTAAAGTCTAGTTATCGCACTTTAATTACATTTTACATACAATTACAATTTCGGAATTTTGTTTTTACAAGGTAAACTAACCATTATTTATGTAAATGAAATGTTAAAGTAGTGGTGGACTAGCTTAAAGGTCTAAAGAGTCATCGGCAGTTACACATTTCAACTTTAACTAATTTCGGAATTTTGTTTTTACTAGGCAAACTAGTCATTATTTACATAAATGAAATGCTAAAGCAGTGGTGGACTAGCTCAAAGGTCTAAAGAGTCATCGGCAGTAACACATTTCAATTTTAACTAATTTCGGAATTTTGTTTTTACTAGGCAAACTAGCCATTATTTACATAAATGAAATGCTAATAATGGTGGACTAGCTCAAAGGTTTAATATGACACAAGGTTTAATATAGCATAAATATGGCATACATGTTGGTGGGCGAAATAACATTTTTCTGTCTAGATGGAATGTACCAGTTCGTCAGAGTAATAACAGAGACACATGTTTATGTTCAACAATCATCATAATAATGTAAATCTAAAATGACTTACTGTTAAGTGTAAAAATCATAATAAATATTAAATTATGCCACTTACCTTAATTGAGAATGGCAACCGCAAGATAAGGAACTCTCTTTTTGCAAAGAATATTATCAGTTTCTCAAATTCACTTTACAATTGGTTTTAATAAGTCATCCCATTACTGACCGAGCATACTTGAGAAAAATATTCGACACAGTTTCAATTCATCTTTGAAAAATTTAAAGAAATTAAATCGAGTTAATTTTTTTTTAATACTATCCCATACCTCTTACATTCTTCTTAATATTTGTTGATTATTACTCCTGTTAATTCTTATTTATTCTAGAATATTATTGTTCTTTTTAAATGACTGATCGGTTTAAAGATTTCTAGCTGCGGTCACGAGTAAGCCAAAACTGCCGGAGGACTTAGCAGTCACCTGGATCCTCCAGTGAAAGGTGTGTCAATCAAACCCATCTTGTCACGCCCATTTAAAATATCATTGGAACCGAGCCTACAAAAAGGTGGGGTTATTTCTTTCTTAATAGAGCCACTGAAAATTGATCTATAGGTGTGTGGGCGTGGTTATAGGCGGAGACTCGATGGTAATGACACCACTGATTGTGGTTGTCGGCGAAAGAGCTTAAACACATAACAAGGTGTTGGATAGATTTTTTTCCCCTCTCTCTCTAACAGATTTTCAAAAGTGTGAAGGAAATTACGATTTCACGGTGGAGTTACAGTTTTCGCGCCGCACAAAAGATTAAACTTTTAGGGGTCTTTTTGATGATAGAATTGTGTGTCAAGCTCAAATTATTGTTTGAGATGAGATTGCTGTAACCTCGGCGTTATCTGCCAACAAAAGAGCGAAATGAAAAGGATTATTTGAATGAATGTAAAACGTATCATGGGTTTTATTATTTATGAAAGTTATCGTAAAAAAGTTTTTAAGTGTAAAAAATATGTAATTTAATGCCATAGAATATACACATAAAAGAACTGCTTTTCGAAAGAAAAAAAAAAAAAGAAAGAAAGAAAAACAGCGTCCCATTTGTGAGTTGCAAAGCGCACCAAATGGGGTTACCTCTTAAACTTTCTAACTTTATATTTATGCTTAGCGCTTTATGAAAACAACTTTAAATTCATAACTTGGAAAATAAAAAAAAATTATCTATTATTTAATTTAAGTAGGCATAATACTTAGAACACATGAAAAACGACTAATAATCGCAAGATTTGTTGCAAAATAAAAGCACTTCGGTTTTAAAGTGTTTGAAGATATCATATGCAGGGTGTTCCGTAATTACCACCTTTAATATGTATATATTTGGAATCTGAAGGGGGGAAAAAATAAAGATTTGCTAATGAAAGAGTTTTAAAAAAATCATGAAAATCGAATTGAAAGTAAGGAAGGTTGGTTTAGAAATATTAAAACCAGTTTGATTGCCTGTTCAATATTGAAGGAATACCAAATACAATGTAGACCGTTCAACGTGATTGCATCGGTATCTAAAGGTTTTAATTTCAATAAGCGGCTGAATCCACTAACGGAGCATCTACTTAACATTAGAAATAAGACAGTATTTTCTCCGTTAACGGTATTACGAGTATAAATTATAAAATTAGATTAATTAATCCTCAGTGGTTCAGAGGAAACATAAGATAACCCAAATTTGAATCCCAGATATGCTGGTCTTTACGAATTCTGCTCTCGACTCTCACAACGACCACAGTGTTGGCGTAAAATATCCTCAGCGGCTGGTTTATCATGGATCAGAATCCCTTTGTTAGGGTTAGGTTAACTATAGGAGGTTTTCTTCACTGTGTAACGCAAATTTGGATGAGTTCCATCAACATGTCCTCCGTGACGGCTAGTTTGCCCTGATACTTGTCTTCTGGGTTGAGTTAAAAATTACTAGGCTATGGAGTTGAACATTGGAACATTGATAGCCGTAAGCCCAGAAATGAATTAACTATTCAATGCCGGCCAGTTATAAAACTAGAGAAGATTCATCAAAGAAAATTAGCCAAATTTGTAAAGTATAATCGCCAATTAGAAATCTTAATTTAAGTTAGTGTACCAGTTTTAGTCTGAATTCAGTGTAGAAATACACAAATTAAAGTCGATTCCCTTCATTGATTTCTTATTGCTAATAAAATATATATATATAGGAAGGAGACCTTTGCTGTAGACAGAGTAAACTATATATAAACACTTCGTTATTCTCGTTGAAAAGAACTATTCCTTCCCTCCAGATTGATAATGAAGATCGATTGGCGAAGAATCGCTGAATTAGCTTAATCATCGGATCTTTAAAATCATACTATATAGTTGAGATTCAACTTTTTCAGAAAATTAGTTGTCGAAATTTCATTATTTCGTTAAAAATAAGAGTGAAATTTAATATTGAACGGGTCATCTATGTCTTCTACTATAGTTACTCTTCAAAATTATATCAGAGTAGACTTGAGCTTCAACTTAGTTTGAGACAAGCTGTCAAAATCCATATCGTTGTTAAAAATAAGACGGATTTTTAATATTAACGTGAGACACTTTAGATATTATTATATTAATTTATAAAGTAAAATCAATAATTTTTGGATATTAATATTTTCCTTAAAAATGCTCTTTTAAAATAATACCACATACTGTATGCTTACGCGTCGTCTGAAAATGACATGGCACTTAGGAGGATATTAATCAGCCTGTTGAAGATTGACACAGTAGCAGACGATTATTTTCAAAGACATAGTAGCAGACGATTATTTTCAAAGAACAGAATTTAAATTGCTGTTGAAGATTGTCGAATCATATTTGACCAGGTTGGCAAAAAACATTAAATGTAAAAAAGAGCATATTGTATTGGTGGTTCACGTTTTCTCTTTGTTTTTTAAAAGAATAAGTAGAACAGGCTTTTTCTTTTTTTTAGTTGAACTTTCTTGTGTTTTTTCTCACAAGGTGAGAATTTTTCGTTAAATTAAACATTAAAATTTTATTTGTTGTTTGTTTCGCAATATTTTTTCAGTGTCACATTTATGCTATTAATTTAGTAGTTAAGAATAAAAGGTTCTTTTGGCAACTACAACACAGCTCATTTGTAACAGAGAAATCGTTTTTGTATATTAATATTTTCCTCAAGAGTCTTTCCCTAAAAATCTATCCTACATGATAGATCTTTACATTTTTCTGAAAAAGGCAGTCAAAATCTCATATTTTTATTAAAAGTAAGACTGGGTTCTTTAATCTACACTTTATTATAACTCAATTGCACCATAAAAACTGTAATTTTTGGACATCAATATTTACGACAGGAATCAACCTTTCAAATTATATCACATACTGAAAAGTTAAGCTTCTTTGTCCGAAAATGGCAATCAAACTATCATATAGAAAAAATATGATTTTTTTATTTTAAATGTAACATTTTAGGTAGTAGTTTTACTCAGATGCTAGTAAAAATGACAAGTTTAGGCCATCATTATTCCCAATAAATCGCATAATTTAATGTGATATACTGTAGAGTTGAGTTTCAGCTTTGTTAAAAACTACCAGTCGAAATTTGATACTGTTGCAAAAAATAAAATTGAATTTTAATATAAAACGGAATGTTTCAAATAATAATTTCACACATAGTGATAATCTTTCGTCATAATTTTTTTCTTCTTCAAAATTTCAATTTTTCTTGAGTCGTTCCTGAAAATGATATATAATAGATAAGAGTTGAGCTTTTTCTTTGTTGAAAACTGGCAGTCGAAATTTATTAAAAATAAAACCGATAGCCATGCATTTATTAAAGATAAAACTGACTTGTGATAGTAAACGGAACACTTTAAATAATAATTCTATTTATTTGCAATGCAAAATTTATACTTTTTGGGCATCAATATTTCCCGAAAAGCCGACAGAACTGTGTAGGGGTCAGGGAACGGGCCTTGCGTCGGAAAGGTTCTGGATTCGAATCCCGGGTAAGGCATGGATGTTCTTTCATTCTCTGTACTATCTGTCCTTCCTGTGGGAGCAACATTGCCCACCTAATATGGTGCTCTTGGAAGAGTGGCCAACAAATCTGCCCAGTAAATGCCTGAATTGACGAAGTGTTAATGCATGTGGGCGATGGAAAAATGAATTAATAAATTTTCCAGAAAGAGTTACCGTTTACGATGATATTACGCATTTTAAATTTCATGTTAAACTTAATTTTAGACTAGTAGTCGAAATTTCATATTTTTGATAAAATTATGGCTGTGTTTCAGTAGACAATATATTTTAGATATTTATTCCGAAATTCTCAGCATTTGCAACACAAAAATTACAGATTTGTCATTTAAAATGTTCTGTCACAAAAGGGTAGGGATTACCAAGGGAGCATTTTAGACAGTAATTTGACTCATTTACGACGGAAAAGCGATAAATTTGGAACATTTGCATGTGAGAGAGAAGGGGGGGGGGAGAGAGACCGGTCCCTATTTCAATTGTTCTAAGTTTCTTCAAATAGTGAAATTACTTTTAATATATTTATCCTATTTCTTCTAATCTCACAATCTGTAGTTTTTTTTCCTTCTATTTTTAAATCTAGGTAATGACTTACATTGCTACGATTAACAAAATGTTTTTACATAAAACTAAAATAATTATATGTTTTGAAACCAAACTGTTCTGTTTATTTTGAGGATGATATTGACGTTTAAAAAGAGATAAACAATCATTAATAAGACTCAATTACGGGGGTAAGCGAGCAGGGGGGCGGTGCTTTCTAGTTTATTACAAAGTAATAAGGCTCAATGCTAATATTTAATGGAAGACTTTAAATATTAATTTCACTCATTTGCAACTTAAAAACTATAATTTTTGGAATGTTTTGCGCAACAGTCATTCTTTAAAATAACATATATTCTAGAGATGCGCTTTCTCATTATATAAAACTCACTTTATTATTAAAAATACATCAAAATTTTTATATTAAAAGGGACGACACGGATAATAATTTCACTTAAGGAAACAACGAAAAAGTGAAAATTTTTGTTCATCAATATTATCTCCACGGCACATCCCTTAAAATGATATCACAAATGATTGTAAAGTTGAGCTTTAACTTAGTCTAAAAATGGCAGTCGAAATCTCCTATTTTTGTTAAAATTAGGAATTTTAGCATTACTCAACACATTTTAGATGCTTATTCCATAACTACTCTCATTTGCACCCCAAAAATTATAATTTTTGGACATCAATATTTTCCACAAGGGTCATCCCGTAAAATGATATTGTTGATCAAATATCCCATATTATATTGTTGATCTTAAACTTTGTCTGAAAATGACAATCAGAATATCATATTTTTTATTTAAAATAAGACTGAATTTAAATATTACATGTTACACTTTAGCTTATATGTTGCGTAAAAATCATAATGTTTGCCCATTAATATGTAATCCGAGAGTCATCCCTTAAAATATTGCTTACTGCAGAGTTGAGTTGTTCCAATCTTCTCTGAAAATGACAGTCGAAATCTCATATTTTTGCTTAAAATAATAAGATTGAATTTTTTTTATGTTATATGGGAATTCCGTTTATTTACAGTGCAGAAATGATAATTTTTGATTATCAATATTTTCAACAAAAGTTATCCTTTAAAATGATATCACATATTGCAAAGTTAAACTTTGAGAAAGAGCAACCTCCTTTGGGTCAGATCAGGACGAGATTAATCCGAGTAATTTCTAGTGTAGAGAGCAACCGCAACCCGCACGACACGAGTGGTAGTTACCAGGACGGTCGAGTCTCTACTTTAACGGAGGTACACTTTTTTGTTAATGAGGTTTTTTATAATCATAACGTTATTCATTATGAATATTTGTTAACTTATCCCATTTTTTTAAAATTATTTTCCCTTCTTGTAATTTTCGTTTCCCTACTTGCAAATATGTCTTGTACTTTTCTATACATTCAATTATTTGATACTTATTACCATGACAAAGTGCCATTCTTTTTTCTCTACCTTAACATGTGCCATTATTTGTGGCATTTTATGTAATCTGTCTATTGTTTTTGCTTATGTTCTATTTACAGGATGAATGGGAAAAGGGCCATTATTGGCCTCAGAAACCCAGCTAGACCAAACAGACCAGACCAGACCAGAAAGTTGAACTTTGAAGATTCAAAACCTTAAATTATCAGTCGAAATCTCATATTTTTGTTTTAAGACTAGATTGTAGTATTAGATTGGTTTTTGTGGACATCAATTTCCCTCATGTCCAAAGTAAAAATGATTCATTTTTTGCAATCATAATTTTTCCCAAGCATCCCTCCTTAAAATAATATCAGAGACTGTAGCTTTGAGCTACAACTTAGTCTGAAACTGGCAGCTGCTGCTGAAATATCATATTTACGTTTAAAAATAAAGAGACTGAATATTGATATTAAATGGGACTATTTAGAAGTTAATTTTACTCTTTGGCAACGAGAGAACAATAATTTTTGATATCAATATTTTCCCTAGGAATGAACTTTTGAACTAGCATCACATGATTTAAATTTTAATTTTGTCTGAAAATGGAAGTCTAAAATCTCTTATTGTTGTTGAAAATAAAACTGAATTTTAATGTTGCACGGGTCAACTTATTAGTTAGTAGGGGGAAAATGGGGGTCTCACCCCACTTGGCTTTCACCCCAGTTCAATGATCTCTAGTCTTATCCCTGTGGTGGTACACTCATGGAGCTCCAACCCCAGTTAATGATCATGAAGGAAGACAGAGGTTTTTCTGAGATTGTGAGATCCCTTCTTTAGATAAGGTTTTATCATAAGGAAGATGCTTTTTTTTTTATCTCTTCTTTAGAAAGAGGAAGAATTATTTTTATTTTCGGGACTTCGAAATTTTTCACAAGCTATTATATTTTTCATTATGTTTTTATTAAATTATTGTGCGAATTATTATTTTCTCATTAAAGCATTATAAAAACATTGATTTAATTTCTAAATGAACCCTTCTTTAGATATTATATTTTTACCAATTTTAAGTAATATGTCTAATAATTCTAAGCCGATGAAATAGTTCGATAGCCAGAATGTTTGTATTTAATTAGTCGATATAGTAAATATGTAATAATCATTCTATACATATTCAGTTGAATAAAATGGTTTATGTTTTTATTACTTAAATTATTGTTCAAATTATTATTTTGCCATTAAAGCATTATAACACTGATTTAATTTCTAAATGAACCCTTCTTTAGAGATTACATTTTTACCAATTTTAAGTAAGGTGTCTAATAATTCTAAACTGATAAAATAGTTTATTAGTCAGAAGGTTTGTATTTAATTAGTCGATATAGTAAATATGTACTAATCATTCTAAGAGATATACGTAATCAGTTAAATAAAATAAAATGGTTTATGAGTTCGAAAAAACTTGATGAATTTGTCTACTCATTATCAGTGATATAGTGTAATTCATTAATATTTTTACGTTAAAACTCGTTAAGCCAATTTTTGAAAATAACGATAAAATACTAGTGTCCTTGACATTAACCTTAGAAAGTTAAGTAAACTCATATCGTCACTCTGTAACTAAAGTTTTCGATTACTAATCACCTGTGTTCCAAAGCTCATCAGATTGGTTGTTAATTTGAAGTTAGGAAAATTTTCAAAATGTTTGTACTTTGAAAATTCCCAATGTTATTGGTAATTAGAAAATTTAAGAAGTTTTCTGTACTTTGAATAACTTTCAAACTGTTTTGAGTTAGAAAAATTTACACATTTTTATACTTAGAAATACCCTGAAAATGTGCGGACATAAAAAATTTTTTTTTAGTTGCTTAATACGGTACCCTGGTAGTTATAAATTTTTGAACTTGATTGGAATTTGAAGAATTTTAAAAATTCGGATGTGTTGTTGGTAGAAAATTTCCGAAGTTGTTTGTACTTTAAATTATTAGTAAATTGTTTTAACTTTTAAATATTTTCAAAATTTATGTCCGTAGAAATATTTTGAAGTTTTGCAAACATGTAAATTTTTGAAGTTGGCAAAAATGTATTTAAGGAGTAGCAGAAGTTTATATTTTGAGAAATTTTCAACTTGATCCGACTTTGATAAATTTTGCAATTACATGTAATTTGAAAAATTCTGAAGTTGTTTGAACATAGAAAAGTATTTTAGTAGAAAAAACGGGTTTATATAAAGTCGCAGAAGTTTAGTTCCGGAAAAAATTCGAAACTGTTTCGGATTTGTAAAATTTTCAAATAATTTGTAGTTTGAAAAATTCAGAATAGATTTGTTTTCGAAAAATTCTGATAATGCTTAGAATTAGGAATATTCCGAAGTAGTTGGTATTTTGAAAAATTCTGAAGTTCTTAAAAACGGGTATATAAAGAATCGCAGAAGTTTGAAGTTAGAAAAATTTCAAAACTTTTTCGGTTTTGAGAAATTTTCAAATTACTTGTACCTTGAAAGAATTTCGAATCAGTTTGTTTTCGAAAAATTCTGAAAATGCATAGAATTAGGAAAATTCTAAAGTTGTTGGTACTTTGAAAAATTCTGAAATTTTCAAAAACGGGTATGTAAAGAATCGCAGAAGTTCGAAGTTAGAAAAATTTTAAAACTGTTTGTACTTAAAAAATTTCTGATGTTACTGGTACTTAGAAAATTTCGTAATTTGCTTGTACTTTGAGTTGCTATCAAATTGCTCAGAATTTGAAAAATTTTCCAAATTTTTCTACTTAGAAATATTTAAAGCTTTACCAATTAAAAATTTTCGTAGTTGGGAAAAAATAAAATTATTTAAGGAGTTGTAGAAGTTTGGTGTTAGAAAAATTTTAGATTTGCTTTGACTTTGAAACTTTTTCAAATGATTTGCTCTTTGAAAAACTTCCGAAGTTGTTTGATCATTGAAAATTATTTTAGTGGGGAAAAAATATACAAGACGTAACAGAATATATTTTTTTTTTCAAATTTTTTTAACTTTGAAATTTTTTGTAATTATTTCTATTTTGAAAAAATTTTGAATCTGCTTGTGTTAGAAATATTCTGGAGTTGTATGTACATAAAATTGCTTTTTAGTTGAAAAAAAAAGGGGTATATATCTAGTAGCAGGTGTTTGGTCGTGGAAAATTTTTCAAACTGTTTTAAACTTTGAAAAATTTTCACATTTTTTTTAATTTTGTAAATTTTTAATTCGTTGGTATTAAAAAATTCTGAAATGATCTGAGTTAGGAAAATTCTGTAGTTGTTGGTAAATTTCTGAAGTTTTTAAAGAACGGGTATATTAAGAATTGCAGATATTGTAAGTAATACTGTTGTACTGTTTGTACAAACTATTTGTACTTTGAAATATTTTGATGTTGTTGGTACTTAGAAAATTTCTCAAGTTGACTCTTCGAAAAATTTTAAAATTGTCTTGACTTTGAAAAATCTTCAAATTTTTCGTATTTTGATTGAAAATTCTGAATTCTTCTTGTTTTGTACTTAGAATTGTTTCTAAATTCTTTGAACATAGAAAATTATTTTAGTTTAGAAAAACGGGTATATAAGAAGTCGCAGAACTTTTTTTCAAATTGTTTTGATCTCAAAAAATTTTATGTATTATTTATACTCAGAAAATATTTTAATATGTTGGTTTTAGAAATATTCTGAAATTGTTTGAACATAGAAAACTTTTAGTTGGAAAAAAAAAACGGATATATGAAGATTCGCAAAAGTTTGCAATCAGAAAAATTTTCCACTTGCTTAGACTGTGAAAAATTTTCAAAATGTTTATACATAGGAAGAATTCTAAAGTTGAGTGAAGTCTAGAAAAGGTTTCAATCTTTTGTACTTAAAAAAAACTTCGTAACTTGTTTAAATATAGAGTTTTTTTTCTTTTTTTTAAAGTTGGAAGGAAACAGTTTTATAAGGAGTAGCAGATGTTTCGACGAGGAAAAATTTTTAAACTGTTTCGACTGTTGTAAGAGTTATAAAATTTTTCGTGCTTTGATAAATTCTGAAACTGATGGTTTTCGAAAAACTCTGAAGATGTTTAGAATCTGTAGTTCTTAAAAACGGGTAAATAAGGAGTCGCAGAAGTTGGAAGTTAGAAAAAGTTTCAAATTCTTTACACTTGGAAAATTCTGATGTTTTTAGTATTTAGAAAATTCTGAAGTTGCTTGTACTTTGAATAATTTTCATTCTTTTTTTTTTTTTTCGTACTTAGAAATATTCTGAAGATATGTGAATTTAAAAATTTCTGCAGCTGGGAAAAGAAAAAGGTATATAAGGAGTTGCGGAATTTTAAATTTAGAAACTTTTTTAACGTGTTTCGACTTCGATAAATTTTCGAATTCTTTGTACTTTGAACAATCTGTTGGTTTTAGAAAAATTTTGATGTTGTGTGAACATAGAAAACTTTTTGAATGTGAGAAAAACAGCTATGTAAAGTGTAGCAGAAGTCTGCTCTTGGAAAAATTTTCAAATGTTTTGTAGTTAGAAAAACTCGGATATGTTTATTACTTAGAAAAATTCAGAAAATGTTTTAACTTTGAATAATTTTCAAACTCTTTTGCAAATGTTTAAACGTAGAAATTTATTTATGTCGGAAAAAGCAGCTTTATTACGCCTAGCAGAAGTTTGGTCTAGGAAAAGTTTCCATATGTTTCGGCTTTGAATATTTTTAAAATTATTTGGCTAATTCTAAAGCTGTTGGTACTTTAAAAAATTTTAAAATTGTTTTAAGTTAAAACATTTAAAAAAATTTCTTTACCTGAAATGATAATGAAGTTGTTTGTACTTTGAAAAATTTCAAATTGCTTTGACTTTAAATTCTTCTCAGGAATATTCTAAAATTGTTTGAATATAACACAATTTTTGATGTTGGAAAAAATGGGCATATAACGAGTCATAGATGTTTGGTCTAGGAAAAATTTTTAAATTGTTGCGATTTTTGAAGATTTTTTGAATTGTATGTACTTTGAGAAATTATGAAACTGCGGGTATTTTGAAAAATTCTAAAGTTATTTGTACCTAGAAATTATTTTAATTTTTTTTTTTTGATTTAATTTTTTTGTTGATACTTTTAATGTTGTTGGTACTTTTAAAAATTCCGAAGTTGTTTGTACTTTGAATGATTTTCAAATTGTTTTAAGATTTAAAGAATTTTCAAACTGTTAGTACTTAGAATCAAATCTTAAATTGTGTGAACTTAGAAAAATTTTCGAACTGTTTGGACTTTAAAATATTCTGATATTACTTGAACACAGAAAACTTTTTAAGTTGGAAAAAATGGTTATATAGTAAGAGTAATCAGTAATACCTAATTAGTGAGGTTGGACTCTCATCCCTACTAGGGAAGCGGACTGTAGCTCTTGAATAATTTTCAAATTGTTTTGATTTTAAAAACGTTTTATAACCATTTGTACTTAGAAATATTTTACAAATGCTTATACACAGAAATTTATTGATGTCTGAGAAAACAGTTATATAACGAGTAGTAGAAGTTTGGTCTTGGAACGACATTGAATAATTTTCAAATTCCTTAGACTTGGAAAAACTCTTAAGTGGTTGGTACTTAAAGAAATTTTAAAATTGTTTTGAGTTAAAAAATTAAAAAACTTTCTTTACCTAAAATGATTATGAAGTTGTTTGAACTTGAAAATTTTTGATGCTAGAAAAACAGTTTATAAAGAGTAGCTGAAATTTGGAGTTAAAAAATACTTAACTTATTAGAACTTGTTACTTACTTGACACTTATAATTATTCAGAAATTCCTAGAACATACAGAAAATTATTTTTGTGGGAAAAAATTTGTATATAAGAAGTTGCAGAAATATTTTCAAATTATGTTGACTTTGAAAAATTTTCAAAGTGTTTGTACTTGCAAGAAAAAAAATTCTGATGTTGTTGGTACTTAGAATATTTCTAAAAGCAAAAAGTTGGAAAGTGTTTCTAAGTCAAAACAACATCAGAATTTTTTAACTTAACTCTACAGTAAGCAATATCATTTTATGGGGGATGACTCTCGGATTATATATTAATGGGCAAACATTATCATTTTTTGCGCAACATATAAGTTAAAGTGTAACATGTAATATTAAAATTCAGTCTTATTTTAAATAAAAATATGATATTTTGATTGCCATGCGATATCATTTTACGGGATGACCCTTGTGGAAAATATTGATGTCCAAAAATTATAATTTTTGGGATGCACATGAGAGTAGTTATGGAATAAGCATCTAAAATGTGTGAGTAATACTAACATTCGATAATTAGTTAATAATTCGATAATAATTAACTGTTAAACTTGTTGAAAAATGTACCATATGGGTCGCTCCACAGGCAACAGGAATGCAACCATACAGAGTTAAAACTCGGCATGCTTTAAGGACCATATTTGTTTACGAATTTTACAGAGTTTTTTTTTTTTTTTTTTCGAAATTTTAAATTGTTCAAAAATTATTACAATTTTAAGTGCTTTTTCGTGAATTTTTTTTCTCAACTTTTTTTACCTTGTGTTACACTTTCCTTTGCTGTTCAAAATCTATGAGAGATAGAAACTTAAAACTACGTAGATGTGTAGTAAAATGTGCATTAATTTTTTAAATTGCTTATGAATTTCGCAGAGTTTTTTTTTTAGAAATTTAAAATTTTTGAGAAATTATTGCAATTTTAAGTGCTTTTTCGCGTTTTTTTTTCTCAACAATTTTTTTTTGTGTTACACTTTGCTCTGCTGCTCAAAATCTATGAGAGATAGATACTTGAAATTACGTAAACGTGTAAAAAAATGTACACGAAGTTCGATTAAATAATTTCAAAAAAATTGTGATTCGATTATTAGTTCGAGAATTATTAATTATTAAACTTGTAATAAAAAAAAGTCATGTTGATTGTTGGTCCTCTGAAATGCAACTACCGAGTTGAAATTTGACGCGCTGGTGGGACATTTAGATTTATATAAATCAGAGATTTTTTTCGAAATTCCTATTTGCTCAAAAATTATTGCAATTATAGTATTTCTTTTTTGCGTTTATATTTTCTTTAAATAATAATTATTTATCCATTGTTAGAGAAAAAAAATTTTATTTCGTACTTTTCATTTTATAAGCTCCCGTGTAACTTGATGTAAAAAATTACAAAAGAAATTTAAAAAAATAAGACAGAGGTTCGATATTGCTAGATATAAATTTCAACATTTATTTCGAAATTTAATAACACAGTATGCTAAAAGTAAATGGGGCTTCCAACACATGTCCTTATCTCCGATACCGCTATCAACAAATTAATGGAATAAGCTTAAATAAATAATAATAGTTAAATTGTTTCTTGTTTTAGCTTTCAAGCAATAATATGTTCCGTCCAGATTTCAACTTTGGAAACAACGAAATTATTGAGAAGGTTCCTTGAAGTAATATCATACTTATTCTCTTATGGCTAAATATAGAAAAAAAAATTATTCATAGTTTCCGTAAAAAGAATGTTAACCTTTCGTTGAGTATTTTTTTTTTTTTTTTTTTTTTTTTTTTTTTTTTTTTTTTTTTTTTTTTTTTTTTTTTTTTTNTTTTTGTAATTTTTTTTATCAAAATAGGTTTAAAAATTGCGTATTTTATATGCATATTTCAAATCAGAGGGTTTTAAAAATAGCAAGGCTTCGGAATCTTTTTATAAATTTCAATTTTTAGTATTAATTTTTTAACAAAATGAATCATTTTCCTGATAACAAATTCTACTACAATAATATCTCGTGAATTGTGCCTTAGTTTAAAAATAATTGTAAAAAAAGTTAATTTTTTTAGCATCTTTTTTTTCTTCCTTTTCTTAAAGTAGTAGTTTTCTTTAATTTAACGGTGTAATATATGTTAACGGTATGTTTGGTTTAAACTTCAAAATAAAATTGTAGTTTTATTAGTATAGTGTTAAAGTTCGATTAATACATTATCGGAAAAAAAATCTGCGTGATAGTATAAAGAAGGAGAATTTGAAAAATACAAAACTCTAACGAAATAATTGGTTGAATAATTCTGGGAATCACACGTGACCAGGTAATTAAAAATTTAATTTTAAAATTAGATGTTTGGACGATATATAAGATGCTGATTTGAGATATTTTAAGACGCTTAAAAATTTTGGCTTCGTATTCGACAGCTGTCTATGTTCGGCATCTTTATATTCTCTGTAGTGACTTTTACAACATTAGCAATATTTCAGATAATCTTTGTTGATGTTACATCAGTTTGGTTCAAGGCGATATAAAGATACCTTTTACATAACTAGTATCTTTGTTTATATTTTTATTGTTTAATTATTAAAATATGTTTCGAATAATTGATAAATATATTATTTCTAACAACTGCATTAAGCACATTACTGAAATTGAATGAATTGTGAAATGAAACATTTAAAAACTAAAATTTAAAAAAGCAGACGCGTAACCACATTCAATCAAAAACATGTTTTATAAAACTTGACATTCGTTTAATATAACATTTTATTTAAATCTCCTTACTGAATTAAGAATAAATTAGCAGACGACTTAGAAAGAAACATCGTATTGTATAATTAAAGAGAGAAACGATATCGAATAAAAACAACGAAAAATCATGAATGAAATATACCCTTGGCTTGCTCAAGTCAAGTTCCTTGAAAGTGTATCGAGCTTAGGCATTAATCGCTCCATTTAAATATTTTTTTCGTTGTCGCCAAATTATTATTTTTAAAAATAATTAATTTTAATTTCCTTTTAGCTTCTACTTAATAAAAACAATTGAAACTTTAGATTTCACTCTAGAAAAATACTTAGATTAATATGGTATAAAGAATTTATGGCTCATAATTAAAAAAAATTTTGACAAATATAAAATAAAATAGTAAAAAATAAATATTAAAAATTAGTATTGCATGAAATTATTTTTGGTAGAACCAATTTCATGAGTAGGTGTAATTTTCTTTCTTTTTTTCTTTTTTTTTAAATTGCGCCTTTAGTTTTAAAGATAGGACCAAAAACGCAAAAAGTGAAATTAACACTAAGGAGGCCAAACTTATAACCTCGCTCCTGACTATACATATACACATGTATGTTTAGTCAGGAGAGAGGTAGAATATATATATATANTAGCGACTTCAGGTCCGTCTATATATATATATATATATGTCAGGTATCTATGCCGAGTTACTTCAAACTACACCATAATGCGATGATGTTGGTTATCATCAACTAATTCAATCAACCATATGATCAATAACAATAACAATAATATTTATTCTTCAATAATAACATGAGTCACATAGACTCTTAAGCAATTAGGTTCGAAACCACACAGGTTCCAAGTTTTACCTAAAAGCAACTAGTTTCACTTAGAAACAAACATTAATTAACGAATAACAGATTCACTCAGAATCTTAACCACTAAGGTTACCAGTTTCCTTTAGAAACAATATCAACTGATTCTCTTCATTTACATCGAGAAAGTTCCAATTCATTCTTGTTCCTGAGAGCGACATCTGGCGGGATAACATAGAGGCTGTTGTCTCGCTTATTACATATATATATATATACAAATGTTTATTCAGAAAAAGTGCGTTTTTGTGTCTGAACTTGGTTGCTTAGCAATGTCTGCTCTCCTGAATTTGTCTATGGTTATTTTAAAGTACTCATTTGCTTGTTTTTTTTGGGACTATTGCTAAATATATTTCTTCCCCAATTTATAATCCTATCTTTTCGAAATTTTGTCAACCCCCCATTTTAAGGGTGAGGAATCCAAATATGTAAAAAAAATTTCTTTATTCAGAGAAAGTGTCTGAACTTGAAACTTAATAGTTAGCACAAATTAATTAGCAAACTTTAAGTAACCGCTAGGAATTATTAAGATCGTCACTTAGTTCGTGAAAATCCAATCATTAGTGCGAGAGTTATTTAAGGTGATATAATTTTTTTAATTTGAGCACTTTACAGATAGTCTTAGATTTAAATTTTTATTAAAGTTGTAATAATTTCGTTAAAAGACATAACAGGTAATAACTAAACTAACGTTACTTTTTTAAATTGCTCGTCACAAAAGCATTTTCCAATGACAGAGTCTACATTAAATTGATAAAGAACGGTCATTATAAAGTTATGATTAGAGAAAGGTACTCTACATTTTAGAGGCAAAAAATTATTCACTTCGAACTTCTAAGGTAGAACATAAAGCAATTTTTAACTAAATTATAAGAATTCACAAACTGTTGTTACATAATGAATAAAAAAGCATAAAGTTTCAAGTAAAAGATGAATGATTTGAATTTTTTAAGGAATAAAGAAAGAAAAAATTATTCATTTAGAACAATAAGCAAAGGATTGCTGTTTTCCTATAAAATTTGTTACGAATCTTTGACTCAATAACTCGCTACAATAATTACTTGATTAATAACAATGTGCTGACAAATTTTCTTTAAAAATTAAAACTTTGTAATTTAAAAGAGTACTCAATATTTATTAAAAATTACTTCGGTAATTTGTTGTTGATTCAAAAGAAATCGGGAAAAATTCATGAGAATCTGTCAAAAGAATCTGTGGGAACGGTAGTGCCTACTTTGATCCGCCATCTAGCGCCACGACTAGATGGCGCTTTTATGACTGAGTTAATAAACTTCCTAGATGGCGCTCGTAAGAGATTAGAGAAGGAGCATTATTAAGTTCTGTAAACTAAAGGTTACAAGCAAAACTACGAAGTTATTATTAGAATTTAATGTGTAATTTCTGTTGTCAAGGTGACGAGGATTTGTTTTGAACAATGGTGACAATGAAATTGGTTGTTTTTATATGACAAAGTCATGTATTCTGCCTTTTCTTAAATATTTAGAATGGAAACATTGAATCCCCCATCCTTTGAAGATGAGGATCTTTATTCTGGATACAATGAATATCACCCATCCCTGGACACTGCTGTCAGTATAAATAAAAATAATGTTAAGAGCAAAGCTTTGTGTTGTATAAATGCTCAATTTTTTAAAGATAAATGTATGCTTTTAACAATTAGTTAATCTTAACTTACAGATTTTTTTTTCTTATGGCATAAAATATGAAATAAGCACACCTAGTTCTTTCTAGGTGGAGATAATTTTCAAATGATTTCGTGTTCAATTTGTTACACTTTCTGTTTAACTGGTTTAATTCCTGTAATTTAAAATATTACATTCCTTTGTGTAACAAAAGTGGATCTAACAATTAAATTGTATTATAAGTCTCGTTTACTTTATGCATGCCTAAATTTTAAAACCCCTTAACTTGGCTATTAAATTAATTTGTTAATAGAAAGGAATAACATGATATGAGTAAAGCGAAGCATGTATCCTGCAAAATTTTTTTTTTAGAAAGCATTGTATTTTTTTTTTATTGTAACTATTCTTTGTATTTTGCAGAGCTGGACTTAGGACTACTTCTTTTAATTCTGCATACCGAAATTTGATTTGCTTAAATTTACTCTTACTATATTCTTTAAAGCAATGTAATATTCTTTACTGAATGTAATATTCTTTAAAGAATAAATAATATAATACTAAATAACTTAATATGAAATAATATTATAGGCAGGGTTGGTTTTTTGATGTCAAAAACTGGTTTTTGACATGACATGTTAAAAACTTGTTCGAAAGAGTCATAAACTGCCGAAATCTGACCAAAACTGTCAAAAATGTGGGGCAAAATTCTTTGTTGTGATTGGAGGCATTTTGTTAGTTACTAAATCATGCACAATACTTGCATTTTATACTACTATATTTATGATTTATATTATATGTCACATATAAGAAATATAGCCAAAATTATTGAAACTATTAATTGGTTTTTCTAAAAGCATTGTACTTTTGATACTTTAAGTTCCATATAATTTGCTATGTTATAATTATTCAGTTTATGTTACATGTAATAACTATGAGCTGTTGACTATCAGTCTAAATATTTATTTTAATTCTTTTATGTCAGAATTTAGACAGATTTTTTTTTAATTAAGTGAAATTACAGTGTTTGTCAATAGTTGTCTGATCTCAACTTATAATTTTTTTTTATTCCCAAAATTTTTTATTAATTATTATATTTAGGGGAGTAGAATATGTCTGATTGTGTGAATGAGGTTTGCGGGAAATTCTGGCAGCCATGAGGAAATATTTGATCTAAAAAAATTCCTACAAAATTTTTTGTTAAAATATGTCACTTTGAAAAATTTTCCCTTGTTATATGTTAATTATGTATTTATTAGTTTTAATTCCTTTAGTTTATAAGTGATGCCTGGTGGTTGAGTGGCAACGCTTCGTGCTCTCGTGCCACAGGTCCTGGGTTCGATCCTCGGGCCAGGCAAGGTTTACTCAGCCTTTCATCCCTTCAGTGGGTCAATAAGTGAGTACCAAGCATGCTTGGGAACTAAACACTGGGGGTTTCGCGTTCTGCTGATCACCTAACCAGAACATCTGCTCCTGCACCCCAGAGCCCAAGGTCAAGAAAACTGAGATGGGCACAGTAGGCCTTGGTCCTCTATGAGCTGTCGTGCTACTGAGCTTAGTTTAGTTTATAAGTGGGACCTTAAATTTAATTAAATAAATTATTACTATTTCAATATATTTTGATTTCTATTATTTTATAACACATTTGATGGTTTAATCAAGAATTTTTTCTTACATAAACTTAATTTTCCAAAAATATTTTGAAGAAATTATTGTAAAAAAAAAAAAAAAAAAAAAAAAAAAAAAAAAAAAAAAAAAAAANTTTTTTTTAATTAAGTGAAATTAGAGTGTTTGTCAATAGTTGTCTGATCTCAACTTATAATTTTTTTTTATTCCCCAAATTTTTTATTAATTATTATATTTAGGGGAGTAGAATATGTCTGATCGTGTGAATGAGGTTTGCGGGAAATTTTGGCAGCCATGAGGAAATATTTGATCTAAAAAAATTTCTACAAAATTTTTCGTTAAAATATGTCACTTTGAAAATTTTTTCCTTTTTTCCCTTGTTATATGTTAATTATGTATTTATTAGTTTTAATTCCTTTAGTTTATAAGTGATGCCTGGTGGTTGAGTGGTAACGCTTCGTGCTCTCGTGCCACAGGTCCTGGGTTCGATCCTCGGGCCGGGCAAGGTTTACTCAACCTTTCATCCCTTCAGTGGGTCAATGAATGAGTACCAAGCATACTTGGGAACTAAACACTGGGGGTTTCACGTTCTGCTGACCACCTAACCGGAACATCTGCTCCTGCACCCCAGAGCTCAAGGTCAAGAAAACTGAGATGGGCACAGTAGGCCTTGGTCCTCTATGAGCTGTCGTGCTACTGAGCTTAGTTTAGTTTATAAGTGGGACCTTAAATTTAATTAAATAAATTATTACTATATCAATATATTTTGATTTCTGTTATTTTATAACACATTTGATGGTTTAATCAAGAATTTTTTCTTACATAAACTTAATTTTCCAAAAATATTTTGAAGAAATTATTGTAAAAAAAAAAAAAAAAAAAATAAGGGAATTTTCAATGTATAACGAAAGTTTGTTCATAGGTAATATTAGGCTCTGCAAATTTTCGGTACTCTTGCTTATATGTGCAGTGCACTAAAAATAAACAGACCACACAAATAGCTTTTGAACTAATCATCGGATCTTCATGTTCTAGGACTCAGTCTCAATGGATCCAGGGGGTGACATCAAACATGCTGATTAATTAAATCAGACAATATTTTAAGTTACAAAATCAGACGCAAAAACTTACTTTTTCTGAATAAATATACTTTTTCTTGTTGTTGATAGATTCAGTTTTCTGACTCTTAAAAAATAGGGGTAAGGGATAGCCTCAATGGAGCTGGAGATATGGTTCCAATAGTTTTATCAGGAGAGCGCTCCAAAGTATAGACCCTTTAATTTGAGTATTTCACCATATCTTAAGAACTTTTTAAACAAATTAGAAAATTTTTATACACAACTATATAATTCGTATATCCAAAAATAATCCCATGCAAAATATAACTTTTAGTGAATATTTATTATTTTATTAAACAGAATTTGAAAAAAGTTAGGATGGATTATAGGGCATGCAATTTTTTACATCAGTTTGAAAAAAGCAATTTTAAATGGCAAAATATGAGTCAAATCTCTCAAATAGTTCTTGAGAAATCGAATTTTAAAATTATGACTTTTTAAAAATAATTTTCTTTGATAACGTTAGCAAACTCAATTTAAGTGTCTTTGTGATATTTAGCTTTTTAATTTTGAGGTTTTTTTCAATGTCAACAAATGCAGGAATTTCTTTTGAAGCCAATGAAAAACATTTATTGCTTGATACATTAAATTCCAAAAATATTTATTATACTTGTTTTAGAAGCTAACTGTACATTTAATAAATTAGCAATGCACGATTTTTTTTTATAATTTCAAATTACATTTTGTTTATGAAAAAAAAAACTCAATAGCATTTTGATTTCCATTATTATATTGTATCAATTATAGAATCATATCAATTAGGTTTACTCTTTGTTTGATTGATTTCAGGCAATTCAAGAAGATGAAGCTTTTCAGCAAGCTGTCCGCACCAGCTATGGACGACGACCAGTGGTAATTTTTTTTATTTGTTTTTTGTATTCAAGAATCTTAAATAGTGAGTGGTGTTGTCAGTATCAACTTTGAAAGAATGACAAACTGAATCAAATATCTACACAAATCTCAAATCTAAGGAGTTAATATGCATTAAGAATAAGTTAACCTTAAGCAAGCTTATTTGTTACATTGAGTAAAATATTGATTTTATATTCAATTTACCTATACAATATATTTCACAAAAATTTTTTTTTTTTGGTTTCATAATTTTTATTTTATGAAAAGAAAGCAAATCACTTATTTTGAAACTTTTTTCAAACTTTAAAATATTTATTGGTAGGGGTGTTGCAAATATGGTACAAGAAAAAATAGCATAATCACTAGTTTTTTCATAGATTCCTAATTTATTGCCAATTTTGAAATTTTTGATTAATACAGTAGGATGTATCCATTTATTATAATCCATATTTAATGAGATTTCAGGTTTGCCTAAGTATATGTAATGTTTTGCGTAGTATAATGTTATAAATATATTAATATATGCTCTTTTATCTTTTTTTTTGAAAGCATGGAATAGTATCAGAAATAATGAAAAACTATTTAAAAATGCACATTTCACTATTAGTTGTTTAGAGGTATTTTGGTATATAATTGTTGTAAAATATGTTTCAGTGTCATTTAGAAATACAGTACAGAACCTCTTATCCAGAAAACCGGAACGAAATTCGATAAATTTTCCCGACATTTTTAAAAAAGAATTTTTTTTCCTCATAAGATTTTAGGATTTTTCTTTCTTTTTTAAAAGATGTTTACCTTACCATCATTTTAGAAATAATCATTAGTGTATTACTTTACCGTTTTTTCTTCTTTTTAAGATTATTTCTAAAAAGTTTTTTTTTAGTTGGGTTTGACAATAAAATAACGGCTTTTTGTAGCGATTCAAAAAACCGAAAAATCAGTTATTTGGAATAGCGATGGTCCCAATCGTTCTGGATAATCGGTTCCCTACTGTAGTTGAATCATTTTTCAGAGATACTTATCAGCAATTATTTTATACTAATAGTAATTTTACACAGATATTTAATTTTCAGCCTACTGCTAAAATACCTGGAACTTCTCGTTTAAGTACTTCTCGAGGAGGAACTACAGGAGTAAGAAATTATTTTTACATATTTCAAGCACTTGATATAATAGATTTGTCTTATTTTTGTTTAAATGTAGTTTGCCAAGAGTCTATTAATTAAATTGTTTGAAAATATTTTTGGTGAAATAAAAAACATGTCTGTGAGCTTTTAAATCTGAACCCACATCTCAAAATGCGTGTTTAAGGAAATGGGCATAGCATTTGATTCTGTTTTCTGAACTTCTTTTTATTGTTCTTTTTTTAATGAATTGTTATGGGAGATTGTCCTTTGCAAAAATCATTGCTAAATTTTATTAAATTAGCCTGTATTTGAAAAGACTTTAAAGGTCAACAGTTGTTTTTACAAGATTGCTACAGTTGCTGTAAATTTATAATAGTGTAGATAAATTTACGTTGTAAGAATTTAGAGTTTAAAAACCTACTCTATCATTTAGAGTTCTGAATAAGTAAATATTGCCTGAAAAGCTACATCTGTAATATATACCTAGCCACCCGAAGTCTGAGACTTTGACCTGTTATTATAATGCTTAGTGATTAAATAAATAAGGAAAAGTAAGCGTCTAATCCTTCATTTAGTTGTTACATTTGGTTTGAAAACTAAAAAGGCACATTGCTTCGTCCATTTTTGTAAACACGTATTTTGAGTGGTGTCCATTTTCTTAAACAGGTATTTTCAGCTGTATCCATTATTGTAAATGTGCTATTTGAGCTGTATCTAGATTTAAAAATTCACTGCCTGTATATATTTTATTTGAGACTTGTTTTTACTATATTTTTATTCAGTATTTTGATTTTCTTAGTCAAACTAATTTTTTTTTTAAATATGAAAGGAATTTATGTAACATTGTTTATTTATAATGGTACTGGTTTAATCCCATCTGATTTCTGAGCATTGCAGATTTAAATTAAAAAATTTTGTTTTTTCTCGTTGGCCATTTCATTGACAAATTGAAACAGTTAGAAAGCTATGTCTAAAATATATTTCACACTAAACAGGAATTTAGCTTTATCTTAACAAAATTAATAAAATTCAATCAAAATTATTTATTTGCTTTAATATTTATAATTTTTGAAATATTTGCTTTTAATTACCGCATGAATATCTTAATGCAGCATATGTTTTTTGTCTAATAACAATTTTTAGTAAAATTTCTGGGTGAAATGAAATAGAAAAAAGTTTGACATCTCAGATTCACAAATATTCTATTATTTGATTCACAACTTTTAGACTTTAGATTTGTAGGAGACCTTCATGCCTTTCTCACGATAAATAAACATTAATTGCTTCATGAAAATACCCAGGGTTTGCAATAAGCATTCACCACCTTGCCAAATGCGATAAAATCATAAATTTGGTGAATAAAATTATGTTTTGGTGAATTATTTTTTCCACTGGAAAGATAAATATATATTTAACTAGATCCTCAATATTATGTCAAAATGAATTTTTCTAAACAGATCAGTATTTTTATTCAATTACAGTAATTTTTGGTAGTTGTGCCACATAACTAATTAGAATTGTGTCCAAATAATGTAAACCTGAAACAAACTACCGTAAAATAGATTTCTATGGGGGGGAAATTAATCTTAAAATTTTTTTAAGATTTACATTTGGTGAAGACTTTCAAAACTTGGTGAATACTTTTGATATTTTGCTAATTTACTGGCTAATAATTCGAAATCCTTAGTGCTGGCCCTGAATACCTATTATAAGCTGGTTTGTTTAAAAAGTTCACCCCTTTAGAAAGCAGCTGATATGACTAAATGTACTTTACTGTAAGTTCTCAGACACCCTCAAAGACATTCTAACTACAGATTGTTAATAGCAATGCATTAATACTTGGCATATTTAGCTTGTATTTAAAATATTTAACAACATTATGGAATATAGTATAATAGTTATATGCATAAAAATGGTATATTTTCTTAGGCTATTGATTTCATATAAAATTGCTAATTATTTGGAAATATAAAATTTAACTTATTCGAAGCTAATTTTTAAAGTGCTTTCTTTATTTTTTTATTCCCAAGTTTTTTGGTCAGATTGATAAAAAATGTGAAAGATTTACTACAAAGAGTAAATGTATGCATTTTGAATACATAAATTTTTGTAGTATTTAAACCTTTTTTTTATTTTTATTTTAGGATTTTTAAAAAATAAAGCACTCTGATGCTAGTTTTTGAAAAGAAAAAAAGTTTATTGGATCAGATCAAGACATTGTGTCCTTTTTTAGAAAAGCCATAATTAAAAACTCATTTTTTTTGCTAATTCTTGTGTTTGTTACTTTTATGCTGAATAGCATGATGAAAACTTCCATGTTATTGTCCATCATGTTTTCATCTAAATTTTGCAATGAATTGTTTCTCTGTTGCTCTATCACTTATTTTTGACTTTTAATTTTCACTTTGCCGGATGTATTACTAATTCAAATGAAATTTTTTTAAGAGTTTTATTTTTTCTTTAGTGGGGAAGAAATGTTCCATCCTCATCTGGGCTGTCCACAAACAGCTCTCAAGAAGGCCTTACTCGTCCAATGACTGCTGTAAGAGGTGCTGGATTTACATCTTCTGGAACCAGAGGTAATTGCTGCTAATTAAAATCTTAGCGTGACTATAAATACAATTTTATTACTCTGTGAACATAGTTTATTTTTATATTAAAAGAAAGAAGTAATATATGAAATAAAATTAATATTTGTTGGTTTGTTATTATTCAAAACATAAAAAACCTTCAATATTTCTATATTCATTATAATTGTTAATGGTTATGATATGTTGATCCTGGAGCAGGATTTTTTAAAGTTTTGTGCATTTCAAAACTCTGCTAATCCTTTTGAACAATAAAACTTTTTTATCGCATTGATAGTTAGATTCCTTCATTGTTAATTAGATTCATTTTTTTACAGTGATAGTTTGGTTTATTGCATTGATAGTTAGATTCATCATTTTATATTGATTTACATTGTCCCTATAGAAACCCCTGTACCGACCTGTAACACCATGGAAAAAATGCAAAATTTATCTGCTGAGTATACAATTAGGTATTTGTATTTACTAATTTATGTCTGCAAGTCAAAAATTAATATGCATCTCTCTTCTGTGCCCCACTAATTCTGCTACCAAGAACATAGGAATCTTGGATTTTAAAGTTGCATAAGTATTAATAAGATTTCACCTTCTAAAGTATTTATATATCAGCAAAAAGTTTTTAAACTTCCATGGCAATGTATGCCCATGGCTTTAAATACTCTGTTGAAAATAATGCATAGTTGAGAACTTAATGTATTCATGACTAGGCACTAAAAAGTTTGACTGACTGAAAAAAAATTCGCAAATTGCTATTTTAAGACTTCAATGTAATAAAAAAGTAAATATATCTTTTAACTTTATGGAAAAGTAACTCTTACTTTTTAGAAGCATCTTGTTGAGGGTTAATGTTACCTTAAATGAATGTGGTTTGGAATATTTTATAATATTATTGAAGATGCAAATATAAATACAGGAAATTTTGTCTTTTTTCATATAAAAAGATTATCTTTTTTTGAATTTAGCTGTTGAATATTTTTAATAAGCTGATTTAGTTTCTGTAATTTTATTAAAGCTATTAAAATTTTTAAGTATTTATGTTATGAATTAAATTATTGATAAAGTTACAATTATATTATTTCTATTACATGAATATATTTAAAAAAGTTTTAATTAAGTATCTTATTAAAAAAAATATATGTATTTATTATTTTATAGCTCCCTCTGGTATTTTTGATCCTTTAAATCAAGCAAAATCAACTGTTTCACCTTTACTCATTAAAGACGAGAACAGGTATACAAAATATTGCTAGAAATGTTCAAGTCTGTATTTTAATTGTATGAAGATATTTTAAACAAAAAAAAGAAGTCACCTACTTTTAAAAGACTTGCATTGCACTTAATTTATTATTTTGTGATTATTTGATTTTAAAAATAATAATTTTTTGTACCTTAACCTAATTGTAATTTCAGTTGTAGTTAAGGTATCTAATTCTTATTTAACTTAAATAATATTCATAATATACATATATATTTTTAAGATAAAATCTCGAGCAACTTTTAAGATCTTGATCCATCAGATATTCTTATACCTTCCCTTTCTTAACCAATCCATCTATATTGTTTCGATGACTCAACAACTTTTCCACACCATTTAACTTGTCATTTGTTTAAAATTTTGTGTTTATTAGTTAACCCTTTTCTGATGACACTTTGCATGGTTAAGTTTGTTAATATGGTCCACTTAATATACAAGCCATAAACAGCAGCAAGTTAATAGTTCCTATTTTTTTCACACCTATATAATATGTGTTTTGAACCCTATTCTGTATGCTCATTTAAAACCTAGTAGACTAAATGTGTATGTGGGCTTACATATATACACACACACGCACACACACACACACACACATATATATATATATATATACACTATCTAGCCATTAATGACCGGACACTGTGAAGTTCAGCGGTGGAGGAATTATGGTGAGGTCCTGTTACTCATGGTTTGGCCTTGGACCCTTGGTGTTAGTGCGTGGAACCCTGAACGCAGAAGGGTATAGAGACATCCTGGACAATTCGGCGCTTCCCACCCTGTGGCAACAGTTCGGTAATGGCCCGTTTGTGTTTCAACACGATAACGCTACCATTCATAAAGCTCATGCCATCACGGACTGGTTTGATGAAATGGGGGTGCAAGAGTTTGACAGGCCATCCCAAAGTCCCGACATCAATCCAATTGAGCATCTCTGGGATGAGTAGGAGCGCCAGGAGGGCCAGACCACAATGCCCCAAAGCCACCACTCAACTCTTCGCCATGTTACAGGAGGAATGGCGGGCAATACCTGCCTCCGTGTACCAACACCTAGTGGATAGCCTTCCTAAAAGGGTTAAAGCTGTGATTCGGGAGCGTGGCGGCCCTACTGACTTGATGCTAGCACCTCATGTATCCGAAATGAGGGGTGTCCGGTCATTAATGGCCAGATAGTGTATGTACAGGATGTCTCAGTTAAGCGTTNTCGCAAGGGATTTTAATTTTAGTCCGTGTAATTTTCATGGTGCAGAAATGCCACTTTTGTCGGTGTCATGAAACCCGGATCGATGAATAAACTTTAGAGTCAATAAAAAATTACCTTTACTTATATAATTATGTGTAAAAACAAATTTACCAATTATGATAGATAGAACTATTTTAAATAAATAAACAATTATGCATTTTAACTATAAGTTAGCATTTAATTTTGTATTATAAAAATTAGTTAGATTTAAAACTTATTTGTTTGAGATGCTTAGTTTTTTCTAAAATAACTTCTTTTTTCTTATTTAACTTTTATTTCTAAAAATAAATCATTGATGGCATCGTCTTTAGTGCCCTCTGACTGCAACATGAGGTTGTGAATCCCTTTGTTCATTAGTCTTTGGATCATTGGTTGTGGATTATCAAAAAGAGCTCTCTAAATGAGAGTCCTGCGCAGATATTTTGAATGCATTTTAATCTACTTAATTGTTTTGTTAGCGTTTTTCGTTTTGAAATTTTTTTGTGTTTCCTTAATTAACCTTTTCCGCATTTCATGCGAAAGATTACCTGGTCAATGGGAGCGGTTTTGATGGTTTTCCTTAAGATTTTCTTCAACACAAAGTCTATGGAAAAAGTTCCGGGCCTCCGAAAAGTGGTCGTAAATAGAAGAGGTTGTTACATAGAGGTGATCTTTCCTGGAGGTTTCACTGTATATAATATATATATATATGTGTGTAAAATGTAGCAGTCGGACCAAGCAGAGAAACAGACACAGGATTTTAATGAAAGCAAAATAATTTTATTTGATCATTTTCAAATGGATGATGAGCAAAAAGTGAAATTTACCCCATCGACGATTAGTCTTTCTGGTAGGGAAAATCTTGCAAAAAATCCAAAAATGTCTCTATTTAGGGAAAGAGGGAAATCTTAGAAATTAATATTGGTTTATGAAGTAGATCAAGCTATTCCCACAAAGAGAAAAGGAAAAAATGTCTTTACTTTTAATTATGCATACTTGAGCCAAAAATAGATTTAAGAACAGGATGTGGCTTTTTAAAAGTATGAGAAAGTGTTTCGATTGGAATAATTAATTAGGATTTGTTTTATGGAAAAGAAATAACATAAAAAGATTAATAGCAGCTTTTTATGTTACATTGTACCAAAGAATTATTTACGGTATTTAACTAAAAAAAAAATTTAAATAGTAAAAAATCATACTTTTCTTATATAGATGTGCAAAACAATATTATCTTTGTTTTCTTTGTAAATGACTGAACTGAAGTAAGATTAATTTGTTAATATTTGAGGTTTAACCTTTGAAATTAGTTTTCAAAGAAGTGAATGGGTCACATTTCTAATATTACCAGACACTTCAATCTTCTCTTACATCTGTCTTTAAGGAAAAATAATAATATCAGCCATTAAATTATTAGTATTAATCTAGAAAACTGCATCTTGAATTCTTAAGCTATGTTGCATTTGTAAATAAAAGGTCTTTGCTTTTTTTTTCTATTGTAAAAACAAAACAAAAAACTTACATATATTTTCTCTACAATTTTATTGTTTTAAAATTTTAGCATTATCTTTTTTAAATTGCTATACTTCTGTATTTGATACCATTTTGAATCTTTGTAAATATGATTTGGTTATGGTTTTAGCCCTGAAGAAAGATTAAAGCAACTTGAAAAGAAGGTTTTGGAGCTCCTCGAAGAAAGCTGTATATCAGCTGATTCTGGAGAATTGAAATTGGTACTTGTTTTTTTTTTTTTAATTTGAAACCATGATTTTTAATGTTTATTTTTATTGAGTTCACTGAAAAAATATTTGCAAAAACATAGTAATGTAAAATTAGATGTGTCATTTTATTTTTAATAATATTTGAAATATATAATTGAAAATATACTGGAATTACAATAGATCCACTATAATTTGAGGTGGATGGGCCAAGCCTATCTCAAACTTTCGAAAGTCATAGTCATAGTAATTGTTGTAAAACCAGTCGTAGTAATCGTTACACATGTTGTATCTGGTTGTATTGTGAGTTGGTCATTATTTGAGAGCATGACTGATTTTTTTTCACTATCTCAGATTTTTGGGAATTCTAACTATTCAGACTCTGCTGTGTTAGGAAATTTGATATTAACTATAGAAATCAAGGAATGTTTTACTTAAATTTTGCTTTTTTGTTATAATTTTTGAGAAAACCTGAAAAAAACATCCATCAGCAAACCTAAAAAAAGTCTCTTATAATTGATGATAACAATAAATAGCCTATGAAAAAAATCGTAAAACCAGTCGTAGTAATTGTTACATGTGTTCTGTCTGCATGGTCATTATTTGGGAGCATGACTGATTTTTTTTCACTTGCTTGGAATTTAGGAAGTTAGACATTAAAACTATTCAGACTCTGCTGTGTTTGGAAATTTGATACTGACAGTTGAAATCGAGGAATGTATATCAGGAATATTTTACGTAATTTATGCTTTTTTTGTTATAATTTTTGAGAAAACCTGAAAAAAAAACATCCATCAGCAAATCTGAAGAAAGTCTCTCCTTATAATTGATGATAACAATAAATAGCCAATGAAGTTTTAAGTAAATAATAATTATATTTTAGTATTTTTTTTGCAAATATTTTGCTCTAGTGTGTTAAAAATAGTTTTATTTTAAGTCGAACCACACTGAATTAGAGCTGAAATTTTTTTTTAGCAATTTATTGTTTTAAACTGTTTCCTAAATTTGCATTTTAACTCTCAACAGAACCAATGCCGCCATATAAACGGCATGGCACTTTTACTTATTCTGTTAAAATGCGAGTAATATGGCAACAGATCATTTTATAATTGTCATAGTTACAAATAATTTTATGATAAATTTATAATCAAAATTATCATTAATTTAATAAAATTATTTCTGATAGAATGTAAACTTGAAATACTTTTGGATTATTGATGGTCTGGAACTATTCAATTTAAAAGAAGAAGAAAATTCTGTTGAAAAATTATTAAATTACGAAAGAATATAATCTAGAATTTTGTAGAAATTATTGTGTTATACCTAAACTAAACTAAACTCAGTGACTCAGCATCCCATAGAACCCATTATATATTGAAAATTATAATTATTTTAAGCAAGGTGAATATTGTTAAGTGCAGGTGTATGCTTTAATGTAAACTTTTTTTGTTATTAAATAAATTGTCACACCATATATGATGTTAATGTAGATGAGGTTGAGCACAGATTTTACTAACCCATTTTTCTCTAAGCACAAAAAGTCTGTAGTTTTTGAAGAACCTCATTTCAAAATTATATTTTTTATATAGGTATGAAAGAATTCTAAGAATTTTTCTTTTAAAAAATTAATTTTGAAACACTACAATTTTTGTAAGAAGTTTTCACTGGGGAAAAATATCCCTGTCTTTGCTCTCTTTACTGCAACTTTGACTACACATATTCATTTAATTTGAAATGCATATGTGTAGTCGAAGATTGTAATGGTGTATCAGAGGTATACTGATTGTAAGGTTTGCCACCACTAGATGGCGCTGCGAGATATGAACAAAACTTAAGAATTAATTAAAAAAGAAGCTCTCTTCTATTAGTGTGGTGTAAAAAGGATTAGTATGTGGGAGGAAGGAGCGAAGCGCTTTTTGATTATGTGATTCGTAATAATTTTTTATATACTTAATTTTATGTTTGTGATGTGGCATAGTATGTGTTTAAATAAATTTGTTTTATGCCAAGAAAGGTTTAGTGTGAAAATCATTTCACATTATGAAAATTTGAAAAAGAACCTGCAAGTTTTAGTCTGATGTATCTGAGATATTATTATTTGTGTCCAAGTTTTAATAATCTATTTAAAGTATGGAACTTTTTTTACATTTTATATCTCTTGATAATTTTTTTTTAATTATAAATATGATTAAAATTATTTTCTGTTAGTTATTTATAAAACTATCACTCTACTAGGCCTTGGATAAAGCTAAGGAGGCTGCAAGCAAAGAAAGAGCTTTGACTAGGCAGCGAGATCAACTTGCTTTAGAAATCACACCTAATATGGATCTAACATTTTCAGTAAGATATGTTTATATAACAGTTTGATTCAAGTAGATATTCTCTTGTATAAAATATTGGGTTTATCATCCCCTTTTTTGGGAAAAAAAACTTAATGTTTGAAATTCAGATGTACCATGTCAAATTAAATACATTATAAAGTGTTTGTTTTCATTACAGCAATGATTCTATTTAATCTTAAAATAATACTATTCCAGGTTCTACTAAACTTAGCAACTCAATATGGAAATAATGAAATGTATAGTGAAGCGATGAACACCTATCAAATTATTATTAAAAATAGATCCTTCAGCAATGCAGGTAATATTTTAAATTAGATAAGAAGTTTTAATATTCATGTAGTGTTGATATATTTTCATGCTTTGATAGCTATATTTTACCATAAACCTTACAAAGTTATTTGTTATCTATATATTTTTTAATACTACAATGGTTTTTGGATGGAGATTTGACAAAGTTATTAGATATTGATTTGATATTACAAGAGTTGAATGGTAACAACTGATGTATTTACTCAAAAGATTATTTATGTAGAAATTTTATGAAATCTTTATAAATTTATGGAAAAGCTAATAGCATAAAAAATTTTTTTAAGGAGAGGTGGAAAAGATAGCTCTTAAAATAAATTTTCAATCAAATCCGGAATATTCATAAATGACATAAGCGATCACTATCCAACCTTTTGCAGTGTTCATTACGATGAGGTAAATAAAATTAAGGAAGCTGAAAATAAATTTTCAATCAACTATAATAAGCTCAATAATTATCTGTCAAATTACAAATTTAATTACAATCCTCAAGATTCTCTTGATCAACAATATCGAAGTTTTGTTTTCAAACTCAATNAATTTATGTTGCATAGCATAAAGAGTATTTTGCTTTCTGAATGTTAACACCCAGTGATGTAATGACACCCGATGGCGGAGCGGTAGCGCTTCGCACTCTCGTGCCACAAGTCCTGGGTTCATCCTCGAGCCGGGCAAGGTTGACTCAGGCTTTCATCCCTTCAATGAGTCGATAAATGAGTACCAAGCATGCTTGGGAACTAAACACTGGGGGTTCCGCGTTTGGTTGATCACCTAACCGGAACATCAGTTCCTGCACCCCAAAGCCCAAGGTCAAGAAAACTGAGAGGGCACAGTAGGCCTTAGCCCTCTTTGGGCTGTCACGCCACTGAGTTTAGTTTTTTAGAATGTTAATATTAGAATATTTTAAACTTGAAACTTTCCTCTAATAAAAATGTTTTTCGCCTTGCTATTTAATGGGAAAATATAGTACAGAAAATTTAAACAGAAAATTTAACAAACAGCTAACAGAAAATTTAGGGAAATTATCTCGTGCAATATTGTGTTGGACCATTAAAATAGGAGGGAAGAAATTATTTCTATCTAATTGAAACCCCTAATTATTATATGTTTTTATGGCTTTGTTGTATTCTCATCAGCATTTTACATTTTTAGTTGTTGTTTCAACAATTGAAAACAATTAATACTTCATAAGAATATTAAGTCTCTTAAACAATTGGTTAACGCCTTATTATATTACATTACCGCTATTGATGGTTCTGTTTATACAGTTTAATCTTTACAAATGTAGGCCTTAAACCTTTTACTCTATACATCAAACTCTGCTTGGGTTATCACACATTCTTTTCAAAAATATGCACCCTCTCCCTCCAAAAAAGTGATACCACCTCTAATTCGAATTCATAAGACAAATAGTTCATTCCTCCTCCATGACTACTATCAAGGAATATTTCCAGGAAGGACATAAGAGCGTTTGGGGAAGGAAACCACCAAAACTCACAAACACACACAAATAATTCATAGAGAACAGAATGTCAAAGTAGTAACAATTTATTTCAACATTTTCATTACAAATACTTGTACTTTTTTCCCCAAAAAGTGTAACAAAAAAACAAGTAAAAGTATTGAATTTGAAATGTAATGAAGCACAAGTAAAAGTATGAACTTTTACTTTCGTTGCAAGTAAAGGTATTGACATGTATGGTATTTGAAGGGATTTATTTATAGACTATGTTAACCTTCATCTATCAAAATTGGCAAGTTCTTATCACATCCGGAGGTTAACAATGAGGGGATTTTATTTATTGTCCGCAGGTCACCATTGAAGGGATTTATTTATAGACTATGTTAACCTTCATCTATCAAAATTGGCAAGTTCTTATCACATCCGGAGGTTAACAATGAGGGGATTTTATTTATTGTCCGCAGGTCACCATTGAAGGGATTTATTTATAGACTATGTTAACCTTCATCTATCAAAATTGGCAAGTTCTTATCACATCCGGAGGTTAACAATGAGGGGATTTTATTTATCGTCCGCAGGTCACCATTGAAGGGATTTATTTATAGACTATGTTAACCTTCATCTATCAAAATTGGCAAGTTCTTATCACTTTCGGGTCACCATTGAAAAGTTATAATTATCGACTGTGTCAACCTTCTACTATCAAAATATCAATTCACCATTGAAGGTATTTATTTATAGACTATGTCAACCTTCATCTATCAAAATTGGCAAATTCTTATCACGTCCGGAGGTCACCATTGAGGAATTATAATTATCAACTATGTCAACCTTCTACTATCAAAAGGTACCTCCAGATAGACTGGAGTTAACATGTCTTATATACTAGTGATTTGGTATTTAATATTTGTAGTGGTAGTTATGCCAAATTTTTTATTGCCAGATTTTTACCTTAAGTGTAACAAAGAATGACCTCTTTATTGTTACTAAACTCTACATCGATCAATCAAAAATATGATTATTTGTGTTGCCCTAAAACTTTTAGAAAATTAAGAATATTGCTAAATAAAGTTAGTTACATTACTGTAATTTGACTGTTTCTAATCAAATTTCAAATCTTTCAGGGAGACTTAAGACTAATATGGGAAATCTTTATTTCAATCAAGGAAATTATCCTAAAGCAATAAAATTTTACAGAATGGCTTTAGATCAAGTCCCTAACACCCATAGAGATATGAGGTATTTAGTTATTTTTCATTGCGTTATAAAATTTATTTTGTATATTTTATCCTTAGTATTTTATTAAGTTCACCCTAAAATCCTATTTTATCCTTTTATTAAGTTCACCCTAAAAGTTGTACACAATGGACAATTACTTCGTTTATAATAGTTTTTACCTCATCATATTTATTAAAATAATTGTTGCTGTTGTTACATATGGCTTTATTGGAAATATTAATCCATATACAATGTTCAACTTTAAGTGGACTTAAACAAGGAGTAAAAAGGAACAAAATTACAATAACAAGCACAGAAAACACATGACAAACTCATATTAATACAAAAAGAACACATAGAAAAAAATTAAAGTAAGAAAAAAATATATAAATATAAACAGTGAAGAATGAAGAGTAGTCTTTACAGAGAGTTCATGTGATCTCTGGCATCCCAGTAAAGTTTACACAGATCACCCCGCTCTTGGGATTGTTTGTCCAGTAAAGGGCATACAAGCAAGTGGTCTGAGTTCATGGTTCCCGAATTGCAGATTTGGCACTCGCTAGATGGAAGGATACCTATTCTGTTGAGGTGCTCTGCCAAGCAGTCATGGCCTGTTGAGAGTCTGAAGTTTGCCACAGCCTTCTTACGAGGACTGTGACAAAATTTCTTCCAACTGTTTTGGATGTTAGCCCAGGGTTTTCCAGTGGATTTTACTGCTTGGTTGAGCTTTAGGTTGGTCTTAAGTTTCTCGGAAAATTGTTTTTTGAGGGAGTCTGGTGGAATCGGTTTATTACATTGTGGTTCGAGTGTCCCTTTCTTGGCTAGTTGGTCTGCCTTTTCATTGCCATTGATTCCTACATGCGAAGGGATCCACTGGAACATAATAATTTTGTTGGCATTCTCGAGAAAAATCAAATTATCTCTAATATCTGAAATAGTCTGAGTATCTGAATCATGGTTTATGGCAACTGCCTGGATAGCTGCCTTAGAGTCGACAAGGATTACTGCTTTAGTGAAGTAATTGATCTTATTCTTAAGGTTTTCCAGGGCTATCGATATAGCGAAGATCTCTGCATCAAAATTTGACATATAGTATCCCACAGGGGCGCTGTGAGAAAAGAGCTTACTGTGTACTCCTGCTCCGGTGCTGTCTTGTATTTTTGAGCCGTCAGTGTACACTCTCGTCCATTCTGGTTCAGGGTATTGCTCTTGTAGCATGCATAATGCATTTGTTTTTAGTACTGTGTCAGATATGTTTTTCTTACCCAAATCATTGATATCTAGTTGGTGCCTGACATCTATAAATTTGAGAGGGTTTGTGATGTTCTTGTTACAGATAATTGGCTCATCTTCTTGGAAATCATGCAGTAATTTTTCACATACCTCTAGAGGAGAGATTTGGGTCTTCATGGAACTTGGTTTTGATTCATTCATCCATTGCGCTCTATGGGAGGCTTTCATTTTAACATAAGTGCCAACTGCTTGTATTTTAATTTCAGTGGTAATTGGTGGATTAGAAGTATAGTATTGTAGGGCTATAATTGGGGTTGTCTTCACTGCTCCCGTAATGATTCGGAGAGCATTGTTTTGGGCTCTTTCCAAAGAGTCGAGCTTACCTTGTGCGCTAGAAATTAACACCTCACTTCCGTATTTGATAATTGGTTTGATATAGGTGTTATAGGTTTTATTTAGAGTGTGTTGTGAGCTTCCCCATTTGGCACCGGCTAGTCTTTTCAGAATTGAGGTTCTCTTTTCTACTTTGTCTATAACAGTATTGATATGATTGGTAAAACTTAACTTGTTATCCAGTACCACATCGTTATTGAAGTGCCATCGTCTTCGTCAATGGGAAGCTAATGGCCTTCTTGGGCTAATATAATCGAGAAAAGAGTTCTTTGTCAGAAACTAGTTATTTTCTCATGATCATATAAAGTCTTTAAAAATTATTTTGCATTTTGTTAATGTACATAGTGCTTAAAAATATTTTTTGAGTGCTTAAGAAGTACTTAAAAGGTGCATATTTTTTGTTGAAAGATTTGACTACACACCCTGTTTTACAATTTTAATCTTTTAATTTAAACTGTGATTGTTGCTTTAGATTGATAATGTTTATTCGTTTTCATAATTTTTTATTTATTTCTACATCTTATAATTACAGTGTTTTCTTTTAAAGGATCAAAATTATGAAGAATATTGGCCTAGCTTTCGTAAAATTAGGACAATATACTGATGCTATAACATCGTATGAATATATAATGGCCGAAAAAGCTGATTTTAGAACTGCATTACATTTACTTTTATGCCACCATGCTCTTGGGGACAAAGAGAAGATGAAAAAAAGCTTTTTAAAATTGTTAGATATAGTTCTGGATCATGTTGAAGATGAAGACAAATATGCTGTGACTACGGTATATCTATTAATGTGCTTAGCTTTAATGGATAAATAATGGAAAATTTACTTTGAAGAAATTTTTATATTTTCTTGTTTATTTTCATAAATGTTTAATCATTTACATTTAAAATATAAATATGATTTGGCACTTAAAATTTATAAACTGCAGTAAACTTCTAGGCATTTACTTCTAGGCATTTCTTTTCTCATGCATAAAATGGTTACCTAAATTGTTGTGCAATTTAATTTCATGCTATTTAAGAAGCAGTACTAGGTATATAAGTTAATTTCTAAATTGCTATTTCTTGCTTGGTATTTTTTATTCCAGTTTATTATTGTTAAAGTATTTTAGAAAGCTTATGCTACGTATATTTTGTTTCTGAAGTGTAAGTTTGTAGTTTTAGTTATTTTTTTACTATTAAGAATTTCATTTGCTTAATTTATTTCAGGATGATCCTCAAACTAATTTGATTGTTGAAGCAATCAAAAATGATTCTCTTCGTAAAATAGAGAGACAAAGGTATAATTTTTATTTTAAAATTATGCAATAATCAAATTTTTAGCTTTTTAAAATTCTGAAGATAACTAATTTTTATAAATTTTTCTTATTTATTTAAGCAAAAGTCTATTTAATGTACTTATAAAAAGGAATTTCAAAATATATAAAATCATATTAAAATTGTTGTAGGAAGTTCTAAATGTTTAACATCAAAAACATTACCTTATATTTATTTAAATGTTTTAATGTTGTGGTCTATAAATATACTTGCAATTCCTTAATACAGTGAAACCTCCTGTTATGGACACTCCTGCAAAACGGATGCCTCTCAATACGGACATATTTTTTATTCCCCTTGAATCTTCTATGAATAAACCATTATGTACATTCTCTGCTAAGTGGACAGTCATTTTTCCCCTGAAACATTATTTTCTATCTCACAAACCTATACTACTCAAATTTGAAAGGAAAGAAAATTCTGTTTCAAGTTACAAAAAAAAAAAAAAAANAAAAAAAAAAAAAAAAAAAAAAAAAAAAAAAATCCAACTGTTCACCATTTTTAAAGTATGTAAATTTTTTGCATTATCCATAACTAAAAATATTGTTAAGCTATTTCACTACTAAAGAATCGATCTTTTTCCTGTCACCTTGCTGTATCTTTGCAAAGAAAGGAGAGAAAATGATACTGCTCTTGAGAAATAATTCGGACAGCGGCATCTTTTCATCTGGATGACGCAGGTTATGAGACCCCTCACTTTGAAACGTCGTCTTAAATGCTCTAAATGCTTCTTCACCAATGAAAATTCCTTTAATTTTCTTTCAATTTGAAGACCAAATTTAACTTAACTAGGGTAAAAAAAAAGAGAACAGAAATATAATCTTTGAGTTGTTCATATAAATGAAACATTTATTCAGACACTTGATAGATGATCAATTGTGAATAATCAATTCCATAGATCCTCATGACTTACTGGCATGCATTGCTTTTTTTATGTACATCATGGGAGGTTTACTTTCAAGGAGGTATTAACCAGGTTTCCTATCAAGTAATAGGTAGGTGTTAGGGGGTGTAAATCTGATAATTGAAACCGACTGAGGACAAAAAGCTTCTATTCGGTATCATATGACTAACTTGAATATCTGTGTTTTATTAATTATATTCATTTATCTGTAACTACATCCAGAATTATGTATTTATATCAAACTTTTTCATGTATTCTTTTTTGTACAGAAAAATAATTTTTAAAGTTTAAATAAATATCCTTGTAGATAGTTATTGTAGGTTATTTAAATATTTCTACACCATTGAAAATATTCTAAAAAAATTTACGGTGTTAAACTTCATAATTATAGTATTAACACCTTCCCATAAACGGACAACTCTCATAAACGGACAATTTTTTCGATCCCAAGAATGTCCACTTAACCGAGACTTAATAACACTTGTACTAAAATTCAAAAATTTTAAATTAGGATCTTTGATAAATCGTTTGTCTCCCTTCGATTCTTAGTTTAAAATTTTATTTTATTTAGCAAACAAGGCATGCAATATTCACTAAAAAGAGTATTACAATAATAAATGAATGAGTATTTCAATATTAAGAAATTTTTTATATCCTTGATAATAAAATTTAAAATTGCTATTTATTTGTTATATTTTTACATTATTATTAACATTTACTGACTGTTAAATAGTCTTAACTAAATAGTCTTAACTTTCCATGCAGGAAGCAAGAAGCTGAATGGACAATACTCACAGCTGCTAAATTAATAGCTCCTGTTATTGCAGATTCTTTTGCTGCTGGATATGAGTGGTCAGTTTTATTACCTACTTATGATTTACATTTTTATTACTATCAAAGTCATCAATCTGAACATGCTAAATCAATCAATATCCTGTTTTTCAACCATTTTTTTTTTTTAAATTTTGTTTCTGCATATTATATTCTTTTGTTATATTATATTCTGATTGAAAATATTAAATTTTAAAAAATATAATTTTATTACATGCATGTAAATGTTAGATAAAAATGTTAATTTAAGGTAATTACTTAAATGCATTAATTTGTGAGAAATATATATTTAATCTTTGTTTTAACTATTTAGGAAGTTTACATGTAGTTAGGTATCAATATATTTTTTTAACCATTTTTTTGTTATATTTTATTTTTGCATATTATATTCTTTTGTTATATTATATTCTGATTAAAAATATTAAATTTTAAAAAATATAATTTTATTACATGCACGTAAATGTTAGATAAAAATGTTAATTTAAGGTAATTACTGAAATGCATTAATTTGAATTGTTGTTCATTTACGTTGCACTAGAGCCACACAATGGGCTGTTGGCGACAGTCTGGGAAACATCCCTGAGGATAATCCAAAGATATGCCATCCCAATTTTGATCCTTTGCTGAGGGGATGGCACCCCCGCTTCGGTAGCCCGATGACTTAAACACGAAGTCGAGTGCTTTACGGTAGAACAGTTTAACGAGGACCAATGCCGCAACACCCTCGGTCCCTACGCAGACTGATCCAAGTGGTCACTCACCCGCACACTGACCACAGCCAGTGATGCTTGACTTCGGTGATCTGCTGGGAACCGTGCCTTAACAATCAGTCCGCTGCGGGACGCATTAATTTGTTAGAAATATATATTTAATCTTTGTTTTAACTATTTAGGAAGTTTACATGTAGTTAGGTATTAGTTAAATAATGTAATATGTATATAGATAATATGAAATAAAATTTAATGGGGTTTGCAGCAACTATGTATTAGCTCAATTTTAATTACAATTTTAACTACATACTTAATGAAGTAGCTCAGGACAGTAACAAAATTATTCTTTTTACTGCAAACTCTTGAATTAGATCATATGTTCAGTTTATTTATAAATATATTTCTACTTTTATTACATCAGATGCTCTATATAATAAGATTAATTTATCATGCAATGGCACTTTTTTTCTAGGTGTGTTGATCAAATAAAATTGTCTCCTTATGCAGACCTAGCAAACGACTTGGAAATCAATAAAGCTGTCACATACTTACGAAAAAGAGAATTTTCCCAGGTACATTAAGTATCAAGTTCATTCCAATGTGGTGATTATAAATTATTTTTTTTACATATTTATTAAATTGGTTGCTGTTGGGTACATTAAAGTTATTCATATTTTAAGGACACAAAAATATAAAAAATAACAGGAATGTTATTCATCTGGGTAAATTAATAGCCCATAAAAAATCTTTTAAATATTTTCTTGTTTGTTTCTAAAAATTTAGCAAAAGTAGTATTATAGCTATGAAAATCAAATTCAAATTTATGAAAATTAAATCCAAATTTCAAAAGAGAACAGGATAAAACAAAATTAAACAAAAACATACTCTTGTTTTAAAAAATTTTTTCCCCAAATAGGTCATATTGAATAATATTAAATAGATATTTTTCTTTTATATTTTCATTTTCAAAGTGTATGACTTTTGATTTGAGTCAATCTAAAATAAAAAAGCACTATGTTAAACATTTTCTAAGGTAGAAAATTTATATTTTGTGATTTCATAATCGATTAAAAAAGGATAAATCTGATTACTGAATACAAAATGTATATATTGACAAATAATATATAATCTGAGTATTTGATTATTCAAAGTAAGTTTAGCCACAACTACTTCAGATAATCGATATCTTACTATATTAATAAGAAATTTTTTTAAAAAAATCTATGCGTTCATTAAACAAAATTATTTATTACGTGGCTATATCTTGGATTTTATTTTATTTTATAACCAGAGTTGAACAGCTGACCCATATCTAAGTTTACAACTATCAATCTTCAAGTCCATAGCTTTATAATTTTGAATATAACCCTGAAAACAAGGGAACTCTTGGATCAAACATTAGGATTAACTATCCTTCATGGAGGACTTTTTGAGGGAACTAAAACGCAGTGTTACACTGAAAAGAAAACCTCCCCTCAGTTAGCACGACGACAAGGGGATTCTAGCCCATGATTCATCTACCACTGAGGATATTTTACATCAGCACTGTGGTCAGTGCGGGAACAGAATTCGTATCAACTAGCCGCTGCTGGGATTTCAACCGGAATTTCACCTCATCGAGAGGCAAATACTCTATCCAAGCCACCACTGCTCCTATATTTGGGGAAATCAAGCGAGACTTCATTTCTAAAATTTCAAATATGGGTTTCCTAAAGTCAATGCATGTGGTAGCCCAAGATGCAGTGATAAGATATTAAAGGTGGTGTTGAAAGTTAAATTTATGCATAATGATCTTAATAAAGTTTTTGATATTTTTTTTTAAAAAAATGAATATCTTATTTTAAGTGCTAAGGTAACAAGTACATTCTTTTATTAACTTCTTATCTGTAACATTTGCTGTTACAAACAAAAAATAATGCTCACAAAATAATTATGAAGGTGAAATATGAGTGCCTGTATTAAGTTTTATTATTCATTTTGAATTAATTTCACATGAGAAAGTAGAATTTATTTGCAGAGTACATCAAAATGAATATCCCAATTTCATAGGTTTACTACACAACATGTAATAAATGTACTCGTTGAAAGTATGCATGCATGCAAGCAAAGGTGATATAAGTAAGTTTTGAATAGATGCCAAGAGATGACTCTGGAAGATCAATCATCATTGTTTCTGCGAAAATGAAGCAACTGAAGTGCAGACTCTCCAGAATAACATGTTATCTCAATGGTGGATTGGTCGCATATCAGCTACAAAAAATGCACTCTTGCCTTGGCCACCAAGATTCCCAGATACAGAACCTCGCAATTTTTTCCTGTTGGGGTTCGTAAAAGATAGTGTGTATATGCCTCTAGGTCCAACAAACATGACTGATTCGAAAGCCACTATCACAGCTGCTATTGCCAACATCTATATAGACATGCCAAACAAAGTTTAGCAAGAATAACATTTCAGACTTGATGTATGCCATATAACAAAAAGAGTACATATTGAACATTTGTAAGGAGTCCATTCAAAACTAGTTTATGTATAAATATGCTTCTGTGTGCATATATTTTTAATGAATATATTTATTAAATTTTATAGTGCATTGATTAAATAGGGACATTCATTTCTATTTACCTTGTGATAGCAAAAAGCTGCTGCCTTGTGATTTGATTAATCATTTCATTTTTAGAAAAAAAATTTCCACTTACGTATCTTTTACGTTGTGTATATCTATAGATATCTATCAATCAGTTATATTGTCTTATTAAGTGTGTTTAATGTATACTTTCTGGATACATTTTAGTTTAATAATTTATTTTTTGGTTTTAAAACATTTTTCCTCTTATAATTCAGGCAATTGAAACTTTAAAAGGTTTTGAAAGAAAAGAAACAAAGGTTGCTAGCACTGCCGCTACCAATTTGGCTTTCTTATATTATTTGGTGAGTTAATTTTTTTTTTCTTTTAGTAAAATTATTTTTCATATTAGTATAATGTTTTTTTCAAAGCTACATCATGACATGAATCATGTATTTTGATTAATAATTTTTCCAAATTTTTTATATCTTAAAAAAAATATTTCTCACAGAATTACTATAGGTAGCTTCCATACTCTGATTCCATTTTAAAAATTTTGTTTTCCTTTTTATGTGAAACTATATTTTAAATTTTTGACTAAAACAATATTATAAACTTGATATTTTCAATGTTAAAAAGTAAATTTGATTTTTATAATATTATATAAATTACATTATAAAATTAAAAGGCTGGTTTTATCAACATTGTTATCAAAAATGGCCAATTTCATTATAAACCACTGATAGAAAATATTAATATGTTTATAATTATTTGTGTCTCAATTAAAAAGTCATATATTTATTTCAATTTTGTTTAAATATTTAAAACCAAATTATAAAAGTATTTAAGTAGAAATGGTAATTGCTTGCAGCATATATTATAAAAATTATTGCATTAAAATGTACGGAAAATGTTAATTGTTTTGACCAGAAATATGAAACTTTTATTTTGCAAATATATTTAAGCAAAACATATTAACATTTTTTATTCAATATTTTTAAAATAATAAAATTATTGTATACATATTCATTTCTGATTTTTGTATTCCAGCAAGGAGATATCTCACAAGCTGAAAAATGTGCAGATCAAGCTGTAATAGCTGACAGATATAATGCTGGAGGTGAGTGTTATTCATTTTGATTTTATTTTTCATGTTATAATACATTTAAATGTTTAGAGTATTTTCAATATCTTTTTTATATTCGTTCTAATATCTTTTTTATATTATTATATTTATTATTTTCAATATTCTTTATAGATATAAAAATGTTTTTCTTTTTGTGAAATTTAAGAATTTTTTTTTAAAATACATATATAGCCTGAAGTAAAAGGAAAAAAATAACAGATTTGTTTTAAAAAAATTATAACTTAGTTATTTTTTGAAAAAGTTATATTGTTTTTTTTTTTTCATTAAAGTAATAACATAACTTTGTAAAACTTGTTAAAACCAGTATAACTTTATTCAAAACTNTATATATATATATATATATATATATGTTTAACATCAATTCTATAGCAATGATACTTTTTAAAGAAACAGAAAATAATTTTTAATTTTTTAAAAAAGTAACTTTTTATTTTTATGAAAATTCATATTGTTTCTTTTATTTATAATTTGATACGTCACTTGTATATAAATACTATATTTATTATCCGCACCCAAAACAATTTAAATGATAATAACCTTTATTTAATAGACCATAAAAAACTGTGATTTAAGAACTATTTATAACAATTATCTATATCACAAACTATTAAGACATATAAGGGTTCATTTAAATAGCTATATACAATTTTAAATGTAATATTTATTCAACAAAATTTTAATTATTTTGTTTTCAATGCTTAGCAATATCTTGCAAACCTTTGTACTTTTTTATTTATTTATCTAAGCTTTGGTGAATAAAGGCAATTGCTGCATGGATAAAAAGGAATATGATAAAGCCATAGAATTTTATAAAGAAGCTCTTTCCAATGAAGCAAGTTGTGTTGAAGCTCTGTATAATTTAGGTATGCTCACATTTTAAGCTTGAATGTTCAATATTTATATACATTATTTTATTGTAACTTATTTATCATGAGCTTAGTATGAACTTTACAAAGGCATATTTAAATGCATTATTTTAACTGATTTGTTAGCCTATAACATAGGTTAACATAGGAACTTACTGTCTCTTGAACATGTTAATTTTATTTTAGCAATTTATTGATGATAATCAGATCGGATTTCACAAGACAATATCCTTTGAAACAAAGGCAACAATTATTGCTATGTTTGTAATTGTAATATGTGTTTACGTTTACAATACATATTAGTTCAAATTATGTTTTAAGTTTCACAGTGTTTTGTAAATTGATTTATGTGATCTTGATTTATTTATATAATTTTAAATAGAAATTAATTTTTAAGGTTTATGTTATAAGCAAGTCAGCAATGCTGAGGATTCTTTGGAATCTTTCTACAAGCTTCATGGCATTGTGCGAAATCATCCATTGGTGATATATCAAATAGCAAGCTTGTATCCTTTTTTTTATATACAAACATAGAGAGGAACTTTAAAATTAGAAGGCAATGACCTGATAGTTATTTTGTAATGCAGTAACTAATATTAATTCCCTGCAATTAAATAGAATTATTTTTCATTATTATCCATTGTATTAGTTCTTGTTAAATTAAGAATAAATTAGCAGTTTCAAAAAAGAAGTGCAAATTTCTATTTAAGTCAAAAGTACCAAATCAAACTAAAAAGATAAATAAATAAACTATAACTATATAAAGATATATAACAGGGGTTTCCAACTTACATGAGGCCAGGGCCGCAATTAAAAACACCTGTCAAATGGCGGGCCGTAACTTTATCAAAATTTTATCTATGACTCTTTTATGTTTGAAGGAACATTGAATATTATTATAAGATTTTTATCAAGTTGTACAAAACAAATGTATTGAATTAAAAATTAAAATTAGAAGTAGATTTAAGTAAAATACAAGATTTTTGTGTTTGAATAAATATTTTCTTGGATGCAAAACCTGAGAAAAAAATTTTTTTTGCACCGTTGGTATGTTAAATTTCACAGAAACGTAGAAATTAGGGGTTTTTTTAACGAAAGAAAAGTATTTAAGCCGCTATAGATTTTTTGCGAAAATTGTCCGCAAAAAATGACAACTAATATATTTTAGTTTGCGGGCCGCCAGTTGGTAACCACTAATATATAACATAATAAACACATAATATGAAGAAATAACTATATTTAAGCACTATTTTTATCACAGTCGATGGTGTTTTATAGTATTATTAGTATTGGACAGTTTAAAATCATGTGGTTCATAATTAATGCGTAAAAGGCAGAATGATGTAAGAGTTGTACTCCGTGAAATGATGACCAATCTACACTGACTTTCTTTTAAGTTTATTATAGTCGTCATTTAAACAAATTAACAAACATCACTGTTTATAAGAAGATATCTGATTTTTTTCAATCAAAGGAAATAGATTAAATCTTTTAAAAAGAAATTTATTGTATTGAATAAATGAAATTTGCCAAACAATAAAGTAACATTTACATGAAGTTAAAAAAATAATTTTAAATTCAATTTTATAAGTACCAAAACTAATTTGGAAGCAAATTGTTTAAATTTAAATTGTAATTTGAACTACTGTATGTGGCATTCATGACAATAAAAATTTATAAAATGAAATTCAATTACTTAATAACAAATTGTTTTAATGCTTGTAATTGTATCATTGCATTATTCATTTTTTTAAATGAAGTGTAATAAGTGTTATGAGCTTTTATAGGCTATTTACTTAATTATACAAGTTAATTTAAAATGTGGAAAAAAGAAAATATATTTGGGATTGCTGTAATTCCATTATTTTGATAAATCAAATCTACAGTTAAACATTAGTTATTCAAGTTACTATAGATGTTCTATGAATTCCCTTCCTGTGATATTGCAAATATCTGTGCAGTATTTGTATTGCAGTAACTGCCAGTATTCATTGTTTTTGATTCCAGCACTTGAGTTATCCTCTACTTCATTTCCTATAAACCCTGAACTAATTGTTTTTATGCATGCAACTTGTTTCTTGAAACAGTTTCTCCCACTGTTTGATGTAGCGATGGAAGTTCCTTACCAAGTTTAGTACAGAAATATCTTTGAACTGTGAAAAGCTTCAATGTTTTGGCATATTCCGAAACATTGTACTCATAGTACATATCCCAAATTTATGAAAGGGAGACAGAAAATTCATTAATTATGAGTTTTCATGTAAAATATTATGTTTAAAAGTACAGGTAATAAAAATCAAAAGTTGTTAAAATTTCAAGGTTCGATTTCCCAAGTTAAAAAAAAGATAAGCAACACACTTAAAATCGTCTCTTATACTTCTTTAATATGGAATAAATGGTCAATTAAAATGTCCTTTTCTAAAGTTTTTAGAAATTGTTTTGTAGGAAATATGGAAACGGTAACACAACATGGCAGATAGAAATATAAAAACATTGTGACCAACTAAAGTCAAAAAATGAGAGAAAAATTTAATATTTCTAAAAACTATTCCAATTGAAATATTTTGCTGCACCAAGTTTTTCAATATATTTTAAGAAAAAGTTACGAGTTCAAAAATTTTTTTCGTAATAGATTACTGTAAATGTATTAAATTAAGAGTCATAAATGATTAGTATCCCCATTGTTTAAAGACTTTTATGAGAAATCTGAAGTTCTTAACTTAAATTTAGATATGAACAATTAGAAGATATTGATCAAGCGCTGGAATGGTAATATGGAAGACTGATTGTTTATGTATTTTAAAGCATTTCACATTGAAAATAAAATGCTTATTATTTATTTATCAATGATATATCTTCCAATTTTTTATTTTTTTTTTAATAACCAGGTATCAACAAGTCATTACATTAGTGCCTACAGATCCATATCTTTTAGGGAAAATTGGTGACATGTTTGAATCTGAAGGTGACAAACAGCAGGCTTTCCAGTATCATTCTGATGTAAGTGTTAAATAAAACACAAGTAAAGGATATTTTCTCTCATAATTTAGAAAGTAAATTAAAAACAGATTGGTCTCTTTCTCTACCATGGCGTGTCTGATCGGTCTGTTTTCTCCGAGTCTATCTCAGTGATTCGGAATCCACTATAATGTAATGTTCCTGACCGTTTCAGAGCAGGTGAATACGGTGTCTTATAGGTCTCTCCAAAAAGTTTCTCTCCTACCTGAATGATTGATGGAGTAGGTGGAGAATCTCAATTGAAAAAGGACACCTGTTTACGGAGGTCATTACTCGCCAAATCTTTATAACGCCTAAGACGATAAAGGGTCTCATATGGAAAACCGATTTACCTCGATTTTGAGCGACATAGTTTATTAATTCTTCGTTTAGTGAGAGATGAAATTTTTCGGAGTCGCAAGGGATTTTTAGCGAGAAAAGCTTTCTTATTTTCTTATGAAAAGGGATAAATCAGTAAATAAAGAAATTTAAATCCACAAAAATTATTCAAAGATTTTAAAAATAATTTTATAAAAAATTTGTATCATCTGCAATTTAAGATGCAAGCTTTAAAATACTTTGTTCGTTCAGTTCTTGTAAAATTATTTTCTCGACAACTCTATCTCTTTTACAAAATAATAATCTTATCTTCACTCTATAAAATTGAGTTAAAACGACGTTTCTGAGTATTTTTCTCGTGGGTACCGTTCGAATGAGGAGGGGGGGGGGACTCCAATGCTAACTTTTTTAAGATTATATATACATATTGTGTGTTTTCGTGCTTTTTTTATACTTAAATTTAAGAGCATATAGCATTGCATTATCCGATTGAAAATGCTAATCAAACTATTGCATTTGCTTTTTTCTTCTTTTTTTTTGAAACCTTAAAATTATAGAAAAAAAATCCATATTTCAATGTTTCACAGTGATAGCTATGTATGGAATTCAAGTGAAGACGCTACCGTTCTTAAAGGTGCTTTATGAATGGTAGCATGGTATTACCATAAAGATGCTTTATGATTCTTACTATGTAAAAATTTAAAAAACTCATAAACATTAAAGGACTTGATGAAAAAAATTTTTTTACAAAATAATAATAAAAAAAAGATTAAAAAAATTAAATATTTTTCTAAAAAGATATTCGTGGCACTTAAGTTTTATAAAAAAGATGCTTTCGTTGCTGTTGGTTCATTTCTCGTCGTCGTAAAGTGTAGGCGAAAAATTACAAAGGTAGCATATTAATAATCTTTTGACGCAGATTGGAGACTGGTGTTATTTTTTCTGATTTCTCAGTTCTGACATATGAACATGACATATGAATTTAATTTAGTTCTTTATTTCACAAGTCTGTATCACGGCTTAGATATCAATACATAGAAATAGTTTCAATCATAATCACATAAAATTCTGAAATTTTTTTTTAAAATTTCTAATTATGTTTTTAGCGTGCAATTTCCATATTATGTTAAATTCTTATATGTGTTGCATTTTCAAACCTCATTGATGCAGATGATAAATTACATAGTTTAAAATTATTAATCATAATAATAATAGCATGATGATCGATTTCGTTAAATTTAATTGACGTAATAATTATACTCAATGAAAAAATTAGATTTGAGCTACAATTTAAAAAAATCTTAAAGATTATAAATATTTCTTTAATGTGATTGTTAATAACGGCTTCCAATGTTAAGAAAAAAATTTCTGATAATTGGAATTTTATTTAATTCTGTAGTTTATTTAAAATTGCAGAAACACTACATAAATCCATTTCAATTCGCTAGACAAGATAAGCTATTCATGAAATGGTGGTTAGTCAAAGTAAATATCTTTCGCTTCTTTCATTTTTAGAAAATTTTCCCTCTGATGGCTAAAACTTCAATCTCACCCTTGCTGAGAGGAAAAATCCTTCTTCATNCTCACTCTTACGAAGAGGAAAAATCCTTCTTCATACCTGACAAAATAGTGACCTTTTTATAAGAAAAGCGCCAAGAGAAAATAGCTACATCATGCCAGGAGAATATTAAGCCAAGCTGATTCTAGGGGGGACAATGAGACACACCTGAAAGCAATTACCCTTATCTTGACAGCTGAAGTTTTGGCGAGATCTACAATGAACCAATGAAGGTTAGGTTAATGAACCCATGGTGAATACTGCCACCATATGCTTTCCAATTCAAGCTTGTGGTAGTTTAGTTTTTGCATGGGCTAGTATTGTATTAACAACTTTATGGAGGATAAGTTCTGGGCTGTCCCTAATTGCTAACTTGCATTATAGTAGAAAAGAAAAATATAATGGTGAGGTAGTTTTTAATTTTTTTAGTGATCTTATAATGGTTTAAAGCTTTGTGACTCTTAACTTCCATACATAATATATATAGTCCACACTTAACAGTGATGGACTTCGTCATGTAAATTTGTTTTCTCAACACTCAGAAATGAACTTTTATGTCAGAAGTTTTAATGAGATATAACACATTTTTAAGCATAAAAAGATTTGAAAGAAATAATATATTAATTGTGTGTCCAAAACTGCAAACACATAAGATTATTTATCAATATAAAGTACACTTTGGCTTAGTCTTAAATTGAATTCTATACCCCATATATAAAGGCAATTTTTTTTTATTTAGTTTTTAATTCTTTCCATTGTTTCTGTAGTATATTTTTATGACTTCAATCAAGATTTGCTATTTAAATGTAAGTCATTTATAATCATGCATTTTTAAAAGCATATGTTAAGTTTATTTTTCGTTTAGTCTTATAGGTATTTCCCTTCAAATATGGAAATAATTCAAAAGCTTGGATCCTATTATATAGAGTCACAGATGTTTGAGGAAGCAATAAAATTTTTTGAAAGAGCAGCTATTATTCAGTATGTTATTTTTGCATTTAAATCTGTTAACAATTTCATCTTTTATAAAGAATTTATTCCAACCTGCATATCAAAATCTAATGTATCCCTGTAAAAATTCATGTTTTTTTAAAACTTTTATCTGTTGTGAAAATTAGGACTTAATAATGTTGTTACCATGATTTTATTAATCATGAGCATCATGTCAAAAACATGATTAGAAAAAAGTTTTTTTTTCATACTGATACTTGCATAATGTGTTTAAAAACCTTGAGGTTTTGTTAATAGTAAATGGTGAACCAGATAAGTACTTTTTACAATAAAATTTTACATTTGAAGCTTAATATTCTTGATTTAAAAAATATAAAAACTATGTTTTTTTTTACATTATTATTTTTTTAAGATTTTCAATTAAATTATTATTAATTATAGTTCTATATACGTAATAATTTAATTAAATATTTTTTTATAATTTAATTACTATTAAATATTATTTAAACTTTATTCAGTTATTATTCCTTATGACTATTTAAGTAAATGTGTTGTGCATCTACTTGGATAAGTACAATGTGCACATATGCCTGTCGTTTAGTGGTTGAATATTAATACAGACTTGTGAACTTTTAATCGTTCCAAAATGAATACTCCAAGTGGTAGTGAAAAGATAATTGAAAATAAAATTGCAGATAAAAATAATAATATTAATTTGCGAGGACCTAAATGTACTATCGTTAAGATAATTTGATTTTATATATATGACTTATTGATTTATGTCTAGTGGCACTTAAAATGATTTTAAGTTAATTTAAAAATTCAATAATTAAAAAGAAATTTATAAATTGTATTACCACTTTAAATATAAAAATGAAATCTTAAATATTTTGTGATGGTTGACACATCTGTGAAAAATATATATAATTACTCAAGTACAGTCCGCAAAAAAAAAACGAATCACCCTGAATAACATTCGTTCTAATGATCGGATTTTCACGAACTAAGTGTCAATCTTAATAGTTCCTGGGGGTGACCTCANTATATAATTACTCAAGTACATGTGTACAAATATTACTTGATGAGCCATATCTTTTTATTGAATAATTCAAACTAAAACTGATTACATAACCAAGAAAGCAACCTGTTCTCAATACAAATACAGATTTGACATTTAAAGAGTTAACAATTTTTTTACATATTTATTCAAAAATAAAATAATTTACAGAAGTATTTACCTTACAATTATTTCATTGACGATTGATATTCTTTTTTGGTATTTATTTAAGGCATTTAAAGAACATATGCTTTCATGCAATAAGAAATAAGTAACAAAAAATTTTGAATAAGAAATATAATGAATCAATTTAAAAATCACCGGAGATAAAATTCAATCAATATACAAAGATACCCACTTATTGATTCTTTGAAAGAAAATAGTTCAAAAATAATTTATTTAATACTGATATGAATACTCTTTTTTGTTCTTTAACGCACCAAGAGTCGATCTGTAGAGCAAAATTGTACTGAATTTCCCTGAAAAGCACTACTTTTCTATTAAATAACATGGGGAATTTGTTATTCTTTTTTTTTAATTAGGAAAAACTGTAGCTAAAAGTTTAAAAAACACTGAGGCTTACTACTTTCTAAAAACTCTTAAAAATGTTTTTTACTCTGGTTCTTTAATTTGTATGCCACCACTGAATATATCATTCCTTGACGTTTTATTTCATTTAATGATGTGTTACGTTATCTCCAACAGACCTAATCAGGTTAAGTGGAAGTTGATGGTTGCAGCTTGCCAGAGAAGAAGTGGGAATTATCAGCAGGCTTTTGAAGAATATAAATCTATCCATCGCAAATTTCCAGATGATGTTGAGTGTAAGTTAGTCTGAAATATTATCTTTATGAAATTTGACTTTGCTCTCTGATTTTAACAAGAAAATTTGCTATCTAAAACATTTTCTCTATTAAGTAACATGGGGAAAAACTGGTTAAAAAAAACATAGAATAGGAACATGATTGTAAATAAAATTTGAGGTTTGTATGGATGGTGTTTTCCACATTAGGGTGCATTTCAAATTCCTTACCACCTATACTGTCGGGTATAGTATATTTGTTACCTGATGTATTATATGTGCTTAAAAAAATAATTGTTATGAGAATTGTCAGTTGAAGATCTGTCACTTTAAGACATACAAATCGTCATTTGAAAAAAAGAATCGTTATAAAACACTTCTTACCTCAGCAACAATTTACTAAATTCGAAATTTAAACCTAAATTATAATTTATATAATGAACCTAATCTCCTTGCTCGAACAATATTCTAACGTTTGATGGTACACTGCTTATTACATGAACGAACAGTAATAAACATTTAAAAATAGGCCAAATCAGAACTGCCAAAAAAGCGAATTATTTCTAAATCTAGCAACTATGTCACCATTTTTAACAATGCATCTATAACAGTGGCTACCAACTGGCAGCCCGCGAAGACTTTTTTTGTGGCCCGTGAACTAAAATATATTAGTTGTGGTTTTTTAGTGAACAATTTTCTTTAAAAAAAATCTATATGAGTTTAAAATACCTTTCTTTCGTTTCTGTGAAATTTAACATACCAACAGTACAAAAAAAATTTATATCTCACGTTTTTCACCCAAGAAAATATTTATTCAAGTACAAAAATAATCATGTATTTTGGTCTTTTTTATTTTGTTTCTTTGTATTTTGTGAATATAGTTTTGCATGTGCTTATCAGAAATTTTCTCAAAGAAATTCTCCCATTTAACTTTTTGAAACCACTCATTTTGGACGAAATTATTTACATTTGTAAATTTTAAAACGCATATAAGAGGGAATGAATATCATTTTTTATTTAAATTCCTTGAATTCAATATAGCATGAGCGGAAAGGGGAAAAAAATTAATTTGCGATGCTCGAGAATTTTTTTTGTTGCTATAATTCCTAATAAGTCGGAAAAAATTTTAATTTATCACAGAATTAAATTTAAAAGAAAAAAAATCTTGCCACTAAGTTTCTGATTAAGAGAAGATTCAAAATGATATGTAACAAGCATTAATTGTAATGCTTGTTATTTTTCTTTTTAATTAAAAAAAATTTTGATAAAGTTGTGACCCGCCATTTGACTACTGTGATTAATTGCGGCACCTGGCCACATGTAAGTTGGAAACCCATGATCTACAAATAACTAATACAAATTTTCATTTCAAACTCACCAGAATTACTTAATATCATTAATATCTTATGAAATACAGCAAATTTGAGCACAGAAATGATATAAACTTTTTTTAATTAAAAACAAAATTATCTGTTTGATAATATCGCCTCATAGAATAAGCTGTATACTTTTTAATGGGAAACAGAACAGGTCAAGAGCTCAAGTTTGTTGTTGTTTACTTTTATATTGAAAACACCATCCATTTAAACTGTTAAAATTTAGTTAATCTATGTTAGTTCATATCTATATTTCTAGCTCTATGTTTATAAGTTTCCATATTGCAAAGAAAAAAATTGTTTCTTTGCAAAAAAAATTTTTGTAATCAATATTATACAAATTTTCGATTTTTTTTTAAAGCTGTAAGAACACATTTAAATTCTATAATGTTGTGAGATCTTTAGAAAATGATTTTAACTATTTCTAAATTTAAATTGCAGTTTAAAAGTATTATACTTTTAGCATTGATTTAAATTACTTTAGTGTTTTGAATTTTTTATTGCTAAAATCCAGGCATCTCATTATATTGTGTATCTAACATGGTATTTTTCTGATATATACATTCGTTTGCATTTAAATTTGTTAATGAGATTTACTGTTGAAACTTCCTATAATGTTCAATATATAAAAGCATAAAACAATAATTATTAAGTAAACATGTATTGTTTAAAATTTTATATTAATTTTTGATTTTACTTTTAGGTTTACAATATTTAGTTCGCTTAAGTACTGATTTAGGATTGAAAGAAGCAGCTGAATATGCCGCAAAATTGAAAAAAGCAGAGAAAGCTAAAGAAGTAAAAACTCAGGTAAAAAAATATGTCTCTGCCAGGCAAAATAATTTAACCTTTCTTAAATCATCTTTGATTTTTGTTAAATATGTTTTATTTCAGAGATCTGCCAGTAGTGGGAGTCGCCCGGGTAGTCGCAGAAGCAGCAGTCGCACATCTCGCGATGGGTCTGCTAGCAGCAGTAAGTTGTTCTTTGTTTTTGATAATAGAAAAGTTATTTATTGCAGTTATTCATTATTGCTTTTTATTTATTAAATATTTTTTAGTTCAAAGTAAGTGAAGGCATTTAATAGCTTCTAAAAACTATAGAAAATAGTTGGTATGCAAACAATGAAAAAACTTCCAAAAATAAAGATGTTAGATGCTATCAGAATTACTGTTTTGCCTGGAGAAATGTGTCTAAAAACTATCCAAAATGGTTTTAAGACTAGCTTTGAAGATGATGAACGAAAGGGTGAAGGCATCAGTAAAGAAGAAGAAACTGTTGACGCTGAAAATGCAGTGTCAGATTTGCCAGAATGGAATGCAATGAAATCTGGATTTAATGTTAACATTGATTTTGAAGATTTTCACAAGTGGATAACTGCCTGGTAACATGTGGAATATTGACAGATGTGGAAATCATAGAAAATGTCAAAGGAATATCTGATGAAGAGGAAGAAGCTGAAGATCATATTGATGAACCAAAAGTGAATGCAAAAGAGGTAGAAAAGCTGTAGAATTCTAATTAACTTTTCTTGAATCCCAGGAAAATGTTGGCTATGAGAAATTTGCGCTCTTTCTAAGCTTAAAAGAATAATCAAAACAAATAAGGTTATACATCAAAAATCTTTGAGAAAATATTTTCAGTGTTAAATGTATGTTAAAAAAATTTGTATGTATGTGATATAATTAATTTAAAGAAATGCCTACTTTTTTCTACTAAAAACAATTAAAGCACGTTTAATAGAATTTCTTAATTTAATTTAATATTTTAATGTACTTGCATAACTCGAAACCTCTTTATCTCAAATTTTTCGCCTTTCCCATGAGATTCGAGATAAACAGGTTCGACTGTATGTTGTTTTTTTTGCATGAAATTGTTTTATTTTTTTTTTGATAAATAGTTTTCTTATTTACTTTCTTTGCTTGTAGATACAAGCATACCTCTTGGTAGCCCTAGGCAATCTCATTCTGGTCATTCTTTAACCGCATCTGCTAAATCTTTGAGCAATGCACAGAAAATATTGGAAGCTGATGAATTAACTCTACCTGAAGATAATCAAAGTGAGCTTTTATTTTTAAGTTATTTCTATAGAATCTAGCTATTAATAGATTACTTCAAAATTAAATGTTTGTAACATTTAAAAATAAGGCAATTTTACGCTATGTACAGTGTGCCAAAGAAAAAAAAAACATGTTACCCTAAATAACTTTTGATCTAATGATTGGATCTTCACACTCTAGGGGGTGACTTTAAATATACCAATTAAGTAGGGCATGCAATAATTTAAGTTACGAAATCAACAGGACACAAAAACGGACTTTCTCTGAATAAACATACCTTTTTATCAAAGGATTCAGATTTCTGACCTCTGAAATATAGGGGGTAGCTGCAATTTGTAAAATGTGGGCGCCATAGTTTGGGCCCCTTAATGTTAATTTTACGTATTTCACCTTATCTCAAGAACTTTTTTTAAGCAAATTGAAAAATATTTTTTTGAAGTCAGAAATCTGAATCCGTTGAGTATGTTTATTTGGAGAAAGGATTTGGAGATTATTCTGATTTCATAACTTAAAATGTCGTCTGCACTAATTAATTAGCATATTTGATGTCCCCTCTCAAATCTTTAAGACAGAGTACTAAAACAGGAAGATCTGATCATTAGATCAAGTTATTCAGGGTGGTCTGTTTTTTTTTTTTTTTTTTTTTTTTTTTTTTTTTTTTTTTNTAAATTGAATTGTTAGCAATTTAAGATTCAGCTAAAATTATCAGATTCAGCTACCTTAGCTGATAGGTAGCTCAGCTACCTATCAGATTCAGTCTTAAATTCCTACACCTTAATTTTTATGTAGAAAAGTAAATAAAAAATATTTTATTTCTATTTGAAAAGAAAACCACTGTATATATATTTTTTCTTTTTATAAAAGAATTCCAATAATAATTTAGATGAAAGACAAAAACTATTTGAAAACTTTGCATATTTTTAAAACAAAGGATCTATCAATAGAGAGATAATATAGAGAATTTTGTTTCAATTATCTGTTTAAAAAAAAATTTTTTTTACAGTGTTGATGTTTTTCTACTTTTCTAAAATTAACTTTCCAAAAAAAAATTAAGCTGAAGTTATGAAAGTTCATAATAGGATACGATTTCCCGATTTATGTCTTAAATTAAAAAAAATCTTTTTCTTTTCCCTTAAGTTTGAATTAAGAGGAATTTTGAAAATTTTATATCTTAAAAAATCATGTCAATTTTGATAGCTTTATTTAAGGATTTTTGGACGAGAAAATGCAAATCAAAATTCATTTTTCATAGTACTGAAACTTGAAATTTTACTTGTGTAGAAAATTTTAACTAACAAGGAGAGTACACAATTTAGGAAATGAACTTTGAAACTTGGTATGCTAATACTGAACCTAAAAGATGTTCACCTCTTAAAATAAAAAAAAGCACATTATGTAGCCAATTCTGAGAAAAAGTATTTGAAAATGTAAGCATAATTTATATGCCAGATAAAATTTACTTCTTTATCGGTGTAATATCCTAGCAGGGGTAATAGTGACAAACTGAAAAATCCTGAAAATTTTGAGCTAAAACTCGATTTTTTATCATATCAATGTATATACTTGATCAATTTATATACTATACATGTTTAATATAACTTTTTGAACCGATTTATAATTAAATTATCTACTAATGAAGAATATCACACATTTATAGTAACAAATTTAAGAAAAAGCTTAATTTTTACAAGAATCGCGATATTGGATATTAAAATCGCGTGAATATGAATCGTGATATTAGATCTTAAGAACGTGATAAGACAAATTTAATCACGATATTAGTTTTAAATTGAGTAAATACGAAAATCAATGTTTAATATTACAAAAGCGTGAATATGAATAGAGACATTCGATTTTATACTCGCATGTATACGAATCGCGATATTAGATTTTATAAACACGTGAATACGAATCGCGGTATTGATTTTAAAAACGCACTTTTTAAATCAGCTGAATATGAAAATCGATGTTTGATATTAAAATCAAGCGAATATTAATCGCGATATTAACGTATAGTTTCAAATATTAAAAAAAAAGGCAAAAATTCGACAAACTAAAAAAAAAAAAGAAAAAAAATGGAGGGAGAATTACATGCATATAAACGTCTTGTTAACGCGATTAAGCATAAGTTTAAAATTTTAAATCACAGTGAAAATTTGGTTAGATTAATAGTTTTGATTCACGTAAGTACGCAAATCAATGGTTTTGAGAAACGTGAAAAATCACAAGACCTGCTCCTAGTTTTTAGACATGGAAGGATAATATGAGAAACCTATAATTCCGGGGCACACCCAGAATACAATTACCTCTGCTCTAGTGGCAGTTTGACTGACTACAATGTGCTTGAGGTACAATGTACGTGATCAATTACTTTTTCCTTTTTTTTTTCTTTAATATTTTTTTGTGTTTACAAATAGCATTAGTTTAACTATAATTATAGTTTATTTTTAGTTATTAGATATTTTCTACATTAATAATCTTTATAAAAAATTCTTATAAAATTAAAGAAAGTTTGATTTTTTATTACTAAATTATTTTTGTTTAGTTTTATGAACAATACTCTGAATGATAACTATAATGAAAATTTGAAAACATAAATTATTTTGCATCTTGCACAATTAATAAAAGATTATTGTGAAGTTGATCTGCCGTGAAATATACTTCATTAATATTCAAAAAGATATTTCACTCTTCTGAAAATTTAGAATCATACTAATCACATCTTAACATTTTATTTTTTTTTAAATTGGCAAGGAAAATTGACAGTAAACTTTGGTATTTTAATGTATAGTCTTTATAAGAATTAATTTTTTATTTTATTCGATTAATTGTGCAGAATTCTGTAAAGGCTTCTTTTTTTTAGCTGTCTATAAAATAAAATAAAAAATGTTTCAAGGTTGTAACACACAACATTAGAGAAGGAATCACTTTCACATTTAACTTTTCAATATTGTAATCACTGTTTATTAATATTATTATTTAATTGAAAGATTGAATTATTACTGTAATTTAAGTATCATGTAATATGTAATGACTAAAGAAATACAAAAAATTAATTTTTATTTAAATTAATGCTATTTGTAAATAAAGAAATCTGTCTTCAAAAAAGGAAAAATACTGTAGTTTAAATGTTAAATAATATTTATAATTAAATAAAGCTATATTTAAGTTAATACTTTGCAAACAGAATAAATCTTTATCAAAAACAGAAAAAGAAATTAAGTGACCCACAGCACGAATCAAATCCTACATGTCTGCGATAGGCCCTGCCGCTAAACCACTGCTCCAATTACATCATAAGATTTTATTAGTATATAAAGTGTACTTAAATTTTCAAATGTTTTTTTCGCGGCTCCCTGGTGTGTTTTATTACTTTAAGAGGTGAACACCCTTAAGATATACTACTAATATACCATCCCAATGTGAATTTCCCCAGACGTATTTATAAATCTGATTATTAGATCATTTTGTCCAAACTTTAAAAAAAATTTATTAATTTAAATTGTCCAAACAATGTATTATGTATTTAAATTTTTTAAATCTTATGTGCTTTAAAAAAATTTTACTCTTATAAAATCTTTTGCTTCCTATGTTATAACTATAAATATTTTACCTGATTAATAGCAGGGTGCTTAGCCAAATCTTTCAACAAAAAATAAGCACTTTATAAGTACTTTTTAAGCACTATATACATAATGTATATTAAGAAAATGCAAAATAATTTTCAAAAACTTTACATAATCACGATAAAATAACTAGTTTCTGACTAAGAACTCTTTTCTTGATTATATTAGCCACCATCAAAAGATAAAGAGAATTTTCGGTTCATAAAATGAGGGTGGAAATTAAGTAGTTGAATATATCTAGCAAAATGCAGCAGAGTTACGCATGAGAGTGCTAGAATCTTACCGAACTCAGCTCAGTAGACGCACATATGGACGCGCAAGTATTTCATCAAGCCTGTAAAATTATTGCCGCTTTCATACGCTATGGACCGACGATACGCAGAAATGGATTGTGGTTGAATGAATCGTGAAAACGTTGAACAGAACAATGTGAAAAGCATGCTTTTGCATATTACGTGCTTAAAATCCACATGGTAAAGAAGAAGAAAAATCTCATCTTCGAAAAGGGAAAATTAAGCACTTCTAAAAACACTTCATGAAAAAAGCACATTTANCGAAGACATGCCCTCACAATTTTGATCCTCTGCAGAGGGGATGGCACCCCGCTTCGGTAGCCTGACGACCTGCACGCTCATCTTCGAAAAGGGAAAATTAAGCACTTCTAAAAACACTTCATGAAAAAAGCACATTTAAGGGCTTTTAAAAAACGAATATCAAAAATAAGCACTTTTTAAAATCGCTAGGCACCATGTAATAGTCATCTTCTTAGAATATTTAAATGATCCATAACTCAACAAATAAGACAAAAATTTTAACAAGTAAGCAATGAGTTTCGGATGTTAGGGTTTAACGAAAACTAACTAAGGATGTTGTTTAATAACCTTATTTTATAGTCTATCATTAAGATTAAGAATTGCATAGGAATCCATGCCCAGAAACGTTGCTAAAGGAGCTTTCCTTTTTATGAACTATTTCTTCATTGTTTTTAAATTGGTACTTTTATTTACTTAAAATATCTTAATTTCAAGTAAGTTTTTTGTTTTCTCATAATTGTTAAAAATTTCATTCAAATAAGCTGCAAAATGGCTATTTAATGATTTATTGAGTTAGTTGCCTAATCATCAAATTTCGACTAACTCAACAATCTTGCCACATTATTAAATTACAATAAAACAGTTAATACATGCTGAATAACAGTAAAACAGTTAATACATGCATTTTGACAATAATAATAAGAAAACATAAAATTAAGATAATTCAGATAAATGAAAGTATCTACTCAAAAACACACAAAGAAACATGTCAGAATAGGGTAGCAGTCCTAATGGAGTATGACATTTCTGGCAATGGGTTTCCATGCAATTCTCATGATGTGCCCTAGCAATCCATGGTTAAAAGTTTGTCACAACATTTATGAAACACCCTGCATAAATTAATTTAAGTTATAAATTATATTACGTTAACATATAAAATAAATGTTTAATATTTTTTGCAGATATGTCATATAGAGAAACCTCAGCTTCTCGTCAAAGCCGTCCAAAAACTGCCAACATCATTAAAGATGAGTTTGAAGATGATGACATCGGTGCAGACCTTTTACCTGATTGAAGCACAACCTTCTACAAGTTAACAGCACCACGCACATCTAGTCACTGTCATTTTACAATATGTGCAATTTTTTTTTTATTTTATTCATATAGATTTTCTATGCTTAAAATAAAGTGAAAATTTTAAAATTATGCTTGATATTTTCGATAAAAATATTCTAACACTTTTTAATGAGTTGTGGAATGGATATTAAAGGCAACATATCAATTTTAACATTTAAAACTGTCATGTATTTGATAAAAAGAAAGGTTAGTGTTTGCTTAAATTAATATATTAATATTATATTATTAATATTAATATATTAATTTAATCTTGTAGCTTTCAAAACAATTGAAAAAGAAAAAATTCCAAACTTCATTAAATTTCAAGCTCATCTTTCTTGATCCAAACTTTATTAAATTTCAACAGTTTGACCTAAAATTGATGTTTTCACTAATATTGGAAAGAAGGGAACAATGATATAAATACTGTAAACTATTTTATATTAAAGATATTGACTAAATTTCAAGATGAAATTCTTATGGTATTGAAGAATTTAATTTATGTTTTGTTTCATTCTATCCTAATATAAAAAGCACACCAATGAATTCATCTTATGTATTGTCATTTCTTTTCATCAACTGTTTCTTTAGTGTTGTTTATTTTCTCATCAGAGCCATCAGCTATCTCTTCATTCATGTTTTTAAATTTAGATCGAAACAGTGGTTTGACCACATTCCCCACTCCCAAAGTGTCCAATACATCTTGTCCTACATTTTTCTTGTTCTCTCTCGGAACGAAGAGCTCAAAAGCTCGGAAATATGTGACTATGTTTTGTACATCTTCTGATTTCATGGAATAAGTTTTTGCTATAGCTTCTACTGTATGCTCTTCTGGGTCATTTTGATGCTTAGCTAAAAATTCCAAGACTTGCCTAAGTGTGCAGCGTCCTCCTGGTATAATACTGGGTTCTTGATAGCCAAATGATGGCAAACCAAGCTGGTGCCTTTCTTGTGGTAAAGGGCGACTTCTTGTTTTAGTATCCTGAAGAAAAAAAAGTAATTTTCAATAGGTCTTATAAATTCTAAAATACATCACTTTTTATTAAACAATTTTCAAATATCTTTATTATGTAGCTAGAATATGAGCTTTTCAATCTTATGTTGCTTTTCTTGCGTTAATCTTTTGAATATGGTGTTTACCATGCTTTATTTTGGTTGAGTTGCAAGCAAAAGGTAAACAAGATTCGTTTATCTTGAAATCAACCTTGTAACTTAAATGCTTAGAAGAACAAAAAATAGTCTAAAGCAGTGATTCTCAACCACTGTGCCGCGGCACTTTTGTGTGCCGCCAAATTCTTAAACTGTGCCGCCAAGCATTAGAAATGATACAATGAAAATTATAATGCTTTTTTTTAATTATGAGTAAAGTTTAAATTAAATAAAAGTGTATATATATATATACTATTTATAATTTTTCACGCTTTAACCGAGTAAACATCTTAGTCAGCGATTGTATTGTCTCTGACAATCTTAAGATAAGATGGAAGTGTTTAAATTGTATATGACACAGAATTTTAAAAAATGTTGTAGGAGCTAATCATTAAAGTAAGCTATACAATTAATAACAAATTAACAAAGGATAACTAACAAAAATTAAGCTAACAATTAATAATTAGCAAAAAAACTAGTTAACAAGAAATCACAAAAAAATAACAGTTAATAACTATAGAAAACAAGCTGACAATTAGTAACTAGCAGAAAAATAAATAACTGTTACTAACTTATAAAAAAATGGGTCCAACGAAATAATGAATACCTTAATAAATGTGCTTTTGAAGTACATATTATTTAATTTCACATTCAAAATTATGATCACAAACTATTTAACACAGTGTAAAATAGGTAATTAACCAACTTTTAATCTAATTTTTTTCATTGTGTGCCGTCAAATTTCGAAATCGTTAAAAGTGTGCCGCAACAAAAAAAAGGTTGAGAATCACTGGTCTAAAGCATAGATTTCTAACTAAAGGATATTGCCAAAAAAATGGTACTTCACATAATAAATATAAAACATTTACGAGTGCACTTCTAAAGCCTTGTAATTTTAAGCTTAACTTAAAAGACAATGAGTTTGGGGCTTCTATAACTAAGATTCTTGAGGTGAATTCTTAAATTAAATGAATTAATTATAACAAAATTTCCACGGCAATTTCAATTATTAGAATTATGTTCGTTTAATGGGTCTAAAAATATTTCTGGTAAAAAAATTTAAAAATTTTAACAGAATGAAACCATTTACCAACCCTCAATAAATGAAAGAACACTAATTATGACGAAGTTACACCATTTTAAAATTAAGCTAAACTTCATTTGGAATGGATGAGTAGAAAAACATGATAAATGCTCTCAATATAATAAAAATATTTCTTCACATTTTTTGACAAAGAAATCTGCAAATTATTTAAATTTCAAATAATAAATAATTTGAAATTTAAATGTAAACTTCAAAATAACTAGATATGAGTATAAAACTAGGATTGTAACGAATATTTGGCCACTATTCAGTATTCCGCTCCTTTACCGAATATTAGGCTAAGTATTTTTTTAGGAGGAATTTGAACAGATTTAAAAAAGAATAATCTAAAATCGTATTTTTTACTATACATTCATTGAAATAGTTGTAACACATATTTGATAATCCGTAAAACTTGTTCATTTATGTTCTGAAAGACAAATGGAAAAGCGAAACTTGAAGAATTGAAACTAGATTACTTTATACCGAACCATAAGTTTTGTAATGCTGATTTTTTTTTTTATTCAAGAGAGTCTATTTTGTCATTTTTTCAAACCTTTTTTTTTTTTAAGAATTGAGAACTTTTTTTGTTTATTTCGGATTTGCTTTTTTAATTATAGTGCAGCATTTTAATGAGCGTTTCTTATAATTATAGTGCAGCATTTTAATGAGCGTTTCTTATAGACTTAATTCTTTTATTGTCACTTCTTTCCTGTACAGTAATACAGATAACAGGTAAAAGTGTGATTCTCAATGTTAAAATTACATGTCAGAACTAAGAACAATTTTTTGTTTTTTTTTGTTTCACGTTTTCTCTTTATCCACATTTTAAAAGAGGGTTTTTAATAAACATTATTCTTTTATGGTCTTTTTTTCTTCTTCTAAAAATACAGCAATGTGAAACAGTTAAATTGAAAGCTTTAACAAATAAATTTTTTGTTTGAACACTTTAAACAATTTTAAGTTTGGTTTCTATCTAACTTTTTCTTTTTTAAAAACATTTGTTTTTTAAACATTTTTATTGTGATGCAGCAATAAAGAGGGTTTCTATTAGACTTAATTCTTCACTTTTTTTTTATTTATTTGTTTTTGAAATTACAGTTATTTTAAGCAGATGTTTAGCTCTAAAATTTTCTTTCAAAAACTAAGATCAATTTATATTTTTTCTGTTTTGCTTTTGTATATAATCTTTTTTATGGGCGTTTTTATGATAGCACTGCATTTTAAAAAGCCTTTCTGATTGACTATCTCTTTTAACATTTTATGAATAATTTTTTTCGAAAAATATTTTTATCGTTAAAGTTTTGTTTTAAGAATTAAGAGGATGTTTTTTTTTTTTATTCCCTTTTTCTTCTTTTCAACTTTACCAATTTTATATATATATATATAGCAGTTACTCAGTTTATTTATTTTAATATCTAATAATCTGTTATCTTAAATATTTCTATTATAGTTTTTTTTTCCTTTACTTCATACCGATAACATAGCTAAGTTTTGATTATTTTCCAATAATGACTAAACTTATTTACGAATAAAACTATGTATATTTATTTATAAATGATTTTATATATAAATATAAAATCATTAATAATCTTTATTAGTAATTTTTTAAAAAAAAATGTAAAAATTCGGCCAAATTACTATTTATTACAGCCTTATATACAACGCTAATGATATTTGCCAAATTGTCTTACCTCTTCAACTACTTCTGAGTTCACTTTGACTATTTTCAATCGATTCAACAATTCAAGATCTTTCTTCTCCAGTTTTTCCCTTGCATTAACATTTCCTTAAACAAGCAAAATAAAATAATATCTATATAAAAAACATAACTTAATTTTTGGTAAGAATTGAAGATTTTAGCATAAAAACATCTAACATGACATTTTGAAAAACACTCAAATTTTAGGTAATAAGAACACAATTGCAGTCTTATAAACCCTCAATGGATTTACAAAAAGAGTTTCCCCTGAATCTGGGATTTTTTTCGTATTGACCACTAGTCAGATTCAGATTTACACTGTTGTTATAACCATGGTCCCAATCAGCATTCTGTTCATATTGCTGATAGTTCTTAAAATTCAATTTAATGTACTATTAAACACTGAAAAACTACAATATTATATTCAGAAAAATATTTTTGTCTAGTTTATATATTATAAACTTGACGAGTATTTTCATGAAAATCCATATTCGAATAAGAAACAATATTAATTGCCACCTAATTTTTAACAAATTGTTTTTCAGCTCCGTAAATAAAAAAATTAGAATTTTTTTTTTTCAAATTTCTAAATTGTGTAATTGAAGGACTTTTCAAATAGGGAAAAATAAAATAGCATTGCTCATTGTAAAAGTACATTTTGAAATAATTAGCCCCCTTTCCCCCAAAATGCCAGGAATCAAATTCTCAAAATACATTTTCACACAGTAATTTATAACTATAATATATTAGTCACATACTAAGCAAAAAAGGAAGAAAGTAATTTGATTTGTAAAAAGTAGGTTTGCCCCTCCGCCCTCCATTAAATATTTTACACAATTATATAAAGTAATTATCCAATTAGAAAATTAAGCAAAATGATTCTTACCTTATAACAGATACAGGATGCTTTTACCTCATCTTCATTTAATTTTCCAAAAATTAGTAAGAAATAGTCTACAATATTTTGAAGTTTAACACTAGACTGTTATGTACAATTACATTTTAAAGGTTTCTTAATACAATTGAATGTGAATTTATTCAGACTTAATAGCAAAAAATTCAAGCAGAGTGTATCTATTTGAACAGAATAAATTCCCATTCTTAAAAAAATCAATCAAATGCAACTATTTTGTGCTAATTAAATGTAGAATTTTATTCTGGATGTGCCAAAACAGGCCGACGATTTTGAAAATCGAAGGAAAACTAAATTTATTCTTACTAGCTTTCAAAATTAGTTACTAAGTTTGTCAATAAACAGACCTGGTGAGTAAAAAAAGCTATAAAACAATGATTTCAAAAAACCAAAATTTTCAGCAACCGTGTGATAATTTAAGATTAAAACTAACATATAATTAAATATATTAACATATGATATGCCTGTTCAAACATTTTCTGTTGGAATGATCAAAGTAAAAAAACATTGTTTATTGCTTTTCCAATCTGCAGTGCCATCTGTCCACAAACCCAACCTAACAACCCAAAAAATTCTATTTCATTCAGTTTTTGCTTTTTCAAACAGTCTAACTTTTGCAGGGCTGATTGTGCTCCGGAAAAAATCCGGATTTTTCGCTAACAGTGATCCGGAAGTTTCCGGAGATCCAAGATCCAGACATTTAAAAAAATCATTGATCACAGAAGTTTCGGAAATCAAATTTTCAAAGGTGGAACTTAAAAACACAGTTTATTTTATTTGTTGGTAAGGGAGAGCCAGAGAGATACTTTATAAGCTTATATTCATGATTAATATTAATTTTTTATCAGTAAATAATTGTTATAATCATAAACTCAAGAAAGAAAGACATATTTTTAAATTTTAAGTACTTCTCCAGGTCATCATAGGTATGTGTAAATGGTATAGGTATGTGTAAAATCTTAAATATATTTTAAGTAAACTAAGAAATATTGAGAAAAAACCTTGTTTAAATTTTTTAAAATTTATTTTTTTTAACTCAAGAAATTTTGACTTGGGCGCACAATTACGCTTTTGGAACATCTGATAGAACAAGACATAGATGTGAATTTATGGCTCCACACAAAGGTTAATGCGTAAAAATAAAAGGAAAATAAAATTTCACTGGTGGGGCCTAAGTTTGCAAGACCAGCATTTAAATAATTTTTTGCATATATATATCTGCATTAAACAATTGTAAGATTTTAACGTATTAGTGTTTTCCTAACAATAAGGTGGTAACTTATGTGCAAATGCTTATTAATATAATAATGATAGGTGTTTATATATCTTAAAATATGTATCACTCTACTGCTAATAAGGTCATATGTATTAAGGTAAATCTCCTAAAGAAAAAAATTATTTTCAAAATGTTTTTAAATATTAAAGCAGCAGCTTAACACAATATATATATATATGTGGCGTAACTACCACTACAAAAGTTTAACATCATTCACTAGTATATAAAGCATGCTAACTTGATTCTAACATGAGGTACCTTTTGATAGATGACGGTTGGCATGGTCGATAACCCCGCCCCCCACATATATATACACAGACACATGCAACCACTTTTGAATACAAAAAAGATGTTCCAGCACTGCAACATACATGTTTCATAATCATTCTTAATATTTTTTTAGAATTATAGTTTAATAAAAGTAGAAAAATATACACCTCAAGGGTTACATTAATAATCCCAAAACTGCCTCGTTTTATAAATTTTTAATAAATTTTATTTCATATTAAATCTTGAATTTATAAATTTATTTTAAAATAGTTTTGGACCACTAATTTCAAACAAATTAATCATATAAATCAAACCTCCATAATGTCAACTCAAAGGAGGAGAGAAACTTGGTTCATGTTATCAGCTCAGAAATGTTTTGATGAAACAGACATTTTTTATTATCTATATATATGTAAATTAATATATACTTCATTTCAATAAATGTTTTATTTTGCACTTTATAGTAAATTAATAACTTCTATAAATACAATTAATTTAAAAATAAAGTAATAAAGGGGAAAATGGCGTAAGGTTCGCTTTTGTTTAAGTACACTTCTTGATATCAGACAAAATTCAAAAAGTGTACTTACTTTTGGCTCTCTTTTTTTTTCTTCAAATTCTGTAAAAGCAAATAAAAAAAAATATTGAAAAGTAACTAACCAATAAGAATAAACTGATTTATTAAACAAATTACAAAGGATTACTGACAAAATCTATAATAGCTCGTAGTTTTGACTTTTATTCGCACATGCTTTCCAAGTCTTCTAACTTATCATCTGTATCCAAAAAATTATTTGAATTTTGCACTGCAAAAGAATGAACAGTTGTAATTGCTTTGTAAGCATTTATCGGAGGAAAGTAAAGCAAAATATTCGCCAATGAAACTTAAGAAAAAGAAAAAGTTTAGCTTCGCACCTTCTCACTTGCAGAAATGCAACTCAGCAATATAAATTCCTTAGATCAAATTACGAAAGTATGGGAGAAATGAATGTCTTATGTTGAACAAAGGATAAATATGAGTGCCCATTTCTCAAGAATTTCTTTACATTCACATCAATAAAATGAAGAAAAAAACTATTCATATTAGAGTAAAATAGTAGTTCTGTTGTTTCCTGTAATGCCCTTTCCCCCTTATTGGTTTCAATTTATACAACGCTTTCATTGACTTCGGTATCATATTAGAGTAAAAAAGGGGCTTAAGTTGTTTCTGTAAGATAAAAGAAATTCATGTCAAGGGTGTTCATGTTAATGAAGTTCGACTGTATATAAGTGCATGATAATCATATTAACGTTTGTGTAGTTCTTGGTAAAATAAATAAAAAGGTTTTCTACCAATATTTTTTATTTAATTTTCTTAACTTTACCACTTGGAAAAATCACCCCTGGAAATAGTAAAAGTTGGCAGGTATAAGTGCTGTAAACTATATTTAGAGAAACATTGTCAAGATTTAAAAACATTAAAACCTAACAAGTAAACAACAAAACTTGCTGCCATGATTAAATTAAAAAGAAAAAACACTTTAATTTATGTCAAAAATATTTGCTAAAAGCTTGAATTTCCATAAAGAGGGTCACTGAACACTAATGGATTAATCATTTAACTTGAATAATTCAAATCATTTTTTAAATATCAAAGTTACTTAAATTGCTGGATTATCTACTATAAACTTCTGACACCATAACAACATTAAGTATATAAGCCAGATACTTTAAAATAAAAAGTACACACAGAAAGACAGACTAATATTTTATGTTGTACTTTTATTGGCAACAAAAACTTAACTCTATAAACAAATCTACAAGTACACAAATTTACATTCAATGAACAAGTATTCTAACTGCACAACAAATAAAAATGAATCTGTTTTCAAACATATTTGATGAGAAAAATAAATATTGAAATAGTTGTAACACCATTTTGCTATGAAAGTTAAAATGTGATGAAAAATAATATAAATTGAAAGAAATATCAATCAACAAATTGTGCGTGTATTTATTAATTTTGTTTTTACTTTTCTTACGAAATAAAAAAAAATTTTTGCATGAAAAATAGAGATCAGTTAACTGATATATTAAAAAGAAGTAAATAACAATATGAATTAATTTTATTCTTCAACAAAAGTATTTAAAATAATTCAAAACACCGTCAAAAGTATAAAATTCATAAACTTTACTTTCATAGATTTTGCTTAACAAAATTAAATACCTAATTTCATGGAGAATTTAGACCTGTTGATTAAAGCATTATAAATAAAAATTGCTTAATCTTCATTTAAATGCTATAAATATAAATTTTTACAGCATTAATATACCTGCTTACTTGCCTGGTTAATTAAGACCAATCAATGAATACATTGAAATTTATTTTAAAAAAATTGCCATGCAAAGCATTGTTTAAGTATTAAGCTATTTCTCTTATCCAATTAAAATGCCTTTGCACGGGAAACTGAAATTGGTTAAATAACAATATTAAAAGACACAAAATGATTTAATTTCAATGTCGGAAAGTCTTGTCTCCAAGAAAAAAAAGTTATAAACATTGTAAAGGAAAATCAATATTAATGGGAAGAAAATAAATTGACAACATAGAAAAATTACTATTTAAATTAATTCTATTTTAATACTTGTTGGTCTTACAAGTTATCAAACATGAACTGGCACAAAAAACACTGTTGAACATCAATGTGAAATTCATAACACCTAATTTTCTTTTAAGTCAATTAACACACAGAAAAAAGTTTTTCACCAAAAACTGACCATCACATTTATTTTGAAATACATCATAATTTATGATACTTAGGTTTTTAATAATAAATTTTAACAATAAATCAGTCTCAAATAATAAAAAAATTGACCTAATACAATATTATACAGAAAAGAACTTTTAAAAGAACAAATACCGTTTTTTAATAAAATAGGGATGTGATCAGTAAACATTATAGAAATGCCTTAAGTTCATAAAGAGGTGATTTTTATTTATTTATAACAAAAACATATTTTGAACTTTAATTATAATGAGCCGTTTTAATTTCCTCAACGGAAAATAAAGTCCTTATTACATTAATACATCTCAAAAACACACCAAAAAATAAGTGGCGGCATAACCAAATCATTTTTAAGACAAAATTTTGACTTAATTTAGTAGAAAAATACAAAAAGAAAAATAGAGCACTGTCTGATAACAAAAACTATTTAAAAGTTATGTCGACAAAATCATGACCACAAGAGAATTTTTATTTATGAATATGAATGCATACAGATATGAGTTTGACACATTAATAATAAGGACTTTAGCACCAATGTCATTTAGGAACACTCGTATACATCTATGATATTTACATGGGGTATGAAAATAGAACTATAGATAGAGGCACTCTTTTAAAAGCTTGGAATATGAGACACGTCGTAGCTAATTTGTACAATTTTAGACAAATTATTTGAGCAAATTGTCACACATCTTTTTAAATTTCAAATAAAATCTTTTTATTTAAAAAATAATAATTATGGCAAAAAATCTATCAAAATATTCAAATACCTACATAAGAACCTTCGATGTTTTAATGCATGTAGTAAAAAAGACTACCCAACACTGAAATACATATTTCAAAACCTTTACTGCTTAGTTTTTAGTTGTGAACTATTTAAAAATAAAATAAAGGGTCTTTAAAATAAAGGAACTTCCCCTAAAAATAGCTTCAAGCACTATTTTCAAACTATTTTATTAGTAAATTCTAATATTTTCTACAGAAAACTGACTTAAAATCAGTAAAAAAAAATTTTTTTAGGTCCAATTTTAGGTTAATTTAATATAAAAAGTATATACACTATACTACAATAATAAATGGATGAGACACTTTCAATAATTGACATTTTTTTTAAATTTTTCAATAAAATACTTAAAAAGACTATTTTGTTACTTTAGAGGTATTTAGTCCATGCGATTTTTTATTCTTAGCAATATGATTTAGCACTTTCAAAGGTTTGAGGGACTGACTATAAATTAAGAAAGAAAACAAGTATTATTGTATATCCTATATTAGCAAATCAAGCAATAAACTTGTCACTTGTATCTATAACTTTGATCGTTACTTGCAGTAACTGCATAAAATTTTGTAAACCTAGCTTACATAGTTACGGAAATATAAACATTTTTATAAATATTTTTATTTCGTTTTATGATTTTTTTTAAATATTTCATGTTTAAATAAAATTTAATAAATATTTCAGGAGGAATTTAAAATTTACAAAATTATTCTTTTAAAACCTGGAAAAAAATCATTAAAAACTGCATAAGATATTTAAAGTAGGTCTTTTATATAGCGCATGAGTGAAAAAATTTAGATTTGTTTTTTCATAATTTTGTAGCGAATTGTACTTGACAACTAATGAAAAAAAAAAAATGAAAAAATTCCTGATTCGAATATCTTACAAATTTAACAAGTTTCAAGCAACTAAGCAGTTTTTGTACTTTTTAAAAGAAAGCTAAAAACGATAAGGGTTTTTGTTGAAGTTATATTTTGTTCTATTAAACAAGAGTGATTCAAAATAACACTGACAATGTAAGGGGATCTTCCACCGTGAAAGTATATTTAAGGTATTATGTTTTGAAATTTTGTTCTATGAAACAAAAAAAAATTTGAGGGAAACCCCTTATCAATTAGAACCTTTTTTTTTAAGTACAAAGGTTTCTTAGAAAACTACTTAAAACTTTTCAAATTATTAAGATATTTAAATCAGACTTTTTCATAAGTCGCCAAATACGATTCACTTCACAATTGATGGTCCCTCAAACCTCTGAAATCTTTTCTTTAATAATATTGCTAAGTATGAAAAATCGCATGAACTAAACACCCCTAAAAACACAAATTAATCATATAAGTATATCTTGAGAGATTTTAGAAAATGTCAAAAAGTGTCTCTTCCATTATTGTAGGGTAGCTAGAAGTTACTTTAAAATATATGCTTCAAATTTAAAATTTTTTGTTTGATGTTCATAAAATTTAACAGGCTTAGGATGGAAATTGTAGGACCAAACATGAAATTCACAAGACTAAAATAAAATACTATGAGATATAAGATGTTGAAAGAAGGTTAAACTGGAAGGTAAAAAAATAGTTTTTAGCTTGTCTTTTTTTTTTTTTTTTTTAAATCACAGTAGGAAACACCTTTTAACTTTACCATGATTGTAATGGGTTCAACAGAATGGCAATATTTATTATTCCCAGACTTTTTTATTAATTATTTAACCTAACAATAAAATATTTCATCAAAATTATTTTTTAAACATAAACAGAGAAGAATATAGGATGGTTCAATGCAGACTGGAATGTTTACATACAAGTCTTTTAAACTACATGCATTTTACAGATAATTTTAAATAAAATTGGCAAAAATTTGAGAAAACAAACATATGTATCTGACCATTAAATGTATCTGAATAAAAGTTCAATAGTTAAGACTGATAATGGAAAACTAAATTTAACAGGAAATTTTGAACTTTAAAGAAAAACAAATTAGAACTGCAAAACATGCTCCATGGGCATGTCCTCAGACTCACTATCACTTACAATTAAATCATCACAAATATTATCACAGGTAATTTGAGAGTCTGGTAACTGAAAGTTCATATTGGAATCATCACCATAACTCTCCACTTCCATAAAGCCATTAATATGCTGTAAGCTCTGAGTTTTAGATGACACTGTCGGACTAGTAAAATCACTATTTGAATTAGGATTATAAGTCTCAGGCAAAGACGCTGAAGGCAAGTGTACTTCTTGAAACCTGTCAGCATCATTTTGACTCTCAGGATCACTTTCTGACAAGTCCAAATCTTCCAGAAAAGAATTAGATGCAATATGATTGTTATTATCACCACAATCTTTATTATCAACTTGATCATCATCACTATTTTCTGAAAGATCTAAATCATTAGCATTTGAATGTTGCGAGTCACATTGAATACTTTCACTTTTATCTGAATTGTTCGATTCTTTTTCGTAGACAGCATCTGGGATAGTATCCAATGATTCAACATCTATAAATGAATCGGTGTCAACAGAGCCATTGTACTTTGATGGAGGTGCCCCATAATCAGCATTAAGTTTGGGTCTACCAACTTTTCTAGTTCTCTTTGGTACTAAAATATTGTTCACAACAGGATTGACTCCATTAGAGTTTTTCAACCCAGCCTCTAGTTTTTCTAGCTGTTCACTGTACAATGATAATGATTCATGGCATCTTTCTACAATTTCACGTGCTTTTTTTGTATAAGAATGATCAACCCCATTAAAACGCTCGCTATTTGAATACATTAGTTCAACATCATCTATAAATGCTTGTCTCGTACTATACTTATGAGCTTTACAGTAATTTATAATTGCACTCAAATCTATAGGTTGTTCTATTAGATCATAATAACCTTTAGCCACTCGTTTTTCAACAGGTTTATGAAAAGGCCATGACTCGGGGACAGTTTTTAAGTAATCAGTAACTATAGATTCTAACATAAAAGAGAAAGCTACTTGATCATTATCTAAAAGAGGATTAATAGCTTTTTCTAGTTCCATCAGCCTCTCTTCTTTTTCGGAGAATATTTTAAAACAATGCTCTAGCAAAGTGTGGGCAGTTATAGTCAGAAAGCTATGGGGTCCATTGTATTTTGAACTGTTATCTATGATCTGCTGTAAATCTTTAATGAAATCTTCTCTACTTTTGTACTTGTGTTGACGTATCTGCTCTTTCATAGAGTGCAAATCCATTGGTCTTTCAATTAGCGTAAAATAGTCAGGAGCAAGTTTAATGCTAACAGGTATCCAAAATGGTTGAGTATGGGGTAATGCTTTAAGCTCATTGATGAGATTCTCAAATATGACACTAATGGACACCAAGGGATCTGTTCTTTTACGATTAATCATCTTAGGTGTACTTAGATAGTCAGAATTTGTTAATTCGCTAGTTCTTTTCTTTTTAGCAGCCGCTAATGTATCTTTAGGAATTTTAATAACCAATGATTTTTTTCGAACTTCATCAGCATGTTGAACAAGTTGCTTGGACAAAATTATTTTTGTTTCATCACATTGAATGAGATTTTGATCATTTAAAGCATTTTTTTCAGCAGCTTCCTCTTGTTCCTCTGTCATGGCAACTTGTACAGGTGGAAGTGATGGAGTATTTTGATACATTTTGCAAGCTCTATTAGTTCGCATATGACCACTTAGTCCACAAGCTCCACATGTCACTTTTGAAGAAGGAGTTTCAACCTTTGCTCTCTTTCTAACAGGCTCAAACGTACGCTCTTTTAATTCATTCCGTTTAATTCTTCTCAACTGATCTTGTATTCGCCTCTTTTCTTTCCTTATTGCCTCTTTTTGTTCTTCGTCCATCGAATAACTTTTTACAAACTCTGCATTTTTAGTTTCTCTAATTTTTGTATACAGTTCCACAACAGCAGGTCTCCTTACAATCTCAATGCGTTCATAATCTGTTCCATCACTGTTTTTATATGTTCTGTAGATCTTCAAAATTTTTCCTTCAATACTTGGTGGTTTATCTTCTTTTGCTTTGAGGCTATCTTTAATTGGCAGCTCTGATGCAAGCATCTTTTGCAAATCTTTCCTTTGTGCTTCTTCACTTTCATGTGAAAGTTCATCAGCTGTTTTCTTATCTGAAAGAATACTTTCAATATGCTTTCCCATCTCTTCAATATCTGAGTCTTCTTCTGAACTAGTATCCTCATCAGTAGACAAAACTTCATTTGAAGACAGAACACTATTTTGCAAATCAAATAAACGTTGGCACTCTTCTTTATACCTCTTGGCATGTTCTGCTTGACTATGGAAATTACCTCGAGCAAATTTAGGTACAGCTCCTCCCTCTGCTAATTTAGCCTGTTCTGTAGATAAAGTACGGACAACATGTACTATCTCCCATCGGGTCATATTTTTAATCTCCTTATCAGGGACATTGAAACTTTTTAAGAGTTTCTTAGCAGCACTAAGTGAAAGTCTCCTCAAATCAGCATCTGTTCCTCTAACAAGACGCTTAGCTGGATTTTGGTTATCGTCCTTTGGAACTTGAGGTTTATTTGGAATCCTCACATAAGAAAAGCCCAAACCAATGCCCGTAGGATCAGTAGGACCATTTAACTCCAACATACATTTGCCTTCAGCAGCAGCTATGAAAGCTTGCGTAGTGTTCCAAGGAGCTGCCTTGACTTCATCCTCGAGCTTTGTTTGAAAAAACTCATTATCTTCCTCTGCAGCCACTAATTTGTCACCATAACCAGCATCTTTTAGTCTTTGTTCTGCAGAAAGCATGCTATAGTATGCACAGCACTGCTCAGGTGATATTGTTTGTCGGATTTCCTCCTCAGAGGGTAGTCTGAACTGTTCATTGAGAATCCAAAATTTAGTACCCCCACCAGTTCTTTGGAATGTTGCACACTGATTTAGACGTTTTCTAATACTGAATTCTCTTATTGAAGGAAAAGCCTTTTTTACAGCTTCAATTCTAATTTTTCGAGGAGCTTCCGGACTTTGCCAAAACAAACGATAGATAAAAACATTTAAAAAGTCTTTAAGAAAACTTTTAGTTTTTTCAGATTTTGGAGCAGGTACCTCTACAAGAGGGAGTTGCTGACCAACAGTATATAGAGTCTTTACTTCACGAATAAAATATTGATATCTAGTTCGTATGATTAAAAAATCTGTGCTTTGCATACTGTGTTCATAAATTGGAGCTCGGTATAAATGATTTTCATAAGCTTGAAGACTCTCACCAGGTTGAAGGGTGCCTAGAAAAGGAGAATTGTGATAGGCTGTTTCCCCATACTCATACTGTTTTAAAGGCGTCTCTTTTCCAGGTCTTCTACGATAATGGTTTCTAATCTTAGAAGCCATTCCAACTTGATTCATTAAAGGTGGAAATTCTTCACAAAATTCAAACAGAACTAAATCTCCATCTTGGGCACTTAGATCTGCTGGAGTACGCATAAAGAACATTTCCCCACCACCAGATTCTTCAAGTTCCTTTTCTCTTTCACGTCTTTTTCGCTGAATATGTTTTTGAAGAGAATGAACTCCATGAAAATCACCAAAATATGCAAATGGCCCATGAGAATAAATTTTAAGAGTAGGTCTGTGAAAACGTTGCAATGCAGTAAGTCCTAAATGAGTTGGGAAATATGGAGGCCTCAATTCAACAGCAGGAATGGAATGCTGTAAAAAGCTACCACTATAGCTAAGTTTCAAAGCAGTCTCTTGAGTCATCTTTGGGTTGTAATACTCATCATTAGAAATGTTAAAGAAATCTGGTTTGTTCATAGCTGAACTTTCCTCTTCTTCTTCCTCAATCTTTTTAGGCTGAGGACGTGGTTTTTTATTTTTACAATCTTTAGTTGTTTCCAAAGGTTCAACAATTGGCGGTTTATCCTCTGGAATATCTATGATGATATTATCGTCATCAACCTCTAACACTTTGGGATAAGATATTCTAGCCATGTTATCAGGATCCCAAATCACATCATCTTCCCATCGATCGTAAATAAGTAAAGGGTTTTCTGCAGGAAACATAGATTGGAATTCTGTTTTCTTAACTTTATTACTCAGAAACATTTTATTGCCCTCATAAGATGTTTTCATAAAATTATCTTGTCGGTTGATAGTACCTTTGGTATACTCTTGGAAACCAGATACAGTGCGATCGGCGAGGAATGGTATCCATCCAGCTGGTTTGTCAACATTCATTATCTTTTGCATAACTTCTTCTTTAGCATCCTCTCCATCCCATATCACATCATTTTCCCAGCTCATTTGATTTACCATTAAATATGCATCACAAGAAGAATCATTTTCAATTGAATAATCCTCATTTTTTTCTTTTAGTTTAAAGCCATAGTCATATGTTTCTGCTGTTTCAGGTACTTCAACCATGTCATACCATAGTTTTGCAGCACCAAACCTCCATGCATTGTTTAAAGGTTTACTGTTAACATTGCTTTCTGGATTATCGATAGGCTTTGAATATGATTTATCAGACAAAAATTTAATTTCTTCATCAGATTCTATTTCTAATTCTTTCTGTAATTTGATCTCAACCTTAGGATTCACACTTTTCGTATCCTTCTTACGTCTAACACCTCGCCAAAGATTTGGCAAGTTATGTTTGGCGATTTTAAATATCTTCAAATGTCTTAAACTTTTATCAGGATGATAATCAGGAAAAAGACTATTTACATCAGAATCTTGGTACTTAGCAGGAAGAACTGCTGCAAGAGGTTTGTCCCCCTTGCCGAATACTACCTCATCAGTTTGTGTTAGAGGAGGGAGAGGCAAACTTGAGTTCGTATGAAAGTTTACATGATCAATAACAGTTTTGTGTGTAGAATCTTCAAGTTCTCCTTCATCAGACAATACATCATCAAAGTCATAAAAATCTACAGCACTCGGAGACTTAGGCTCAAAGCCATCATAGCTTTCATATTCATCTTCCATTCCTCAAGTTCATGTCAGCAGTTACATAATTTTTTTTAGTTAGATGTTGTGTCTTCTATCTAAAAAAAAAAAAAGGAAAAGTTCAATTTAAAAAAAAAATTTAAAATCTATTTACACTAAAGATGAGACTCAGGCTCGTTTACTAAAAAAATATTTCGGGCTTGAGTAAACATGGAATCATGATAAAATTTTCATAAGCTTTTTTTTACTACTTTTAAACAAATTTTTGGTTTAGTTATTCATATAAAAAGTTTAAAATTCATAAGGTATAAAAAATTATAGTGATTAGAGACTTCTGTTAGGTGTTTTTGCTTAGTGAGGCTAACACTAATTGTCAAAGGACTTATTTTGCTTAAGATTTATTTTTCTTCTTTAATTTTAGTTTCAAACATCTTGAAGTTTTAGTCAGTACTACATCAAGTGCTGGAAGTCTCTTTCTGAAGGGTACATGGGAGCGAAGTGCACATAAAGTTGGTGTGTCAAACTTACAGCATTTTAAGGGCAGAACGAGACATTCTATCACACATGGAAGTAAAAAGTAATATTCAATGTATTATGAATGTTTGAATAGCAAACAGCATTTGAGAGTTTACAAGCATTGGTGAGCAAGTGGTCAAGCTCCCAAATATATCTTAATTTTTGTCTAAAAATACATTCTAACAGAAATCCACTCATTCATATACCAATGTAAGTTATGACGCTAAAAATGATATTCCTACATAAGCATAGCAAAATAAAAAATTTACTTCAACTGTTAAGAGGGTCCTCAGTTGGAAATCCTACAGCCAATAAAAACTTGTATGTTATTGTTTGCCGTTATTCTTCTGACTTTTCTTTCACATTCCAGTTTGTTTTTCCACTTTTTGTTTCAGAGGTAAAGATTTTAATAATTAATAACCTTGTTTAGACATAAAAAGCAAAGTAGCGAGACTGCAAAATTTGGCATTTACTTGACGTATATCTGGGGTTTAGATGGAATTTAGCTCTAAGTAACACTGTGTTTCTCAAGCTCGTATTAAAATGTACCTTTATAGAGAGCTTTATAAAAGCGAGCCCAAACTCATCTCTTATTTACACATACAACTCAAATCAATGAGAAATCACTCCGATAACATAAAATAGCCATCTTAGTAACATGTTTCAGAAGCAAAACATCAAAAAATATTTACATCACAATCAAAATGTAACTAGTTTAAAAACTATCTTTATTTCTTAAAAATAGCTTTCTTGTCAAAAATCCTAAAACTGTTACAAATGCTTTCTCATACTGATTTTTTACTTCATATTGAAGTCCAATAATACAATAGAAGATCTATAAAGTGCAATTCACTATAAACCACACTTGCTTTGTGGTCATAAATAATGAAAATTGTAGTTAAGAAAATTCTATATAAGCAAGAACTATAAACTTTTTACATTATTTGTTTAATTATTAGCTAAGTTAAAATTTCAAAAGCTAAACTAACCAAAGTTAATTTGTTGCTAGTTCTAATGTTGCAGAAAGCTTTTTTTTTCCTTCTCTTTTCTGTAAATAATAAATCTTTTCTGAAACTAAAAATTATATTAAAACATTTTAAGATTGACCTGTTCCTGACAAATATTGCCATATTTCGTAGGTAAGTTTTTAAGATACGTGAAATGATCTATGTAACACAAAATTTCATAAAATGCAAAGTTCCACGGTTTTCAAGGTTTGTGTTAAAATATTTTCTACTGTACTAAACAATCCTCTATTTTCCTTGAAAGTACTTGGCAATAAAGATACAATACTGACTAAAAATAAATACTTATTTCAAATAATTAAAAATCAAGTACAGTGAAACCTCCGTTAAGCGGACATTCATGGGACCGAAAAAATTGTCCATTTATGAGAGTTGTCCGTTTACGGGAAGGGTATCCTAATAACGAAATTTAACACCGTAAATTGTTTTTAGAATATTCTCAAAGATGTAGAAATAATTAAATAATATCTACAAGGATACTGTAAATATCTACAAGAATATTTATTTAAACAATAAGAAAGATAAAAAAGAATATATAAAGAAGTTTGATATAAATACATAATTCTGGATGCAGCTACAGATAAATAAATATAATTTTCCTATCCGCAAAGATACTCAAGTTAGACATATGATACCAAATAGGAGCGTACTGTCCTCAGTCCATTTCAATTATTAGTTACGGGAGTGTCTGCTTTGCGGAGAATGTACGTAATGGTTTATTTATAGAAGATTCCAGGGGAATTAAAAATATGTCCGCATTGAGAGGCGTCTGTTTTGCAGGAGTGTCCATAACAGGAGGTTTCACTGTAGTAACTTAATAACAGGATCGGCTAAAATTAATTCAATAATGTGTCAGAAACAAAACAATCGACAAACAAAAACATTCAAAAACTGTGTAGACTTGTTAACAATGAAAGACTTATCACAACGAAAAACTAAAGCTAATATTCTACAAAACACAAATCTGCTCTTGGTTACATCAAAATCAGAGAAAGACGTGAGAAATATGGTCACTCAAACAGTGACAAAAAGAAAAAAATAGATGATATTTTAAAGCACTGTCCATTAATTTCTAATATATTGAAAATAGAACCTCATTTCTCTTATTTTTCTAGAACTTTTGCACAGCAAGAAATATTTTTCAAAATCTAGTAAACCTGTTGTCTTATGCGCGACAAAGGCATAAGGAGATGCACAGCAAGAAATATCAATTATTCAAACTTGGTCTCATAACAACTAATGGTTCGTAACAACTCGGTTCAAACAACTAATGGTTCTAATTACCTCAGGTAAGAAGGATCCAGGGTACGCAAGGAAAAAGATGTGTATTCTCGTGTAAGTTTAAACAAAGCTTCGCATATAGTTAAAAATTAGCTATTAACAATATATTGAGTAAAATTGGCAAGTTATATTGTTTAAAATTGTGTAGTGTTAATTAGAAATTAATATATTCTTATGATAGTTTGAAATATTTAATTTCATTATACAAAGATTGTGCAGTCTTAAATTGGTAAAATGTAAAAAAGACCTTTTGATGTGGATTAATACATTTAAGCCCTGTGGCAGAACGTTTTCGGGATTTCTGCGACTAACTACCCTAGCACAAATATTTTGATTTAAGGTATTTTTAATTATAACAATTACTAATTTAAAGTAACGTGAATGTTGTGATTACAGAAGAAAGTATAGAATAAAAATTTATAAAGAAATTTTATTGCAAAAGCAATATTTTTTTAATTCTAATATTATAGGCGATATTATAGACTTTTGTAGGCAGAAAAATGCACTAATTATTTCCTTTTTCGAATTTTGTAATTCATTACTCAAATTAAAATCCGTAACTAAATTAAACGATCATAAATTAAAATTCGTACATAAATTAAAAATCGTAAAATCCATGCAGTAACTCTCAAAATAAACATCACGAATCATGCGAATTGGACTTAAAAAAGATAGATACTCAAATAAGTGTATGTAAAACATAGTGCTCTATAAAGGAAAAAAAATAAATTAAAGAACATCGTTTTTAGAGTGAACTATCTTTTGAACTTTCGTGATTTCTGAATTTTTAATTTTATATAATTAATTTGAAATTCTAGCTGAAGATTCATTACAGATTTTTTTTTAAATCACAAATGAGAATAGAAAAATCAAGATTATTTCTCTCCTCTCTGATGCGCAAGAAAGACATCTTTGGGAAAAAAAGCACTTTTCAAAAAATTATGCAGAAAGGAAAACCAAAATTTTCCCCTTCCGGAAAGAAAAATCTTTCTGCAAAAACTCTAACGTTCTGAAACAGTGTCGCCATGTCGACACAATTCTGCCACAGGGCATTTAATTAACTTAAATAAAAAATTTATATGTTTTTACAATAGTTTGAAATTTTTTATTTCATCATTCATAAAGACCTTGGCCACAGCAAAAAAAAAAAAATATTCTTTGGATATTGAAAATCAGAGAAAATAGTTTCACAACTAACTGTAAATATGCAACAGACAAAGATTTAAATAATGTCAATAATCAGTTTAAAAAAATTTTTAAAAAAAAGAGAGAAGAGAGAGATACTGAAAGGAAACTTTCTCACTCCTAGTTTGTTTTTTTTAACTACCCCACAATGCAATTAATTACTGATTTATTGTTTAATGGTGTTCCTCATGGTTCAAAATTAAATTTTCTAACTTTACTTAATTTTATAAATCAGATAATGCACGAAATGACTAGCACCTGAACGCAAAAAATCTATTCCTTATAAATGAACAGTTTCATCATTTAAATATTTGCTGACTTAAATTGCACAGAATGAGCAGTGATAGTTATTTGTTAAGGTGATGAGCTGACATTATAAAGCTCAAAAAGTTTGATGAGAGCCAGCTTGCCCGGGAACTAAAGACTATTGGTTGGCACATTGCCACCACCATACAGAAGTATCAATGCATTCTTTGATGTCAATCAATTTAGAATTCAGACAAAAAAAATTCTTTTTTTTTTTAAATTATTAATTTAATTACACAAATAATGAGTGAAAAATTTTAATTTTGAGAATACAAATAATCTATCAATTATTGATAATTAAAACTGAATTGAATATTCAAATTATCAATAAATGTTTTGAAAAAAAAAAATTAGAAATAACTCACCAAATTATTCATCTTTCAGAATTTCACACTTAACTCTGAATCTAGTTGGCTTCTTTATTTTCCTATTATTGTACTCACACAAAGAAAATTTGTATGAAGATAGAAAACAAAATGACCCTTTTTCAAAATCTATTTCTAGTTGAGAAATGCATAAATGTATTAACTATTAACCCACTGGTGGTTTAGCAAATGGGCAATATTGGGAGAATGTTTCTGCGCTATACATTATTTCTTTATCAAATTACTGGGAACGACAGGTATTGCTATGTAGAGAAAATTGCAGGTTGAAATAAGACTTCTTACGTGCAGAACCGTCAGTGGGTTAAGATTAATAAGAAGAAATAATTTAATAGTTATGAAATCATACGTCTCTTTTATGTTTACATCCCAATGCTAAGCAATGTTAAAGAAATTTATTAACAATTCATGTTACATAATTAACTAGCTGAATACCCGTTCTTTGTAAAGGGTGAAAAAAATAAGCACCAATGATCATGGTGCTCATTCAGTTAACATGGCATAACGAATAAAAAAATAATTAAGTAATACAGAACGTATAATGAAGAATTCATTAGATTAGAACTGTAAACTAGCACACATTGCTGATGTTATTTTTAAACTATGGCTTTCGCTTAGTCAATGAGAAAACTAATGTCTGTGCAAAAAAATATAATTTTTAAAAAAAATCAAAAGTCAGGCTTCATAATTTGTTTACAATTATTCTCATTTACCATATTGTTGAGTGTCGTATTTTTAGAGAGCTTACTCTATATGGTCTACAGACACGCACACAAATTCTTTCTTTTATTATATGTACAGATCATGTGAATCATTTATAAATCACATGATCATGAATTTATCCAATAGAAAAATCAATGAAAGTGACAAAATTCGAAATTGATATTTATTCGGCATTCTGGTGCAATAAGAATGCCAAATATTGATAATATGTTTTATCAGTTTTTTAAAATTCTATTCAAGAGTTCGTATCATTAGCAATATGAAGAAAATAGCTGGGGTTTATTTTTTAATCTGCATATCTTATATTCTAAAGAGCAGATCTTCAAGCACCAAATGCCAAGCTTAATAAACATTTAAAGTACTATACCAACATATATTTGAAGTATACCAACTAGCTATTTCAAATTATTACACCACTAATTCTGTGTAAAAATGAACCTTGCATGAATAAAGTATGCCTATTTTTTTCCTATCAAGTTTGGAATTTACGTTAACAGCTTAAGGGTGGTAGGCATAATCTGAGAAATATCGTCCCAATAGTTTAGCCAGGAAAGTAATCCAAATTTTGAGCCCTTAATTGTTAATCTCACTTTTTGCAGCATGATTTATCGTATCCGAAGAGCTATTCAATTGAATAAAAAAATCCTTTACAAACAATAAAAATCTTGCTTAACCAAAATTAACTTTATACAAAATGTATTTTCAAGTAGGTAAAAAATGTTCAAAAATTTTTTGAACTTTCAGGTATATGAATTAAATTGTGCTTAAACAAGCATGCCAAATTTTTCCAAGGTGGAAGAAATAGGCTTCTTTCAACGCTGGGAGAAAAATGGAAACTAGTTTCATAGAAAAATGTCGAACAATAAAACAATTTTTAAATAGTTTATAATTTCAATCTAGTTTACAAAGATCGTATTAAATTTCTACCTATTTTAATAATTTTTTAATAAATAAAAACTAAAAAGCAAGAATTCGAAAGTAAAACTTATTTGAACTCTTCATAAGGAGTATAATAAAACATAATTCTATAAATATCTGTACTGTAATTAATACAACTAAATAAAAATTCCCTTAAACATTAATGCATATTACAAATTAATTAAATTACACAACAAAAAATAGCATACTACTAATAAAAATCACATACTATTAAGTATGAACACACAAACCAACTTTTAGATATAATACACAGATTGTTTAATAAATTTATTACGTTCATTATAATATAATTATGATGTTAATTATTTAGTGTTATTTGTAGTGTTAGTTTTAAATTTACATAATAGTAATTATAATTAAATTTTAAAAAAAATAGATGTAAAAACTTATAATGATGTGATAGAAGAAATTTCCCTATCAGTAATTGTTTTATAAATGTATATTTTACAGCTCTCCATACTAAACTATTATTTCTACAGGGCATTACTGAGACCCCCTAAGGTGATCAAAAATTCAAATCTGTAGACTACAGAATGTACATACAGACTTAAAATATTATCGGCACTAATTACTCAGCAATGCCAACTTTCAAACCATCAAGATTGTTTCTTATCACTTGTAGCCAACCCCTGGCAACATCTATACATTTTTTTTTCCGGATTATTTAAAATCCTTTTGGCCCCTTGGTGATTGAAGATAATATGACAAAACACAATACCGAATATTCGTAATTGACAGATTATCTTCCAGATTTGATGATCATCCATAAAAGTCCAAGTTATGTTTGAGCAACTACTCTATTTGATACATGCGCAAAAGATATATACTTAAATATTTTTTTTAAATTTTAATTTAAGATATTTTTCCTCCAAGATATTTTTCATTTTCTATAAAAACGACCTGTTCTTAAAATGATCCCATATAAGGGTGGGATTTAAAAATTGTGATCTACAAGAGAATAACCACTAAGTCTCGGCCACATGCAGGCAGTGAACTGCGAGAAACTGAAATAAATCATAGAAGACCAACATGAAAGGTATAACTTGAGCCACCTACAGCCAAACCTTTAACTTTTTTCTTTTTAAATTGCAAGCTAAATGGTAAATTTTTTTGGTGCCCTGATGATTCCAGTTGCAGCGACAGATCACAATAGAGAGTTAGAAATCAACAATAAGAACTATGTACATAACCAAAACCACTTAAATAGTTAAAAAGAATGACTATCCAGGATTTAAAAAATTCTAAAAATCAAGAATTACTTTTTATAATTAAATCTTCTACTCTCATAATATGGTGAATAATGAAAAATATTTACATTTACAAAGTGAAGGCAAAACAATAAACATTTCAAAAATAAACATTTTCAACTATAAACAATTGTTAATATTTTCACTAGATGTCTTCAACTCTATACCAGAATTAAAAAAAAGGCAAAATTTATATTATTTGGCAAACCCCTGAGGAATTTCTTTATTAATAAATAAGCTTTCTAAATCTAATGATAAATGAACAAATTCTACTATCACATGCAATTGATGAAACTTCAATTTACAGAAACTAACGTTAATAAAAACATCAACTTTAATTATTGTTCATGAATAATAAACACAATAATTTTAATAAAAATATAAAATATTGTTTTGCAATAATACCTTTAATTAAAACTTGAAATTTAACTTCAGTCCCTGGATGTCTAGGTGCAGCACGTTTTTCTGTTTCCAAAACTTTTTCAGCTTTTTCAACAACATTATAATTTTTAACAGAAGTTTTAAGTCTAGATAACGAATAGTTCCACAATTTCAGCATTTCAAAGTGTTTAACAAAGTTTTAAGTAATAACAAATGAAATTCGCGGCAAACCACGTTCCAAAACACGACAATGTTTTTGTGTTCTTCTGCTACTTTTCAAATATCATTGCACAATGAAGCAAGAGCACGATGCAGCGAAACTAAATGGGAAAAAAGCGCCCTCTATAGAAAAATAAAATGCTTTTATCCGAGATTTTAGCAAAAAGAACAATTGAATTGTTCTACTTTTGATCTAAATGAATTAAGACATATAGATACTATCTTATTTAAATGATATCTTAATGTGGAATAGCTCTTTTATTTCAAAAACTAAATTAGAAAATTTCCTCTATTGTCAAGCCTCACAAATGGCATGAATAATTTCCTTTCAAATATGGCAACATCGTTGAATTTGCATGTAAACAATCATTAGGTAACTAATTATTTTAATTTTTTATATTAATAAATTGTTTTATTTTGCATTTAACAAGCAATATATTTTATAAAAATATCGTATTCATTCATCCAATATTGTTTGATACGCGGATAAATACGTCTTTTGGTAATCGATTTCGTATCTCTTAATAATCAATATTTGCCTTTTTTTCTTTATTCTCTTTAAATTTTCATTTAAATATTTCATTTAAGATGATAAAATACATTTATTTAGTAGAATATACTTATTTTTAAAACTATTTATTTAGTGAATATACTGGTTTTTATTGTGACGGATCATATTCTGTCAGAGTTTGACTTTACTAAATCGTTGTTTATTATTTATTTATTTGCTATTTAGAATAAAAAGAATGATTTAAAACAGTAATAAATGTTCTCAGGGTGTATTTTCGTATCGCGATCTGTCTCACTGACTACAATCCTCAAGGTGCCAAATAGATTATAAACTTTTGAGAAAAAACGTGTAGATGTTTGCCGGGGGAGAGGGAGGTTTTTTGTATCGTGATCTGTGAATAATCGCCAAGTCTTGGCAACTTCCAGGCAGCGGGGCGCGAGAAAATAAAAACATCACAGTAAGGGACCAATTCAAAATGCATAACTCGTAGTCACCCCCAGGCAAACATCTATGTGTTAAATTTGGCAAGTTTAAAATATATTTGGCGACTGTAGTTGGCGCAATAGATCAGTATGCGGAAATCCCCCCCCACCCAAACATCAAAATGTTTGTTTTTTTTAAATTTCCTAGTTTAAAATCTATTTTGGCAATTGTAGTTAAGGCGACAGATAAGGATACCAAAATGTCTTCGTCTTAAGGTTAACATTGATAACAGGACTATAAACTTTGGATCAACGTTTTAGGTGTATTAGGGGAAAAAATTAAGATTTGATGTAACAGCATTTTTTGGAATGGTAGTTATGATTATTTATGCTGTTTTAGTTCATAAATTTTTAGTTTTATAACTTTCTGTAGCTAAACACGGATAATCTACTTGACTTTTAATGATGAATCGTCGGGGAGATTTCCATTTCGTGATCTGTGGCAGAGTAATTGCTAAGTCGTGACAACTTCCGGGTGGCCCTTGAGAAATTTTTTAAGAAAACCATCACAGTAAGGGACCAACTCAAAAAGTATAATGCGTAGCCACTCCCGAGCAAACATCTGCAAATTTTTTTTTTAAATTTGCAAGTTTGAAATCCATTTGTCGCCTTGACAATTGTAGTTGGGGCATCATTATACAGAAATATCCATAGTTAATAGTTTTACGTGATGCTTTATTAAGTAAACATGTTGTGAAGTAAGTCCTTGTACACTACTTGAATTGATAAATTTATTATTACCAAAACTGTTTTAGTAATATACTAATTAATATGGTTTAATATTTTTTTACTACATAAATTATTGACATAAAATTTTTTTACAATATACCTACAAAATCTTATATGTTTTCTTATTACCTTATATTTCAGTGAAGTATATCAAAACTTGTTTAAAGGTATTGATACTGCAACTAAATAAAGGCATGTGGTGTTTGATGACTTGGATCATGTGAAACGTAAATATTCAATACCAACTATTGTGAATTTTCTTATCCATAGTATGTTACTATTTTTAATAGATATATAATTTACTGAATAGCTTTTCCAAAGTTAAAAAAAATAAAATTTCAAAATAATTGTAGATTGATTTATAAATAACGACCTACTTTTACTAACTTTTAGCTCATAAATAAGCTGAATAGTTGTTTTCTCCTATATTAAACTAATGATGAACTTGACAAATTCCTTATTGTGATAAGGATAGTTTATTTCCTTAATTAAATCTATAGATAGTTAATATATAAGGCTGTAATTGTGAGTGTCATAACTTATGCTGTAAGGCACAAATATATTTCCTGTATTACTTTATTGCAAACTTACTTCTTTGATATTGTTGATCTTATTTTTGATATTTTGGAAAAACTATTAGATCTTATTTAATTTTTCTGTGTCATTGATTAGTTATATTTAGTAGTTCATTTATTTAAAAGTTATGATGTAAAATAATGATACGAAAATAATGAATATGAGTACTGGTTAAACTAATCTCTAAACATTTATATTCCCTAAATATTATAATATTTGATTATTTATCTAATATTTATTGTACCCATTCTAAAGAGGAAACTTGGAGTCTTATTTTTCCAAATTCTTTTTCTGCTTTTAATAAAAATATTCTATTGTAATTCAATGATGCTTGTTCTTTATATACTTATTTTAAATGAAGAAATTTTCTTACAAATTTGAAGACCTTGACAATAAAAAGTAATAATCCTCAATTTTGCATTTTACAGATAAGCATAGTTTCTTGTCACTGTTTTTGACTTATTAATGTCTTACCGTTTCTTGACAAAAATTTTCCCTATGTGAGCACAATGCATACCTGCCAACTTTTAATCCTTTCAAGGATGATTTTCACGAGTGATAGTTAAATGAAATTTGTATTACAATTTTAGACAGAAACATTTGCTGTATTTTGAACAAACTTATGCGGATTTACTATAATAGTATTGTATATTAATCTATATACAGTAAAACTTGAGTAAGTTTTACTGTATACCACCTGTGGTGCATTGTTTTAGTGGTCAACTTATGGAGGGGGTGGGTCATTGTTTACTTTTTCGTTTAATTTAATCAAGTTGCTATACATTTCATTTTTCTTTAAACTTGACTTAAAAATTTTATTCAGAAAATATGCAAATGAATATCTTAAGAAATGTGTTTGAGCCTGAATGAACTTCAATTTGATACATATACTTCTAATATTCAACTAATTTTTTTTTTAAAAATTATTTTGTTAGTTATGCATGTGAAGTGTTTAACAAATATAATTTCTTAAAATATCAGAACACGAAAACATGTAATTTGAAAACTTTAACAAAATAAAATTATTTGAACACTTAAATTTATTTACTACACTTAAAGATCAAAGACCATAAATAAAGGATCAAAGCACATTTCAGAGCCTTCATTTATTCAAATGCTCACTATTGCAACTGGAAGAGCAACATTTCAACTAACACACCTGTTTTCAATGAACGGATGAAAGAAATGGTCAAAACCTGACCCCTTACAGTTTCCCTCATGGTCAACTCACAAAAGGGTTTAGATTAGCTTTTTACACTATTTCACCAAACAAGTGAAATTTTAACATACATTGCCAAAATGACAAAATTTTCTGATTTTTTTTTCTGGTCAACTTATGAGGGTTTTAGAGTAGAATTTCGTAATACTCCTAGACAAAATTGACTTATTTCAGTGGTCAACATACAAGATAGACAGGTGGTCAAGTTACAAAGGTTTTGCTTCTTTATATTATGTAGGAAAAATTCCGTTCTTGATAATTGAGGTCAACTTATGGAGGTGCCCAACTTACAAGTGTGGTCAACTTAGCAGGTTACACTGTACTTAATGTTTTAAAAAATAGTGGTGGATCAAAAATATTATAAATCAAGTTTATAAATGCAAGGAATATATAGAAAGCATACATTTTACTACCACTTTAAATATAGAAATAAAATTTTACGCCTAATGTGTAAAAGTTGGCAGGTATGACAATGTTAGATATAATTATTTATAATAAGAAAATGAAATCTTTATAGGATGTGGATTATCACTTTTTACTCCTGAAGTTTTCATTTATGTATGTTGGTATTTGCTTTCTGCAATTTTTTTCTGAAAAGTGTCTTTTATTTATGTCTTTTCAAAGTACTTTGCTTAATATTTTTAGATCCATGGATTCTGTTAGTGATTTCCTCAAGGTCTGCCGAATTGATGAAGATTTACCCAGCATCACAGAACGTTACTTTACTGCAAAACTATTTCCAGATACAAATCAATGTGCTTTACTTCATTCAAACAGGCTTTGTCTTATAACAATAGCTCCGACTCATCCTATATTGACTGAATGCCTTAATATTCATTCTATAGAATTCAATTCAGTAGGGAATGTTAATCGATTATCTAATAAAGTGTCTGGAAAATTTAAGAGAGGTGCCCAAAAGTTGAAAGAAAAATCAGTGATATGCAAGTTAAAATGTGATAATGATTCTGAGTATATACTTTACAGTTGTGTTGCAGGAAAACTTGTTGAAATTAATGAAAAACTAATAGAAAATCCTAATCTTTTGAAAGAGAAACCTTGGTCAGATGGCTATGTTGGTATAATTATGCCATTTTTTGTACCTACTCGTCGTAAAGATGCTTATAAAAAACCTTTACCACAAACTAATTTGTCGCAATAAAGTTTTTAAAAAAGTTTGTTGTTATTCATTTATGCTTGTGCTTTGGAAACCATATATAGGCTTCGTAGTGGTTCAAAATAAAAATCAAGGCAGCATTTTACAAAAAAAATCAAGAATTTTTTTTAAATAGTATGAATATACCAAGCTACTTAGAAAAGGAGTGGATGTCAAACTAATAAAAGTATAATTTGCTTTACTAGGACAAACATTTATGTATAATAAAAGCAAATTTTACTGCAAAAGAATAATAAAATAAACTCTCTTAATTTAATAAATTTTTTTAGAGACGCACGTTTTACCGAATACCAATACACGAAATACCAATAATTGAATACGAAATACCTAGACTTGAAAAAGTAATCAATTGTACTAAGAAGAAATTTAGAAATGCAAAATGTGCAACACTAAAAGAAGTATTAAATGAGAAGTAAATTAACTCGTTAACAATGTATAACAATAACCTTTTATCATATAACAATTCATTTTTTATCACTCTCTTGAGCCTTTTATATTTTTAAAATTTTTGATACAAATATTAAGATTTATATCAGTATCTCATACTCTTGTTTTTATTTATTTTGTGCGTGTAACATCAAGTCAAGTGCAAGCTCATTAAATAAGGATCTTGAGAAAGATAAATTTTTCTAGCTAGTCATAATTTAAAGCAAAAGAGTGAAAGAAAAATTTTAAATAAAATTGCAATAACTTTCAAATTGAAATATTGAAAAAACATAAATTATACAAAAACATACAAATCTGAATGGAAACCCACCTGGAATTATCAAGGATTTTTTTTATACTAGAGAAAACTTGGAAAGTCAGGGACATAAAAACTTGGAAAAATCTGGGAATTTGAAAGAAAAGCTAGAATTTTTCCCTAATTTAAATTATTTTACCATCCATTTATACACACTTTTTGATTGAAATTTATCGCCAAACAGTTGAAATATCATCAACTGAGCAATACTTTGCTTGAATTAAAATTTGTTCCATTATAACCCTGTTAAACTAGAATGCCACACAAAACTTTCCTATGTTTGCTAAATAAAGGGAAAACCTTTGACCTCTTCGGGGACTATGCAGTTTAGAAAAGACAAAGATTGTGGTGAAAGCTTGGTATATTCGCCTTTTTTTATAAAAGTATTTTTTCTTCTTGTCCTAGAGCTGAATCCATTTATCGTTCAAGTTTGTTCTGATGCTTTGAAAGTATTTTTTTTAACAAAATGTTTTAGTATTTTTAGCTTAATAAAATTAATTAAATTGTAAAGTACCAAACCTTGCTAATACAAACAAAGGCATAGTTAGGGCTTATGGCAGGAGAGACACTATCTCAGTTTTTGCACCACCTGAGATTTATATATGTCATACTTAAGGGAACTATTTGGGGCTGTTATAAGTTCTGTAAAACAGAATTCATAATTTAGATTTTACATTGCTAAGATTTTACAACTTTAAATCAATGTAACTAATAATAAAATTATTCATTTGATTTGGTTTAAAATTGAACATTATATGTTACTAAAGTATGTAGTTTTTATTACACTTAGATGTTTATTGTTTCACCAATTTGCAAAAAATAATTTAAAAAATATTGAACCTATATACGTAGCAAACTACAGCAATAGTACACATCCTATTCAATCTAGGTAAATGAAATAAAAATTGTTAGTAGTTATTGAGCCTGTAATTGGCAAATGAAAGTGGAGAAAAAGAGGGGGGGGATTTATTCTGGAATCAATTTTTAATTATTTTTCATAAACCAGGAATGTATACTCTTTCTTGTTCTCCGCTAGCTATGCCACTAAATTAAAGGTATATCGATTAATATCTTCTGCTTTGAAACATCAAAAATAGATTGCAAGAACTACACTAAACGATTATTTAATTTATGCAGGCAATAGATAAAGCTATTAAATTATTTTTGCTGCACAGAAAGATCTTTTTTTCCTCCAGAAAAAATTTTAATAAACTAATACAGTATAAAATTTCCTTTTAATGTACATAATTTTCAATAGATTTTTTTTATTGTATATAAAAATTGTGTAACTTTTCTTATTCCAGAATTTTTAAAATTATTAGATTTAAGGAAATATAACTTCAATATCATTTACATTGTTGTTAATATACATTGCACAGTTAAAATTAACGATTTTTCAACTAACTTTCACAAGATGAAAAATGTTATATAACACATTGATCCATCTACTTCAGGAAATAGTGGACAGTTTAAATTTAATGAAACTATTTAATTGAAAAATAGTGTTTGTAATATTAAGACTGAAATTAAAGTAATTTTCAGTCATTTTAATGGTTATCAATAACTAAAATTTATAATTACTTAAAATAAAAAAATATGTCCGACACTGAAGTAAAATATTCCAAATTAATTATTTATAATATTTTACATGTTAAGAACTACATAGAATTCTTTATTCAAATGTTAGCTTCAAAATTCAGTTAAATTTACATTTAAATTACTAACAAATTCATAGAGCTAAGGTAAATTGTAAATGAGTAATCATTTTTTGCATTTGTGCGATTTACTTCAACACTAACTATTTAACTTGAACTTATTATGATTTGTTTTTATAAAACAAATTGTTTTTTTGATAGGTTATATGATATACTAAATATTTCATATAAAAATTTTATGATTATAAACTTATGTTTTATGAGAATTTTTCTAAAAAATGTATGTTAATTTTTTATGCCCAAAACCATTGAATTGTCCAGTTGTAAAAACAAAAGCAATTAACTAATCTCAACTAAAAAACCATGTGGTTAAATTAGAATTCTTAAATATTTTAATTTCAAATAAGAAAAAAAAAAGATTAAAATTTAAAAAATTTTAATCTTTTTTTTTCTGTGAGTATGCAACAAGAAATTTGACTATTTCCTATGTCGACATTCATTTTTGAATATTGAATAACTCTTAAAATAATAATGCTAATTCAAAACAAACAACATTATTTAGACATTTGACTTAAGATATTGGTTTAAAGAAAGTATGATCAATGAATTTTATAAACACTGTCTGGATAAAATACAGGATAGAACGGCTCCATATTGAAATTTAAATAAATATAAAAATTTATTGATGCATAATCATATGGTAATACTTTCTTTTGCTTAATGAAAATATATTAAACAGTACTTATCCAAGGTTTATAGGGTCACTCTGTATTTGCCATTTGTGAATGCAAGTCTAAAGCAAAATTAATAAGTAAGCTTATACTTATTCTATATTCATTATTAGTTTCAACAATGAAACATCTAAATAAAAAGCATAAGTATCTTTAACCTTTTCAGGGACGGTGGAATAAAAACTATCCCACTTATTTTTTGCAATAACATAAATCACTAAAATTTTAATAATTTATATTTTTTAAACGGAAAAGGGTTGTAATCAGTAACTTTTGAACTTTAAAATAGTAAAGAAAGCCAATCTTTTAACTGTAGATATGAATATGATGTCAATTCTTTTTTTATGAAATTTTTTGATTAAAATTTACTACCCACAAATGTATAAACAAAAATTATCAATTATGTATTATCAATTCTAAAGAAAATACATTAATTCTGACAATTTAACAGTGTGTGAATTTAATTAGTGGGGTTTTTTCTTAAAAAGGGGGAGAAAAAAAAAACATGCATGACCAACATTACTTAACCTTTTGACGCCTCGGGCATTTCATTTTTGAGTAGATTCACTGTTAAACACTTTGTTCAAAAGAAAATTGAAAAACAATCCTTTGATTTGTGAATTATTTGTAAAATGATTTTTTGTAACTTGTTTTTACTCAACTAAATTTAAATTGATCATTCAAAAGTCTTTTTTGTCAGAAATTATTGAAATTTCTAATTTTTAAAGAGCAAATATACTATCTATCAAGCCAACAAAACCTTTGTTTCAAAGAAGGGAAAGCGTTGGGTCTCATAAAAATTAAAATAATTAATCCTGTGTAACTTAACTTAAAATGCAATTTTAAGTTAAGTAAAACTATTATTTGTGCTTTAATGCACTACACTCTCTTTCAATTCATAATTTTAAGATAATATATGATTAATTACATTAAAAAAATCCATTTAATATTTTCAGTAGTGGCCCCATATATATTTAATTAAAAATATATGCAGGAAATCATTACAACACAAAAAAAAATATATTGTATATTTACTAACCTAAGAAGTAATTACCATTTTTGGGCTAACTTTTTTTTAACATAAGTTTAAAACAAAATCATTTGTATAATGAAAACATTAACATATTGATTTCTTAAACATAATGCAAAAAAAAAAGGTTAAATTAAGCTAGATTTACATTAAATTGGGTTAGAAATACTGGATATTAACAAGAGGATAGTCACTTCCGAGTGCAGTAAAAAAGTTATTCGATTTAATTATATCTTCGGAAAAATTGCAATTTTATGTTTACCTAAAATCTTAATCAAAAAGATGGATTAGTCGCTTGATCTAAATTGCTAAAAAATAAATATTGCAAATGCAGTTTTTCTTCTAATGCCAGAAAGCAGCTGAATTTCAAAAAGTTTGCTTAGATACAGTAGCATCTAGCTGATGAATCATCTTAGTAGGGACCAGATTTTAATGACCAAATAAATTCCTATAAATACCCTTCAAAATTTTAGTCAGAGTTTCAATATAACAATCGTTTTTGCTGTGGATTAACCAGGCATAACATGACAAATATGTCTTTATATAAACTAGCACAGTTTTAAAAATTTCTTGTCTTTTTAGAGGAATATTTGCACGATTGCATTAAAAGATTATAATTCAGTTAAAATCTATACAAGTTGCAAAAATAAGCTAGTGCTTGTAAAAATTTCAAATGATTCCCAAAAATTAAATTTTTTTTAATTCTCAAAAAAGGATTTAAAAGGTAAAAATATATATATATAAAAAAAAAGGACTAAGCCTTCTTACTGCAAGCAACAGAGTGCAAAACAAAATGCAATAGTCATTATAATAGCCAACTGCCTTAGTCATTAGCATGAAGCCTTTCCTCAGCCTACCATTGAAGCCTCAGCTTCCTTAAACATGTTTCTATGCAAGTCTTATTCTTATTAATAGTCTCATACCATGATTTGACCATCAATTACCCTTTATCAGTGCACAAATGATATATATTTGTAGAGTATCCACTGAAAAAAAAAAACAACTATAGTAAGTATATGGAAAAAACTCCTCTCATCTAGAGCAGTGGCTGTAATTATGATTACATGGTTTAACTACATCAAGTTAATATTTAAGACAGGCTCTATCTCAGGTTGGTGCGATGACGGGAGTATGAGCAAAAATAAAATCCCTACTTTTGAAATATGCTATTAGTTTCCACAACCTTAGACTTTATGATGATGGGAGAACTTTCTATAGACTACGTATACTTTTAAGTTCTTCAACTAAAGAGCCAATTCTATTCAGAAAAACTGGACACCACCTCCTGAAAATAGGTTTTACCGAGAACAACAACCTGATAAAATGAGGTACAATGTAGGTCATCACCATATTTATCTATCAGAATATGCTACAGTAAATTTAACTAGTAGTTCCTCATTGGAAAAATGCCATTAAATGTTATCTTTCTTCAAATGGTGCAGTACCCAAATAATGATATACAATAATATGTAAATAAGTCTAATGTGATAAAATTAAATGTTAAAATAAACAATTCTAGCTTAATTAGTTTATATGTGATATTGGAATATGTTTATATGTTATGTGATAGTGGAATTAGTTTATATGTATTACAGAACACCCTATGCTAAAAAACTAAGCGATAAGCTTTTAAATTGTATTGATTACTTCACTTCAGTTATTATAAGCAATAACTACACAAAATTTCATAAACCTAGCTTGAATATTCACAAAAATATGAACATTTTTATAAAAATTCAATTTTTTTGAATTACGTTTCCTCACTATAATGGTAAAAATATTTAATGAAATTTTAAGTTTTTATAACAATTCTTAAATAATAATAGAAATATAATTTTAAGATTTGAAAGAAATTAATTTAAAAATTGTGCAAGATATAAATAGTTACACTAGTTCTTTCATACTGTGAGTAAACTAAAAACAGTTAAAAATTTTTATATTTTGTTGTGAATCGAATTTATTAACTTATGAAATAAGTCTGATTTGAATATTTTGAAAATTTAAAATACGGGGCAGATTTCTCAAAGTCTGCATTCGCAATTGTAAAATAATTTTTTTTTTTTAAATAACTGCCTAAACCAACTTTACACAATATAAGAAACAATTAAAAAGATTTAAAAAAGAAAATCCCGATTTTTCACAATATCTTTATTTTTTGCTTCATAATCAAGCATATACATTTTTCTAAAAATATTACAACACGAAAATATTTTTTTTTCTACGTCATTGTCTTTTTTAAATTTCTTAATCTTAATTCGCGCATCAGCAGTTTGAATGTCAGTAAAATAAGAGATCAGAGAAAAATATGATAAGCAGTTTTCTATACAAATTTCACACAAAATTATATCATTAAAACATTAATGCAGCTCTATTTCTATGATGCTTATGAACATTTTATGTGCATATTAATGAGGAATATGAAATGATCATAGTAAAATGCAATAATTTGACACATCAAAAGATTATGAATTTGAATATGAAAAAGAATCAGAAAAGGAAACATTCAATTTTCTTCATAGTTGCACAATTATTAAATAATTAATCAGACTGATTAAAACATTTATTAAAAAATTAAGAAAGATAAACATATTAAGAAAAATCCCTCAACATTATCAGATAAAACTGATTCAAGGGGAAAAAATGCCATGCTTGTGGCCGTATTTAAAATATTCTTAAGAAATATATATTGACAAAGCAATATTTGCTCAAAAACATACAGTGTGTATATTACTCAACAGGTTTTCAATATTTATTTTTACAGTTAAATTACAATTAAAACTTTATATTTTTATGTATATATATATATATATTTCAAATGTTCTATGAAATAAAAATGGAAACTTTTCTAACATGGATAAATCAGACTTTTTCAGAACAACTTAATATTCTTTTAGAAGAATGGTTAAGTCTTTCTTGGATCAGAAATATGCATTTTTGTCACACACTTTAGAACAATTCCTTGAATATTAGCAATATCAGATAGCAATTAGTTTTGTTCACTCCACAGGCTACAAAAAATATCGTCTTTCACACCATGCAGTGAGCATCAACTTTAAGTCTGTGTAACAGCAGCTACATCTGGCATAGAACTCTGATTTTCTTCCTGCGAAAAAACAAACAAACATATAAAGTGCTTGTGTAAATCCAAACGTAAATTCAAATTCTTAAGTGAAATTAATTAAACAGAAGGTAAAAATGAAAACAACCTTAAATACATTAATTCAAATTGGAATAGCGCTCAAGGCAGCTAAAACCAAATTCAAATCATATAAACTAGTAATAATATAAATTTACTCNAATGTAAGACATGGTTCAGAAAGGAAAACAGTAATATTACGTCCAAAATGCCAAATCACAGTCTCTAGCACCCTGCCTTTTTCAGGTTTACAATGAGCCCTGCAATTACTAAAAGACTTTAAGAATAAGCAAAATTTAAACAAGTTTCTTTTTCTCCATCCTTTATAATATGAAAAAACCAAGATTAAAGTTTTGGATGCCTTAAATTGGTTCTAGAGTTGCAGACTTGCTCTGGATTGTAGAAATATTTCCTAATGATAGAAAAATTTGTTCTATCAATGTATAATTCTCGGTTCATTTAATTTGATTCATTAGGTATTTACCCATCACTATTTCTAAATAATTCAAAGGCCACTTTTTTCACAGTTATTTCATGTTGAGTGTTTATAAATAAGGTGGGAAAATTTTCAAAAGTCTGCAAATTTTAGTTTATAATTTTCTGCTTTTTTTTGTCATATATATATATAGATTTTTAAATATTTTGAAAAATACGGAGTTATCTCTGGCGTTATGGACAAGACATGTAGATTATACTATCCTTAGCTGTCTTTAACTTCCCTAAAATGTCTCAAAAATGTTTTTAACGTCTTACAGACCTTACAGTACTCAAAACCTTGAATCTTGGTTTGATATGCATGCAACCATTCCATATTAATGTAAGCATCAAACATATAATTAGATGTATTAATATATTTTTTAAATTTATAACTAACTTATTAACAAAACGCAAATAACAAAATGTAATTAAAAAAATATATTCACCACACCATAGCTGCCAACATGGAAAGAAAAAAATCCAGTAGACTTTGTGAAATAATATAAATTTCTTGATAACTACTGCATGATATACTAAATATTTTACAAATAAGTAATTTTAGGTATTTTTATTGTCATCAAAATACAAAAGCTTTATGTCACTAACGACTATAAATGGTATGTAATATTTTCCATTTATGATTGACATTAAATGAACTCAAATTTTAAAATGTTTATTATGCTAACTCATAATTTCGAATAGTAGGAAAAGTAATTTATTATCGATATTTAAAAAGATTTTAATTAATTTAAAAAGGGAATTCTAAACAAATAAAAAAATTATTACTATTACTGAAGCTTGCTTCAGTGTGCATTAGTAATATTTATTTAAATATTCAAACAAGCAATTAATTATGCAAAAATTCTATTTCAATAGGGATTTTTTTTTACGAAGCTTACTTAATTTTAGGAAATCATCTAAAATGTACAAAATTCAGGAGAATTTTTATTAAATTAGTAGACCAGGAAAAACTGGCAAAATCCAGTAGAGTTGGCAGCTATGATATAGACTATAATTCTTTTAACAATAATTATATAATTATGCTTTTGTATTAGTAAATCAATATATAAAAAAAAAATTCTTTATATTTACATACATTAAAAAAAAAAAGATAATTACTTTTACAGGGTGCGTAGCCAAATTATTCAACAAAAAATAGGCACCTTTTAAGCACTCAAAAAATATTTTTAAGAACAGGGATGAGATTAGCCAAAAGGTAAAAAAGCTGAATTTCCATAATAGTAAATTTTAAGCGCAACCCTTTAATAATAAATTCCGGACAGTTTAAGGTAATAAATAATGAGTTGACATACAATTATGTACTAATCTATTATATAAATGATTACATTGATACTTAACATTTAGTGAAAATAAAAATTACCATATATTTTTCCTCAGTTCACATAAGAGACAATTATTACTTGAAAAACTAACTGGTTCAGCAAATTAAAACCACTGAGAATATACATTAATATTTCATTTCTTTTAATAAATACTGTTATGTGATTTATAGCAAATATATCAGTAATATTTCTTTTTAAATTATATTGGAAAAAAAAACTTTAACAATGGACCGAATCATTATGTTCATATTATAGTCTAATCTAACTAGAGCCCTCTGAAACATATCAATAACAGTGAAATAGAAATATATAGTAACTCCTTAACATACAAAAATTGCTATTTTAGTTTGAAAAATTACATGACAATCAGCAACTGTTTAGATAATTTAGATAATTGTTTTTTATTTGATAAGAATTTTACATTTTATAGCAGAAATAACAGCAATTATAAATAAAATTTTGATGGGGAAAAAAAATTTAATTAAATCCCTTTTTAAGTGATTGCTCTTGTTTGCTATATCTTTTATGTTTTTTCAAACATCTTGTGACAAATCCTATTTTTTCTTCTTTGCAAGCACAGAATGTAAGTTTTGAATATATTCCCTTTCAGTTTCTCTGATGTTGTAACACTTACATATACTAATAATCGTCGTTAGAAAAACAGTCACCTTTATAGTAACTAATTTAAAAAATTTTACTTCTCACAAGAATCGCGATAGTTGATCTTAAAATTGCGTGAATATTAATAACAATGATGGATTTTGAAATCACATGAATATGAAACTAGATATATGATTTTGAAAATGAGAAAATACAAACTGGGATATAGAATTTTTAAAAAGCGTAAATACAAATCACGATTCATAATTTTTAGATCGCATAAATACGAATCATGATGCAAAATTTTTAGATCGCATAAATACGAATCATGATGCAAAATTTTTAGATTGCATAAATAAGAATTATGATGCAAAATTTTTAGAATGCGTGAATGCGAATCCCAATGCCTTTTTTTAAAATGACGTATAAATACAAAATTCAATGTTTGATATTATAAACTGCATGAGCAAATCAAGACATTGAATTTTAAACTTACGTGAATATGAATTGCTACATAGGTTTTTAAAAAGGCGTAAATACCAGGGATGAGATTAGCCAAAACGCAAAAAAGCTGAATTTCCACGATAGTAAATTNTCGGATTTTTAAATCTCGTAAATAAGAATCGCAACATACAATATTCAAATCGCGTGAATAAGAATCGCAATATGCAAATACGAAAAGCTATGTCTGATATTAAAATCGTGTGAATAAGAATCGAGATAAAAGCAGATTCCAGGCTTGGGACCTCTAAAAGGCTTGACAGAAACAGCGTCGTTTGAACTACGAAAATCGGATCTATCTGGAGGGCGGGTAAAAAATTCGGAAAATCTTATCTGTTGCGTGTAAAGGGGGAGAAAATAGCTAAAATAAGTAAAAATGAGAAAGGATTGGTAGCTAGGAATGAGAAAGGATTGGATACAAATCACAATATCGGATTTTTAAATCTCGTAAATAAGAATCGCAACATACAATATTCAAATCGCATGAATAAGAATCGCAATATGCAAATATGAAAAGCTATGTTTGAAATTAAAATCGTGCGAAGAATCGAGATATACGCAGATTCCAGGCTTGGGACCTCTAAAAGGCTTGTCAGAAACAGAGTCATTTGAACTACGAAAATCGGATCAATCTGGAGGGCGGGTAAAAAATTCGGAAAATCTTATCTGTTGCGTGTAAAAGGGGAGAAAATAGCTAAAATAAGTAAAAATGAGAAAGGATTGGTAGCTATGTAGTTTGAATTTTCTGTTTCTCTTTGAAACTAGGTGAATTTTCTGAAAAAGCGGAATACTTAAAAGAAAAGTGAAATTTTTAAAAAATCTGAATTTTTGATTTAAAAAAAAGCTAAAATTTAAGAGATAAAAGTGAAAAAAAGCGGAAATCCGCTAAAAAGCAGAAAAATCTCATCCCTGTATGCACTTTAAAAAATATCACAGTTAGGCAGGGTTGGAAAGTTTTTTACAATTGACAGTTTTGTTTTAACCGTCATGTAAAAAAAAAACTTTGTCATTGCTTTTGACAATTGTAAGAAATCACGAAATTTTGAATCGTGTAAAATGAACGACCTTTTTATACGTTACGAACGGACAATATGCCGAAATAGATTGGGGTTGAATTATTTGTGAAAACGTTGAATAGAACAGTGTGAACTGTGATTTTTGCATAATTCGAAAGCAAAAATCAACATGGTAAAGGAAAAATTTCATTTTCGAAAAGGGAGTATTAAGCACTTTTTAAAACCACCCAATGGAAAAACCACCCTTCAGGGCTTTTAAAAAATGAAAATCGAAAATAAGCACCTTTAAGCACTTTTTAAAAACACTACGCACATTAAAATAAAACCTGTTTTTCAACAAAAAAAAATCAAATATAAGCTTACAAGTCTAAAATAGAAATATCCGAATTTACAAAAATAGGAGACCAGAAACTTTAATGGCATTTTTGTAAGGACATTTCTTTTACATCTCAATAAACACAAACGAAAGTTTGATATTTCTAAGAGTCAAATATAAACAAAATATATAACAGAAAATTCTTTCAATACAAACAAATATGAATAATTCAAAAAAAGACAAATCTTTTTCATTTTTAAAAGCAGATTCTTTAACAAGATAGTAATTTTTGAAAGGTTCGTTTTTTTAAAATTGTGAAAAAATTACTCATAATTTGTGAATATAAAATAAACGTTAAGTCACATTCCTTCAACCAGGATCCGCTTTTGTAAATTTTTGCAAATAGGGTCTGTTATTGCAACAAAAAAAACTTTTTCAATGAGTTTTTAAATTGAAAAGACATACAAGATTATGCCTAACACTGTAAAATTATAATTAAAAAAATTAAATTTTAAAAAATAAACAGCAATTGCTGCTACTATTTTAGAGATGCAACATACAAATATTTGGTATTTAGCCTATACTGCTGAACGCAGAATAATCATTTCGGACGAACAAAGGAAGAAGCTTCTGCCAAAGACAAAACTTAGTTCGTTTGAATCTGTCTCTCTCCCCCCCCCCCTTCCTGGGAAGGGTTTATTCGATTAACAAAACAATAATGAAGAAGAAAAACAAATTTGTGAAGGGTCCAATTAAAAGATAAATTATTTTGTGAAGGGTACGTTAACGGACCCAAATTTCTTCTGAACAGACCCCTGCTTATGATATGGCTAATATTGTAAATAAGTATGATGATTTGGATAAGAATTTTGGACATGATATTTGAAAACCATTGTATTTTAAACCTTGTCAACTCTAACAAAAACATTTGCAAAAATATTGCTGAACAAATCATTAGTGAATTGTTTAAAAAGATTTATTTTAAGTTCATATACTCACTCTTCCTGATGAATTACTTGTAAAATTATTACATACTTCCTCCAAAAACGAGTGTCTAAAGAGAGAAAAAGACAAAAGTAAGTCATTTTAATTATATAAATGTATATCCTTAAACAAAGATATGCATAGGGAATATTTAAAACAGAGTTAGCTTGACTGTAAGTTTTTTTTTTTGCTTCAAGCAATCTTGGGTTCAATATATAAAATGATTTACAGGGTGTAGATATATTTGAGAGAAAGATTTTGCGGGGTATACTTGGTGGTGTAAATGAAAACAATAACTGGATAAGGAGATTTAACTTTGAACTGTACAAGATTTATAAACAACCTGATATTACTAAATACATAAAAATAAATAGAATGAATTGGATCGCCCACATGATTCGAATGAGTGACGAGACCCACTGGAAAAAGAAAGGGGGGAAGGCAGCATTTGAGATGGGCTGACTCAGTGGAGTCCGATTGTCTCGCCATTAATGAAAAGAATTGGAGATCAAAGATAAATCTAAAGTCGTCATGGAGAAATCTTCAGAGGAAGGCATTGGCTCACATTGGGCTGTCTGGCCAACTATGATGATGATGATGACAGGGTGTAGATAGCTTAACTACCCTAAATTAAACCTCATTCAACCTACACAACACTTTAGAAAGGTATGAAATTTTGTGTAGGATATAATGGAAGAATGTAAATTTGAACTAGTACGAAATCAGTTCAAAATTTCACAACAGGTAGGCATATTTTTAGTGAATTAAACATTTAGCACACATTTATTAAAGTTTAACAATTTTATTTCAACAGAACATGTTAAAAATAACCACCATCATCATATTCAGGTAGAACTGTAAAATTTTATATTATTAATTCAGTTGCAGTTAGTAATATCATGATTAGTACAGAGTATTTTAAAAACATTAAATACAGATAGAGTTTGCAAAATCAAAATTGCAACACTGTGTTAATTTATACATAGAATTGACAAAAATAATAATAAATTAATAAAATTTAATTTCATATTAAAAAAAAATAAAGGATTCTAAGAAATCAGCATTTTTAACAATCCAAACAGGGCAATATGAAACATAAATTTTATATTACTTTGTTTTTTCACACAAGAGAATGATAACACAAATTGTTATTAGAATATTTAAAGCTCCTTTTTGTTTTGGGAATATCTTCTTTAAAACAACTTAAAAAGTATAGAGATTCCCACAGACCTTGTTAAAATGAATAGAAATACAGCTTTCATAATCATTCATAAATACAATTTTACAGGTTTTTGACGTGATGGTTCAATTCAAGTATAAATCTGTCAATAACTAGCCAACTCTTGATGATGATAACTATTGTAAATCTATGCAATTCATTAAAATAGATGCTTTCTGATGCTGAAATTATGAACTGATTTTTATCAGCTCAGATTACCATTTCCTCATTAAGTCTTAAGGGAAATTTCATATCCTTCTGGATTTCAGAATTTTGTTGCTTAGTTATGGACACCCAATTTTAAATGAAAATTAATGCAGACTTGAGCTAATGTACTTAAAAACAGTTGCTACCTTAGTCTACTGGTATGAATTTTTAATGAATGGTATGAATGAATTTTGCCTGGATAAATAATGGGAGTTTCTATTGTACAATATTTGAGGGGTTTTTTTTGGTTCGCATTGCACATTAGGAAAATAATTTTTTTTTTTTAAATATGAAAAACCTTAATTTTTTTTATGGAAAACCTTATTTTTTGAAGGCATGTTTGAAAATTTGAGAAAAATCTCTTACAAAACCTATATCTATAATATAATTGAAGGATAATAAATAAGAAAAATGTGAGTTTGAAAAATAAATATAGCAGTAAAATGACTTTTCACTAAATTACATCAAAAATAAATAAAGAAAAAAATTAATAAAATTTACAAAAATTATCTCGTGGGATTCAACAACTAATGCTTGCAAGTACTTTACAACAAACAATTTCACAATTAACTTTAAAATATTAGTCAATTAAAAATAAAAACTTACTTAAAAAATAACGCTCCTAGGGGCAAAAGCATCAAGGAATTACGAATGTTTTCATCATCTGCTAAGATCCTCATCAATTCACATGTTTCTACTTTTCCAGAACCAGATATAATTTCTGTAAAACAAATAAGTTCATCGCATTTTTAAATTAGAACCTATAACTTGCAAAGTGATTTTAAATTAATAGACAAAAATCAATCAGACAATAATGCTAAGACAAAAATTATCTCAATTACCAGTCCTTGTTAATTCAATATTAGAGTCAAATCATTTTCATGATATTTTACTTATTGCATAATTGTTTAGTTTAAAGTTTTAAAAAATTTTTAATACAAACATTAAAAAATATTTATTACCGATATGTAATAAGTTATAATTGCACAATGATTTTATTATCACACAATAAATTTAAGTTTCAGTAAAAAAAAAAAAAAATTTTTTTTTTGTTTTGAATCAAATTCTGAAAAAGAATTATTCTTTGTACATCCAAAACAATAAGCTCAGAGATTACACCAAATTTCCATTTGTCAAGAACCTTGTCTTTTAACGTAAAAAGGAAAGATAACACTGCTTATCTCACCATCACTTTAGAAATAGATATTAGTTTTTTTTGTTTATAAGTAAAAAATAAATAAATAAAAGATAAAAAAAAGAGATTAAAATACAATCTTCTTTAAAAAAATTATACATTTTATAACTTCTAAAAGTATTAAACAATCTAAATCTTTGTTTTTTTCTGTTTTGATTATTTAAAATATTTCAGTATTACAAAAATTAATTTTAAAAAAAATTACCTTTAACACGTGCTTCTAAAATTTTATTAATTTCTTTATCTTGATTTGAGATTTCTTCTGATACTTTAGGAGCTCCAGGCAGAGCTACAAGTACGATGCTCATATTATCTTTGCTGCCCTGAAAATGAAAAATACATAAACACATACCTTTTTGTAAAAATGCATTAATATATTTCAAGTTATGTATTGTTTGCTTAATTTTTTACATTCGTAAGTTTGTCCTGACACAGATTTTAGCGAAATATTAATATTTTCCTATAATACAGAAATGTTTCTAAATGCTATGACTAGTGTGTAAAATTGTTTAAAATATGGCATTTCAAGTTCTTTCTCAGCAATTTTAACAGGAATCAGTACTTATTTGAACCATCAAAAATGATAATATATATCTGATATAATAAAGATAGCAAAATAGTTTAGAAATAGTTAAGAGTCCTATCAAATAAGATGGTCCTTCTACCCCTTGAATTATAAATTAATAAGGAAAAAAGTTATATGTCTTCTTAAATTCCTAAAAGTGAATATAGAAATATATAGAAATACAAAAAGAGGTAACACCAACTATTGCACAGGGTAGAAAAACTATTATCTTTGTAGTAAACTACAACTCTTTTTTTTATAAACGTAGATAATGGATAACTACTACAGCTATTTTTATTTTAAATGTAGTCACTCTGCTGAGAACTTAAATTACACCCATGTTCAAAATTGTTTAATAAAAAAATTGCCTCATTTAAACATGAGGAATTAAAATGTGTTTACATGAACTAGTTTATTATTTTAAACCATTTTTTGGGAACTAGTTCTTAATTCCCTTCAACTATTTATGCCTTTTTCAAAAACGAATATTTAATTTAAGAAATGGTAGGAAGTTATCAAATGTTTGCAATTTTGTAAATGCTTAAAGCTCTATTCTTTTCTCTAGGAATTAAAGCACATCGAAAATATGTTAACCTCACTTAAATATTGTTAAAATGAAATTCTTAATGCTAAGCTACAAGGGCATTATCATTACATCCATGCAAAGATATGCACCAATGAGATTCGAAAAATTAGTTTATTTTTAAAACTATTACTTTTTGTATGCACCATTCGCTACACTACTTTCCTTTGAAAACAAACACTACAAAAAAATAAAAAAATAGCAACTACAGTAGTTTTTCTACTTATAACGGCTATTTCCAACTACTGTACTGGGTCATTGTAATTTCTAAATACTTTTGTGTTGAAAATTTTGCAGCAGAAGTGCTAACAAGCAAATATTTGATGAAGGACGAAACATCAGCAGGAAACTTAACGGTATACAATATCAAAATACTTTTCAATTAAAAAAAAAACTATTGTATAAAATTAAAATAACAATATTTCAGCTTTTATATAATGTTATTTTACTGTCTTTCAGAGCATATTGTATATTTTTTTGTAATTGTAATTCCACGAAATTTGTAAAATATCTAGCAAGCCAAAAGACATATGTCCCAGTCTATTTTTTTCTTTTCTTAAGAAGAGCCAGAAGTAAAATCACTGACTTTAAAATTAAAAACTTAACTTTGAAAAAGTAACTTTACTTAAATAGGAAAAATAATTACCTTACAAAGACAAGCATCTATGACACAGTTGCAAATATACTCTAAATCTGAAGTGACTTGCATCATATACCTAATGTGATCACAAATTTCATCGTTAGTCATAACGTCCCATACACCATCACAAGCTAACACGAGAAACTCATCAAGTTCAGTGCATCTCTCTAAGACATCAACCTGAGGTTCAGGAGATACAAGTTGTTCACATGGTCCTTTCCCTTCAACCTGTTTGTACTCATAGTCACCCAAAGCTCGTGAGACGGCTAAGGAGCCATTAACCCTTTGTACCATTACACTACCACCAGCTTTCTGGATGCGCTCCTTTTCGGCCGGATTGATTGGTTTATGATCTTCTGTGACGAAGAATGCCCGTTTATTTCTAGACAAAACAGCACGAGAATCTCCACAGTTGGCAAAATAAAAATGAGTTGCAGAAATAAGTGTGCAAACAGCTGTTGAACCACTTTTGTCCTCACCAGAAGCAATTTCAGGAATTTTCTTCATCTTTTCATCAAGTTTTAGAAAACCATCTTTTATCCCACTTTTAATCCTTTCAGCATCTTCCATCTTCACTTGACTGTTGCAGCTATTGGCATTCGTATTATTGCAAAAGTCTTCAGACTGGATGATGGTATCTAATAAGTTTTCTGCACAGTGCATGCTTACTCGTGCTCCTGCGTGTCCATCAAAGACTGCAAAGAAACTCCAGTCTTTCAGACCCTGGGGAAGACCAACAAGTGCACAATGTGCATCTTCCATCTCAATTCTCCAGCCTTGCATACTACTAAGGCCATATGACAATCCATTGCCATTACCTCCCTCGCTATGCTTTTCAGTTTTTGGCTTATCCAAGAATGCTCCCATTTTTTTCTGTTGGCCTAGAAATAAAAAACAAAACCATTATTTTTTTCACTATACAACACTCTATTGAAAAATCTTAAATATCTAAAGCTTATAGTTGCTAAGACAGAAAAGAAAAAATTTAGAATTTAATGATTAAATTTTAAATTTTTTCTTTTAGTCTATACATTATACATCGATATTTCTTTTAATCACGATTAAATTTTCATCTATACAATAATTACATAAAATAATAAAGTAATATAAACATAAAAGTGTAGTCAGTAAAATATCCCTGTGGTAGAATTTGTTTTTTTGGGAAGTGGGGGGGGGGGCTTTTTGCGAGAAACCTCTCTAGCACTAATATCTTTCTGCAAGATATTTTTAATAATAACAAATGTTAATAATTTAACTTGAATTTAAAGCAACAGAAAAAAAAACATTTGGATAAAATAAAATTATCTTATTTCCAAACTTATTATAAAATTACCTTATTTCCAAACTTATTATAAAACTACCTTAGTTTAATAAAATAAAACTACTTCATTTCAAACTTGCATCTCATACTTTGAAATTTATTACACAAGAAAAATTAAAATTATGCGTCAGTTTAATGAAATTCTGCTTTAATGTTTAAAACACATATCTTTTATATTTTCCTTGCTTACTAAAAATGTTGACTTCCCCTAAAAAAATTAATTTTTTTTAAATTTCAAGCTAAAAAAAAATTTTAAAACTCAAAAAAGATATATTGCATTAACTTTTTCATATAATTTTCCTTAATAAAAAAAATTGGCACTTTTATGACAGATTTCTTGAAAATAAGATTGTCCAGGTTAAAGCCAGGTATAATAAAATTTTTCCTTTTTAATTCTCAAATAATAGAAAAATCAAGAGCATTTCTTTCCCCTCTAATGTACAAGAAAGGCATCTTTGGAATATAATTCTTCAGAAAAAAAATTTAAATTTTCTGCAACAAAATTTTTACGATTTTACCAGAGTCGAAAACTATCCAAGCATTGAAGATAGTAATATCACAAACTTTGCAAAATAATTGCAAGTCAGATGCGAATTGCACATAGTGTAGAATAACTACTTTGCATCTTGTCTGTTTATTTCTTACTATTATAGCAATTGACAATACTTTGTTTCTGCTCCATGCTGTCGTCAAAAACACATTCACATGAATGCTATTTAAAATTATGCCTTCTTTTAAATTTTTTTTGATTGGTAAACATTGAATGTTTTGTTTTCATTTGCAGTACAAAAGTGATACTCAATTCAACAAAGTGATACTCAATCACAACAAAGTGATACTCAATTTATAAGGAAATTTATTCTCGTTCAGACCGAAAATTCGAATTATTTGGGCAATTCTTTTAAGAGAAAAAAATTATCAGTTAGACCCACTGTGTTTGGAGTTTAGGAGTGGTTCAATATTTAAAGCACAATATTTTCAGTTTGGCCATTTTCTAAATTGCACAAATAAAGACAGCCATTTAAAAAGGAAAATTTTTCTTAATTTAATTGAGTTGAAAACAAAAACTTGAAATTAAGGTTATGTGGCTTGCTCTTTATGCAATAAATCTGTATTTTGATTTAGAGCAATAACTATTCATCAACACTTCTTTCTTGTTCAAGATTATAACATGAATAACTGTTTATAATCACAACATATATGGTTTCTTTTCGATACAATATCAAATTTCTAATTCAATATGATAAAAGCTCAATTAAGCAACTTTGAACACTGAATCTCTAAGATACCATTAATTTAACAAAAACTATTTTATGATTTTGTTATTCATACAGTGGACCCCATTTCTATTCTACAATTCATTCTTAAGGTTTTGCTGCATTGCAAAATTAAATACCATGCATGAAACTTCAAAAATAAAAAGAATTTAGGAGAAGTAAAAAAATATGAGCTTCGAAGTTACACAAAATATGCACAATACAAAAAATGGCAAAGAAAGTGGCTAAAATTAACCCAACGGCACTTCTAATATTATCACTGGACTAATGTCCACGGGTCAGAAATCTTTAAAGATTTAAGTAGACTGAGTGATGATGGTAATAGATTGTTGTACACAAGCTAAACTCTTGCTTGTTTTTGTTGTCAAAAACTGTCTTTAAACTATGAATCTAAACAATTTATCAATTTAGCTTATCAGAAACCAATAGCAAGGTTAAAAGACTGAATTGGTTTATTTCAAACCATAACATATCTGTCAAACAAAATATACTTAAACAAAAGTTAATAAATTTTTATACAGGATATTTAAGAAAAACAACACATGCATTTTTAAATTAAATCAAATACCACAATAAAATTCTTCTAATTAAAATAATGGGCTGGAAAATCACATAAATAAAAAATAACTGTTAAATGACACAAGAGAATGTAATATATATGAAACTAACTACTCCTGGTTAGAGTTAAATTGATTAACGTTTCAGGTTTAACACGAATCGCTCAGCATTCAAGTACATAACTTATGTATAAATACTTAAGAGTCTTTTGGAATTTTCACGAAAATATTTTTTATTGTGCATACGTTTAATGAAATAAGCTCGTCTTTGATGTTTTTTTTTACAAAAACCAAACAACTCATTTACCCAAAATTTAAATTTCGCAATCATACATGCAACGATAATGTTCTTCAAACATAATGTTAGAATCATAACCCATAATTGCAACCGTCATTTCAGTCAAAGATACTTACTTAGAGACTAAACATCAGTTACTATAAAATATAAAACATATTATTGCAGCATATTTAATCTTACACTACTGTTTTTCAGATTAATCACCATCACTAAAAATAAAAATGAAATCTCGCAATGTTGAGTTTAGTTGTTGAATGAAACTTGCTGTTTCGCTGTAAATTAGATACGTTTTTTAAAAATGCTTCCAAAATATAATATAATTTATTTTTTGAACCAGTTTGTTTCTTTTCTCTCAAAAATATTTTTTTCTAACATCAAAATCAAAATCGAAAAGGAGTGAGAAATTTAAAAAAAAATACCTGAAGAATTATTGGCAACGTTAAAATGTCTAAAATGGGTGTTTAAAAATTATATGTATGTTATACACTAGAAAGTTTCACCTATACCCGTTCGTAATTTTCGTTCATCAGCTACTAAATACGAACTAAATAAACTCAATAGTTGAATTTGTAGAATGTGCACTTCTTTCCAAGTGGAGGGGTGTCAAGTCATAAGAGTAGTTTGTTGGATATTTTTAATTTAAGCTTAAAATATCAATATTGCCTTCCATCAATTACTTGTGGTTTATTTCTGCTATATTCAATTTGAATTTTTATTAATATCAAGAAACTTCGAGGTATCGCTTTGAAACCTACCATTTCTTTATGATTAATCTCATCTTTCATATCAGTTACGCAATATCACTTGATCCACTTTATTATTTTTTCCTGATGCATTGTTAATTAAATAATAACCTCTCTTTTATTTGTCTGAGCAAACTGTGATAATTAGTTATGTTTCCTTCAAAAAAGTTTTATACTAATGTGAAGATGATAGTACATTTGGTTTTAAAAATTATCTTTTTTTGTCACATGCATTAACATTTAAATAGTCTATTGCACCAAAATTTTGTTTATTAAACCAGTGATATATTTTTCATTGTGTATCTAGTGATTCACTAATTTACGTCTGTTTCAGGAATACCAATTTGTTAACTTTAAAAAAAATTCTGTGTTTTTTTTTCTTTCGAAGATTCCAAAGAATAATAATTCTCATTTTCCTGGTTCTTATCTTTGTAATGAGATGAGATGTAATGCGAAGATATTCATCAGAGTTTCACTATGTTGCAGTTAAATTGTTTAACAAGCTTGCAGTTTTGCACTGATTGCAGAGTATTGATAATAGAATGTGAATGTATATAAATTAACTTGTAATAGTGAATAGATTCACAGCAATTAATTTATATTTCTAGATCAGAATTTAAGGATCTGAAATCTACTTCTAATGCATAAAAATAATGTAGTTTAATAGAAATTAACTTTAGACTGGCTGCTATTTTCAATAAACAGTTTCAAAAACAACTAATTGTACCACAGAGTCCCTATACTCATTTGAAATTCCTTGGAATAAAAGTCTCTGAAGAATACTTAGAATTATTTAGATTTACAAAATGTCCCTTAGAAACTTCTTAGATTATTGTTATACTGAGATTTTGTAACCAATACGCCGATGAGAATCCTCTAATTTCCACTTTTAAATTTTTTTTTTAATTTGGTTTCCACTTTTACATGAACAGAAAATTTACATACCACGGAAGTGAAATCTAAAGTTTTGCGATTACAGCTGCAATTTACCACAGTGGGAAAAATCTATTTTTTGCATGTCTTTACATAAAATGAATAGCGTGTACGCCAAAAAAACACGCACTCAGTATTGACATGCACACAACTTACTCGTTGTGATAAATTTGAGGATTTAAATTGGGATTGTCACAACTAAAGCGTGTCATGAAGTGTTTATTAGAATTCAAAGTTCGTGAATTGTATCAATTTTATATCAACAAAGAAATTAAAATTTTAAAAAGTATATGAAAATCCATAAAAATAACTGTAAAAAGTATAATTGACAAAGTAGTGGACAACAAAATTAAAATAAATCCAGTGTATCAGAAAGTGATGCTTCAAATGCGTGCTTCCAAATTCGCTGTACAAAATAATGTAGTATTTATAAATCAAGTTTTTTAAAAACCGTGCCAAAAATGCTATCAATAATGCCTTGTGGTTACAATTGATTCGTTCCTTTATAAAAGTGATTCGATAAATGCACCACTCGAAGTTAGCTGGAGGATGAAATAATATTGTATTATAATGTAGAGTTTTTAAAAACCATGTAAAAATCCACTTTAACTGGTAAAAAATTGTCAAATCGAATTGGCAAAATTTATGGTGGAATGATCGCTAATCAGCCGTGTCAAAAAGCGTTTGTTCGCAAGCCTGATTTTAAACTTTTTTACATTATAATAATTTCAAGATTTTAAAAATCTTGTAGAAATCTGTATCAATGCTGACACAATAACTATTGATTAACTATGTAGATTTCTGGTTGCTAATTGAATGGGTCTAAATGTGATTAAATACGTATTTCGTGGTGCACAGAATCAATATTGTATTAGAACTTTGAAATTTTAAAGATCATGTGGAAATCTGTAGTAATAGCTGCCAAAATAAAGATTGACAAACCAAGTGAATTTATGGTGGAATTGTTGCTAATTGGAATGGTCAAAAAATAATTACTCAAATTTGTGATTCCAAATTTATGGTATGTTATCATGTCACATTATAATATAGAGATTTTAAAACCTCTGTGTAAATTTGTTGCAACAATTCCCGAAATGCCATTATCATTAAGAAAAAGTTAAAGTTTAGAGTTTATCAAAAATTTAAGAAAAATAGACTTCAATAATAGTAAATATAAATTAAATAATAATAAAATTTGTTTCAAAATACTTGAGTCACAATAAGTTAATATTTGTTTCCTGCATTATTGATTTTTAAACGAGTGTTTTCAAATTCCAATTAAATTTTTTTTTCTTGAAATAGTGTATTTTGTGCATGTGATAAATTTTATGAAAGTTAAGAATGAAACTTCATTTAAATTTTATATAAAATGGGTTTTTTTTCTTTAAACAGGGCAATATTTTTTTTTATAGTAGTTCCCAATGCATAAAAAATATTTTAACATATTATATATCAAATCTTTAAAAAATTTTATTTCTTTGATTTTTTTCTTATCTCTGTGTCAGAGATGATTGTGCTCCGGAAAAAAATGGATTTTTCGCTAACCGCGATTTGGAAATCCAAGATCCAGAGGTTTCAAGAAATCATCGATCACATTATGTATGAAAATTCTTGTATATTTTGTTTAAAAATATGAGAACTAGAATTTATACTTTAATTTCTCTTTCAGTTGTAAAGATTTTTTCTAGTAGAATAAACAATGTGATTAAAGATAAAAATGATGTTATACATAATTATTAATTTAAATTATGCTGCATATAATTTATTTAGAATTCCTGTTGTGAAAATAGCAATGATTTAAATTTCTAAAAACATTAATTTTTTGAAATGCGTCATGAATGATTTTATTCAAGAAATTTTCAGGATTTTTGAGTTGGGCTCACAATAAGCCCTTCTGTATAAACCATGTTTTTGGAGGAATTTCTCTCTCTAGGAAATTGGATTATTCGTGGGCACTATCCAAGTTCCATATATTTAAGTGGTTGTGTAAATTTCTCATTATAGTTCCTTGCTCTTTTATTTAAATATTCTTTCTGTGAATAAAATTGTGTATTTTAGAGGCCCTTAAATTTCATAATGTAAGACAACTATCAATGATTTGTAATAACTATTTTCTTTGGAGACTGGATTGTATATATCAGTATATCAGAGTTAAAAAAAAAATTTTAAGGAAAAAAAAAAACTTTGAAAGTGTTCTTAAAATGCACTTGGAATTTCCAGTTGTAATTTTCTTTTTTTTTTTTTTCTTTCTTTATTTCAGTTTTTAATGCACATTATAAGTTTTATGAATAAATACCTAGTACGTTATATCTCAGTTGATATCCTAATATATTTTCAGTATTTTTATTTCATTTATTTGATATTCCGAGTGTACTTATTCATTTAATAAGAAGTGAAACACTAACCTAAGACAATGTTCTGTCTACTTTGCCTATATATATATATTATATGTATTCATATTTTAATCTGTCTTTTTCCTTCCAATTTTTTTTTAAAAAAAAAACTCAAAAACAAGTAACATTTTTTTCCCTAGGATTTTGTATGTAGATTGTAATGAAAAATTTAACTATTTTTCTCAAAAATGATTAACTTTATAAAAAAATGTATTCATGTATTTGTTTTAACTTCTAAAAGGTTTTTTTAATGTTATATTGTTATATACTTGTACTTCTTTATAAAGAATTACATTTACAATTTCTGAGCTATAAGAAATGAAAATGAGTATTCATGATAAATATTAAACATTTCAGAATCATAATTAAGTTTGATTTTGACGTTTCATTTCTTCGTTATATAGTGAATAACTAGATATTATTGTAAATTAGAAAATATATTAGTTTTTGTAAAAAACTGAATGAATTTAGTTTTTTTTTTTTTTTTTTTGTTACACACATTTAACAACTGTTCTATATGTATATTATCAGATTTAAAATCTGTGTAATTTTACTTCTTGTTAAGTTAGGAGTAATTTGATCATTTTTAATGGTAGATCTAGTTTTTCTCTATGCCTCTCCACTTTTCTGGCCCATTTCAAATTTTAGCTTTCTTAATTCTTTAAAAATTGACACATTCACTGAAAGCCTTAATTGAGCTCAACTGTTTTTATTATTATTTTTTTTTTTATCTTGATTTTCTGATAAAAATATTTTGTCCTAATTTTTAGCTTTTTGTCCAGATGTTTCTGATTTTTATGTCTTCTTAGAACATCCCAATTTCAATGAAGTGAGGATTTTAAAATAATAGATTTTAAGAATTGAAAGAGTGGAAATTTTGAAGGATTTTTTATCTTAATAATTCTAGTACAAATTACGAAATTCAATTGTTCAAAGTTGTTGATCTTATTATAGGTTATCTTAAGAAAAAAAAACTTAGCATTTTTACTGTCAAAATTCTTTTTTGGGAAGTGCTGTTAAAGATTAACTTAAAATTTTTGAGCTGTAATTTTATTTCCTCTTGTCCATCAAATTGTAGTGAAAGCATTGTCTTCATTTCTTTGAAAGCTTTTAAATGTCTTTTTATTGAAAACAATGGTTTAATTTTTTAGTTAATTTTAATGATTTTTGTTTTCAGAATCCAAAGTATTAAGTTTTCTTGTCATTTGTTTATTATTTTTTTTATACATTTATTCTTTACTTGATTATATACGATATAGTTGTGAAATAATTTATTGATACATGAAAATATCTATAATTGTCTATTTCTTTTTAAACTTTTTTCATTCTATGTTTATACTAAGGAATCAATTTAGAGTCAGAAATTCTCACTATATGTAGATGTGCGAATTTCGCATTGTTTTTTAAATTTATTTCTGATTGACTATTTCCTAAAATTTGTTTTTAAAGGTGCAGACAAATGAAAAAATTTCAAAGCAGATTATAAAAGATTTTTAATTGTTTTTTTCCTCTGTTCAAATATACTATAGCATGTGTGTATATATACCGAAAAACATTCTAGTTTTTTTTTTTTTTTTTTTTCCCTCTGATTTTCTTTTTTAATCACTATAAATTCTTTTTTTTTTAATTTTTTTTTTATTAAGAATCATAAAAAATACTAAACTGTAAAAGAAGCATGGAAAAAAGCACCACTATAAACAAATAGAACCTCATAAAAGAAGCACCAATCATTGAAAACAGAAATTTGTTTCCTAAAAGATTAACTTTAATCAGTTATAACTTTTTGTATGGTTTGTTGTTTGTTTCATTCTTATATTTTAATGTTGAGAAAAGAAAAAAGAACTTTTCATGTGTTTATTTGGACATTCTTTTTGTCATTAATATTTTTTGAATTATTTTTGTTTTTCTAAGGGAAAAAAATTATCCTTTTTTTTTTAATGTTACTGGCTTTAAGATAATTATTTTTTGTCAATGTGGGTATTTCTTGTTGCACTTCAGGGTACTTGACAAAAAATGACAATTTATAACTAAACAAAAAGAGCTACTAAAATGAAATTAGATTAGTAATATAAAATTCTGAATATTTCAAGCAATTTATTTGATATTAAATGTTTTCCACCAGCCTTAAACAGATTTATTTGAAATTCACAATTACCCAGATAGTGGTCATAATCGCCTTTTTTTTCCCCCGGATACATGTGGGTTCCTTTGAAGAGATTGTTAAATAATCAAGGGTTGCTGTGGTGGGTATTATTAGTGAACTAAGAATAATTCATATTGTTTACAATTATCCACTTTCATAATTCTACCCCTAAAAGTGTCAGATAATTTTTAAATCTTCCCTTTAATCATTTTTAATGTTGGGCAAATTTTAACCTGCATCAAACTCTGGGGATTAGTGCACATTATCCTGTTAATTGCGAACGCATATCACAATTCCCTATTCTAGTAAATGTTGTCTATTTTTAGTCCCTTATCTTTTAAAAATGTTGAAAGCAATTGTGAACGTAAAACATAAAATGCATGCATTCATATTTACTTAAGTGTAAAAAGTCAGATGTAACTTCTGTAATGTGCAATAAAAAACCTTTCAACGATAACTGGTTTTTATGTGGAACATATTTTTATCCTTTACAAGGAACTTCTTTGCCCTAACAACTGGACAACTTATCTGCCGAAGTTTTTTTTTTTTTTTCCGAAAGTAAGAAATGAAACCATAACTTTCGGATAAGGTAAAAAATAAAACATTAAGTGTAAAATAATGATTCTGTCTCAGAGCATTTAAAAGTAAAATAGATTACAATAGTTTTGCACAATTACCCTCATCGACCTATACTTGTTTCTGTAAAAAAAAAATATATGTGGCATTATATTTACTTTTACCTTTTCTTTTTTAGGCATTTCATTGGAAATCAAGATATGTTTCCTTCTGATAGTCTGTTATTTAGTAATTAATGCAAATTTTTCTTGATTTTTTATAACCATGCATTCTTTATGTCTCAAATATTAAGTATTAATTTCTTAACATGAATGAAATGTTGTTTGACGATCTTGAGGAGGGGGAAATTGCTGATGATATAGTTCCTGAACCTATTGTACAAAAGAAACTTAAGCCTTTACCACGTCGTTATGTAATAAATGACAAAAAACTCAGATCTAGACATAGGAAAAAGAACTGCAAACACACTACTGAGCACCATAAAAGGAAAAGTAATAAATCTAATTTTCATTCTCATGCAAAACAATCTATGAAACATCATAAAACATGTCACAAACATGATTCCATAAGGCATTCTAACTGTCATTTCAATAGAGAAAAAATAATAGAAGTTAATTCTGATAATGAAGTGTCACCCTATAGTCACAAAAAAGTACCTGTAGTAAAATGTGCATTCAAAAATTATACAAGTCCCCCCAGAAAGGTCTTAAATGAAGATACTTCTAAATCGTTAACTGCAAAACACAAAGTTGTAAATAGTAATTATCCTAAGTTTTTATCAGAGTACAAAAAATTACCAAATGGCCAGAATAAACTAAAAAATATTAGTAATTTTAATGACCCCTGTAGTTCTGCAAATGAAAAACAGTTTAACAAAAACTCGAGTGAGAAAAATGAGAATTTAAAGTCAAAGTTAAAATGTGAAAATCTTCCACCTGCTGTAGAAGTAATTGATATTACTGATGATGAGGATGAAGAAGAGTTGAGAAGACTGGCACTTGCCACTTGTTTAAAAAGATCCGCAACGGTTCCGGAAATTTCTTCAGAAGATAGTTCGTCAAAAAATATCTGCTCCGAATCCGAATTACCTGCCGCTATTGATTCGGACAATTATGAAATAGTTGACATGGATGTAGATAATGAATCCGAAAATTTTGATAAAATAGGGGATCTCTTTACAATTGATACTACACCAACATACTTCAGTGAGCTAAATCAAGATTCCAGCATAAATCAAGTAGATAAAGTTGTGAATGGTTTCCTTCAAAATATCACTGAAGAAACTTATCAAAACTTTCATAATGAGGTATTTAATCAAAAGGTAAATAATGACTTGTACACAAACTTTGAAATTGATAAATCCCGTTTACCTCCTAGTCAATTGGACGATGAATTTGAAGAAGAACTCTTGCGAGCTGAATTGATTGCAAACATGAAATCTATGCGTCAAAATAGTGAAACTGTGCTAAAGAAGGAAAATATTTTAAGTAGCGATGCACTCTTAGTTAATGATAAGTTTAAAAATGTAATTCCTAAAGAAACAAGGGTTGTGAAATTAAAATCAGATAATTGTAATGAAAGAATAGTTAATATTAATAGGGACACAGATGTAGATGAAGGTCTGAAAGATGAAAGGACTGTAAGCATATTAAAAGATACTGACCTAAAAGAAACTCCTTTTGTAACAAAATCTAGAACCGTTTCCTCTTACAAAAAACCTAATTTGACAAGCAATGTTAATCCATCTGTTAGAAAAGCTGATATTAAAGTAAAATTGAATAATGTTCAATCTGTTGCTAGTTCAGTTCCAAATATTATTTCTTTACCTCAAGAGCGTATTGTAATTTCTCTTAATAATGAAACTTCCTCTGATGATTCTGATCAGGAGGAGGATTTTCAGGCTAAACAGCCTGAAAAAAATCCTGCTGTTGCTAGCTTAGAAGCATTGATAAGTAATGCAAGACTACAGTCCGATGAAAAAAAGAATCCTCCCAATATAAATGGAACATCCGATGCTTTATCGTGTTTGTCTAAAGCGCAACAGGAAGAGTACAATTCATTGATTAAAATTCTTGCTAAAAATAAAGATCCTTTCGTACAAAGCTCCCAATTGGAGGTGAAGAAAGTCACTGAAGATCCTAATTTGATTTTATTAAAAAAGAAAATCCATATAGCGAAAGACAATTGTGAAAAAGAAAAAGTTCTTATGAGCACTACTGAAAAGGAAGTAGAAAAAAGGAAACGTTCCTATATGCTCTCTAAAATAAAAACGCAGCATCTTAAAGAACAATTAATTGCAGCAGAAAAGGTTAGAAAGGCTAACTTGCAAATATGGACTAAATGCTCGAGTGAGCTACAAACTCTTAAAAAGTCTGTCTCAAAACGCCAGGCATTGATTAAATCTTTGCAGACTAAAATAAGCGCATATTTTCCTGAAACAGTCTCAAATGGACTTTCTCCTATGTCTAGCATTACATCTGAGGAATATTTACTTAGATGATGTTTTTTTTTTATCTTTCCCCCTCCCCTTTATATTGCCATATTTTATTGAATGATCTGGTTTGAGATAGATTGTTCTGTGATAATTGTTTTTACTCAGTTTTTGAAAATATCTTGTGCCAAACTTTAAATGGATAAAGGTTTGCACTGCTCAATGGTCTTGTTTATCATGTAATTAATTTCTTTTTTGTTACATTTTCTTTTTTATTAAAATTGTTTTAAAAAAAGTAAAAAAGATTGAAAATCTTTTTCCTGATATTTATATATTGTATATATATAAATGCAAAAAATATATATATACAGCAATTGTAGTATTACAGCTGCTGTATATTGTTTAGTGTGTATATTTTTTTGTATTGATTCAATTTTAAAATAAATGTTTTGCATAATAATTTGTTTGTCTTTTTAGTTTGCATACATCATTCTAACTTGTTTTGTTTTAAAATAATTGCTATGGGTATTCTTCTAGAAAATAACTTTACTTATTCTACTGGTAATAAATCGAAAAACAGAGATGTCCTATCAACCAAAAGAACCTTATAAGCTTCCTCTTTTGTACATTCTTTGCTTCAGCATTTTTTTTTTTTCTTTTAAACCAAAAACTCCTGAAATCCAGCATTTAAATTTTTTTTTTAAAATATGTATGTATAATATGAACCATTATTCAATTGACAGTTAAAAAAGAAATAATTATTGCAGTTGAACATAAGACTTAATTTGTAAATAATGATTTATACTCTATGTTTATTATGTTAGGTTGATATGTATTAAATGTCAGATTATGTAAATATTATAAAACTGGATATCTTCTTTCAAAAGGTGTTTATTCTATTTGCTTTAACACACTTTCCCTTACGAGATTTCAATGCATAGTTGCTGGTCTTAAAAAGAATTACGATCTTTAGAATTCTGAAGCTAAATGTTTAACACAAAAATGAAGGTCGATTTGGGAAAGATTCTGTGAATAGGCTGTCAATGAAAAGTAAGATTGAACATATGTTCAACCAATCCAGCTTGTTTAGTTTGTGCGGTAATAATCGTTTTCCCGTTGCCAATTTTAGAAAGGTGTCTCAATATTGCTGTATAGTTAACTTTCATTCTGGTAGCAAGTTTCGTTGTAGTTATAAATTAGATTGATTCTTCCAATGGTTTCAGCGCATCATTTTTCTCTGACGTTATTTTGGGGGGTTCAGCTGGTCTTTCACGTGGTTTATTTTGTTGGGATAAATCACCAGATTGAAATTTTTTAAACCAATGCTACCTTTTTCTGTAAATATTCTCTCCGAAATGCCTAAACTGCGTGCAGCATTATTAAGTTTATGCTCAAATAAATTTTTTTTTTTAAGTACTAGTACATCGATTGAATTCATACCCTCACGAAATTTAAGACAAATAACAAATGAAATACTTTTGAGAAAATCTTTTTTGTTATAATGAGACTCTGACAATGGAAAGGCAGTACAACTATTAACGAGATTATGTCAAAAGCATAAACAACACAGGGAGACAACGTTCTACTAAACTCCGAACTAAAGAATATCCGACATTCCATATGCTCCAACCTAATACTTATCCTATGATTATTTGCTCCTTGTGTTTGGGTTGATAAACTCAACAAAAAAATAATGAAAGAAAGCTTTAAACGATAAGGGATGCATGTTGCTAATGCAGTAAAAGTAGTGTATAAGTGATTTTTCGGCAACATTCCTTCATTTAATTACATCTTCAACGTTGTGACAAATTCATCGATACTACCATTTGATCTTACAACATTCATGTAAACATTATTCATTTCATTTTATGGTTTTGACTTGAGAAAAAAAAAAAGTTGGAATAATTTTTTAAGTTTCAGCAATGTTTATCGAAGTATTACTGTAAAAAATTCTTAAGTCACACTGCTTGACATGGGTTTAGAATTTTCTGCAATATTTGCAAATTCCACTCCCTTAGTGATTAATGAAATAAAACAAGGTTTTTTTTTTAAAGAACATTACCAGGAAATACGCCGAATTGTACTAATTAGTTCAAACCTTTTTGCGTTGGGGTTTATACTTATTATTTTGAATCATCATTTCAGGGCAGATTGTGTTCCGGAAAAAATCCGGATTTTTCGCTAACAGTGATCCGAAAGTTTCAAAAAATCATTGATCACAGAAGTTTCCGGAAATCAAGTTTTCAAAGGTGGAACTTAAAAACACAGTTTATTTTATTTGTTTGTAAGGGAGAGCCAGAGAGATACTTTATAAGCCTATATTCATGATTAATATTCATTTTTTATCAGTAAATAGTTGTTATAATCATAAACTCAAGAAAGAGAGACATATTTGTAAATTTTAATTACTTCTCCAGGTCATCATAGGTATGTGTAAAATTTTAAATATATTTTAAGTAAACTAAGAAATATTGAGAAAAAGGAAGGAAAAAAAACTTGCTTAAATTTTTTTCAATTTAAACTGTTTTTTTTTATTTAAGAAATTTTCCGGAATTTTGACTTTGGCTCACAATCACCCCTGTCATTTTAAAGGTGATTGCTGAAAGTTAATAATTTATATTAATATTCTTATCACTTAATAGTACAGCTACATTATTCTATTCAAATCTTATCAGTGTTTGAAGTGTGTCTTATCATCCATACTACTTTCTTACCCCTTAAAAGCAGGGTCAATTTTCTGGTAAGCTAAAAAATTTTCCTCCCTTTCATTATCTCATCTTTTGTTAGTTATCAAATGCAATGTTAGAGTAGATTTAAATTTCGTCCAAGTGAAGGCATGCAGGTGAGACTTTATTTATTTGATTGTAATAGTAAATACAATTATTCGATATATTTTATTCTAATAATACGTGGTAGTTGGAAGAAAATTGCTTTAGGTGGACTAGTAGAATTCTGTAAAAATATTTTTTTTTACATGAATTTTGCAACAAGTGGGATTACATATTTTATCTATAACTTCCTTTCCTCATAGGTTTGAAAAAAAATTACCCAAATTTGATTCAGTTCTGATTTTTTTTTTAAAAAAACTGCATAATGCAGTTTTCGTTGCCAGTAGGACTTCAAATGACTGTTCTGAAAAAAATTAAAAAATGAGTTATATTTTTGTAGGGATTAAAAAATCCCTACATGCAACGATAATTATATTTATTGTGAACACATATTATATAATGCAAAATTTAATCGATTGAAAATTGTACTATTTAGAGATCGCAGAAAGTAAGAGAAACAGTTTCGAGTAAATTGCGTTTAAAGCTTTGACCAATACAATACTCCATATTAATATATAAAATTTTGCAATTGCTCATAATGCATCAATACCAGATCCATAAGACGCTTCTCCATTTTCAGCAGTCTCAAGTGCTTTTTCTTGTCGATATACCATCTCATATGTTTTTAGAGTAACAACCAAAATTCTGCTGTCCTCTTTTAGAGCAGTGATTCTCAACCACTGTGCCGCGGCACTTTGGTATGCCGCCAAATATTAGAAATGATACAATAAAAATTATAATGCTTTTATTTATTATGAGTAAAGTTTAAATTAAAGAAAAGTGGTGTATATATATACTTTTTTATAATTTTTTCACGCTTTAACCACGTGAACATCTTTGTCGGCGATTGTCTTGTCTCTGACAATTTTAAAACAAGATGGAAGAATTTAAATTGTATATGACACACAATTTTAAAAAATAGTGTAAGAGCTAATCATTAAAGTAAGTTATGCAATTAACTATGTGGGGCCCTTCATGGACACAGTGAGTCCTCAAGATATTGGGAAGCAAGAGAACTTTTAAGGCAATGACTTCGGTCTTCTTTCTTTTGTATCCTACGTACATTTGTATTCGTTATTTATTTCATCTTTCTATTTGTACCTTTTGCCTTGCCATTAGAAATAAAATAAAAAAGTTATGCAATTAATAAACAAATTAACAAAGGATAACTAAAAAACAAATGATAACTAACAAAAATTAAGCTAACAATTAATAATTAGCAAAAAAAACTAGTTAATAAGTAATCACAAAAAAATAACAGTTAATAACTATAGAAAACAAGCTAACAATTAATAACTAGCAAGAAACTAAATAACTGTTACTAACTAATAAAAAATTAGTCGAAAGAAATAATTAATCCCTTAATAAATGTGCTTTTTGTAGTACATATTATTTTATTTCACATTCAAAATTATTATCACAAACTACTTAACACAGTGTAAAATGGGTAATTAAACAACTTTTAATCTAATTTTTTTCATTGTGTGCCGTCAAATTTTGAAATCGTTAAAAGTGTGCCGCAACAAAAAAAAAGGTTGAGAATCACTGTTTTAGAGCATTTATTTCTAATTGTCCCATAACTGTCGATAACGCTTTTCAAACTTCATTAAAAACTATTACAGTTAAAATAGTTGCAACTTCAACTGTTTATCTTGAAAGTACAATTAATTATTTTTCTTAAATAATTTAAAAAAAAAAATATTTATAATAGTATTCTACTAAAATGTGTTGATAGTGAGCAAATCCATTTATCAACTAAGCCAACAAGTTCACATGATCATAAATGTCACATTTTTTCGAAAATCAATTCAAAATTTGGATACAATAATCTTAAAGGAATAAGCTATCAAATAATACATTTTTTTTTTTTAAATTTTTTAAAATTTTACTTTGTTTCCTCTTTAAGTAGCTTAGCTAGTATTGAATCAGAAATTTGAGGGAGTCCAACATTATTTCACGAAGAAACTTTGCTACGTATATGTAAAGATAGTACTTATTTATGTTTGTAAACAGCTCATAAATAATTGCAAAAAAAAATAGTTCTATTATGAATTTTAAAATTTAATCGAAAATAACAGTTCTAAAATTTAAATATTCTGTTTTCCTTGTATTTAATGATATGTTCCCTAACTCGGAGAATATGGTCCAGCCAGTTTAGTTAGATTAGTGATCGGAAGTTCGGGAACCTTTATGTTAATTTAACTTTTTACGTGTTTCGCGATACCTCGGAAGTTTTTCAAGCGAATCAGTAAAAAAAAATTTCTCATATTTATAAATTTAGTTTATCCAGAGAAATTACCACGTAAATAAATATTTTAACTGGGTTTTTTTTTATCATTTTATTTAATAAGGGCTGAAAATTTTTAAATTGCAAGGTGCACAAATTTTTACGCAATTTTTTTACAAAGCAATTGTAAATGATAAAATACAAAACTTGAACGAAATTTGATTGTTCTAAAAATAGAATTTTAAAAATATAGCTTTTTTGAAATTTTATTACTCAGAAACTATTCAACTAATTTCGCTAAAATTTCATATTTTGTTATTTCAAATTATATAAAAATTTGTATACATTAAAATTCAATATTTTTTCAACTCTTATCAAAAAAAAATTTTTTTTTGTAGAATTATTTGCATACTCTCCAACAACTACGGAGTTTCCATAGCTTCAGTAAATATTTTTCTTGATAAATAGCAAAGATATTTATAAATCTTTAAATAAATGAGAATTAGAAGAATTTTGTTCACCACTACTAATAAATCTTTAGACTGCTTTATAAATGGTCAGATAGACAATTGCTCATGTTCGTAAGTTTTAACCTTGGCCAAAGGTTTTGACAAACGTTTTATTGAAATCCTATTTATTTCAATATTTTTGCTTTAGTTCATTACCACTAGAAAAATATTTCATACAAATCTCAAATTATGGAGGGTTTGTATTTAAACAAACGAATTTTATATTTGCGGGCAAAAATTTTTCAAGACATTCTCTAAATTGCGACTACGAGCCATATTTTTATATTCAAAAATCCAAATCCATTAAAAAAAAAAAAAAGGGTATATCTATTCAGAAAAAGTACGTTTTGTGTGTTCCTATAACTTAGTTCACCGTAATTAATTAGCATAAAGTCGCCCTTTTGAGTCACTGAGAGTAACACTTAATTTGTAAAAGTCCGATCATTACTACGTAAGTTATTTCAGAAGATGTCTTTTTTATTATGCTCAGAGAACATATATGTCCGAAAGTTAAAATTTTTGAGGGACGAGGTAGACAAATGTGGGTTTTGCCGAGCTGTAAATCTTCTGCAACGATCATATCAAACATGCTCGCTGTGACTCAGATTTGGAGACCTGGGTGGCAACATCATCCACTGAATATCTTTGGTTTCATATTTCCTCAACCGGAGCAACCCTTTGCCGTACCTCACATCAAAAGCTCGTAAAGCCCTATGTTCTTCCTCATTTTCGGACTATCTTATGATTTCTGATGCTCTCTTACTAATAGTTTTCTCTGAACTAAATTGCGTAACGCAATAAAAAAAATTAAATTTGATGTTAACAACTAATAAATGCATCAATAGAAATTTCACATTAAAATGTTCTTTGAACTATTCTTTAAAAATGTGCAAAAACTCATAATTTTTTTGTCTAGTAGGTTTTGCATTGTCAATGCAAAAAGCGTAAGCATTTAAAATTTTCTGGATCAGCGACGGCATCAGTATCTATTTTTTTTTTTTTTTAAATATAGCGAGATATAATTAATAATTATAGTAAGAGGATTCAACATTTATTAGTTTCGTTTATTATCTTAAATTATCTTTCAATTATTTTATTTCCAAATTTCCCAGAATGATTTAATTTTTCTAAATAACAAAATATATATATATATATTTCCAACTTGTTGATTAGAGAAATTCGGATCTCAGCTTTCAGAGAGCTTGCACAAGACAATCAGTCAAAGGAAAGCTGCTTAAATGTATTACATTTTTACTTTATTTTTGAGTTCTATCTGAACAGCTTTCTTGTGCATGCGTCCTAAAATTATAAAGCCCATCAGCTTCAGGGGTTCGGTTTAAACTTTCGCCCTTATGGTTTAAAACTATGGCATAAATTATTGCTTTTTATTTTCAATGCTAAAAGTAAATCACCTAAAATTATTTTTATAGCATTTAATTTATATATACAATATTTTTTTTAATATTAACGCTGAAACAGGGACTTGTGGTGCCCTGGCAAAAAGTACGCAAAGAAACAGATGAAGTACTTTATCCTTTAAATATAATTTACAAGTGTATATCTCTTTAGAAAATAGTAGAAGGATTGTTAAAAATCTGAAAATTCCTAAAATAACTCAAAATATATATGATTATAGCTATTTTTTTTATCTATTTATTTGTCAAAAATACCAAATGTCAATATTTAAAAAAAAAATATCGTTTGAATTTTTTAAAGTCCTAGAAATGCGATGACTTCAGTTATGGTGCGTCATTTTGCATTTTCTATTAAATATGCGAGTCATAAAAATGGTGGCAGTGCCAAGCCCTTTAATTTTTTTTTTTTTTTAAAATATCAGAATTATACTTTTTTACCGGATACATTTCAAATTAGTGACCCCTTGTTTGAAAAAAGACCTCATCCCACGTTATGTTTCTTCCTTTCATTATTCTTTTCCCTTTAACAGGAAATGAAAATATATTAATTTCCCCTGGATTTAAATAAAATCCAAAAAGCAATTTTTTTTAAAGGTTTCCATTGCAAAGTGCGGCCCTCGTGACACCCTTCCAACAATATTTAGTACACGTAAAAAAGTATTTGTAAAAATCAGAGTATGATATTTTTCTAACTTTTTTGACAAAATAAATTTAAAATTGGTGACCTTTTACTTTAGTTACTCTTCCATCTGCTTCTGATCTACGATTTGATTCTTGATAGTTCCAGCCATTGGATTGCTTTGTTTTATTTGTTAGAAATTAAATTTATTGGAATGACAAGAAAGTAATGTATTAAATAGAATAAAAGGAAAATCACCATGTAGTTTCTAGTGACAAGTGGCATGCTTAACGAAATATATCTCTTTAAATAATAGAATCTTTTCCAATCACTCCAAGCTGTTCTAACCAACCAAATTTCAAAATATCAGTTACTCGTTAAAATAACTCGCAATTAGTGTTGGAGAAGATTCATCAGATTAAAACAAATATAATTAAAATAAAAAATCTATCTTGCGGCGAATAAATATATTTAGCAAAATAATAAAATAATGACTGCAGTAAAAAACGAAGAAGAAAGGTACTCAAAATTTTATCCCACATAGTTTCGGTTTCGTAGTCTTTGTTGGTTGACAGATCAAGTGCGGTGTCTGACGTCACCTCATGCATGTTCATGATTCCGTGACAGCTACGGAAACGTGTTCTGGAACTCGATGACTAATACTGCACACTTATTTATCTTTATGAAACATTTCCGTCGTTAGAATAAGCATAGAATTCGCTGTCATATCGAAAAGAAATGGAAGAGTTTAATGCAGCATCATTCGCCGGCAAAGATGATTTTGAGAGTGGTTTACTTAAAAATGATAAACCATTATTGGATATGGATGATTTTGAAACATTAGAATCCGCATTGAATGCCACTAATGATTCCCCTATTCATACAAAAGATTTAATCGATGATCTTAGCGGTAATTTGCAATCTGGATTAATTTCCACGACACGCCCTCTCGTTACAAGCAGTGAAGACGAAGTATCGGAGTCTTCTAGAGGGGTTTCTCCATCTATACCCAGCCCTAATTTACTAGATTATGTCAACATTGATAAGGATCAGTCATTAATAGATATTAAAGCCGATACTGGTGTGGAAGATACAATCCGCCATTCAGCGTATGAATCACCGCCACAACAACAACATTTTGGCGGTGGCGACAGTTTATTGATTGACGACGACAAAGTAGGTCTTCAACCAGTTAGTGAAGAGGATAAATCGGATCTAATTGCTGGTTTACACGACGATAGGCAATCGGCTTATCATTTTGAAGAAATACCGCAATCGAAAAATATTGAAAGCGTTCTAGAAGTTAAAGAGCCTAAAATAGACTCAAAAACTGAAAGATACGCAGATAGTTACGAATCGGGACTTGGTGCGTATCAGGCAGCTGCGCAACCTGCTGTGGTGAAGAAAACCGAGGTCGCCATGGAGGCTGAAAAGGTAGGAAGTACTACAAAGAGTTCCGAAGACTGTATTTGCCCTTATTCCCCAGGTAAATTTAATAATATTCTTTTAAATATCTCATTTCTACTCTTTGAAAATATTACCTTTGCTTAATATTGGATATTTTTCCGTTACAGCCATGTTTTAGCTAACCCGTGACTAATTTTGATTAATTTGTTCATACACGAATACACGTACTAATTCATTACTTTACCTTTGTTTAATCATTTGCGTTACATTATTCAAGTACTTTAATATGTATAAATCTGAAACTATTTTAACTAGAAGACTGGTTTTTGTGAAATATTTTCCCGTTTACTTTCCTTTGTTAGTGTGGTAGTTATTGAATATTATTAAGTAATTAAAATGCTTCAAAGTTCATTTGTACTCGTGTCTAGATATTTTTTTTGCTTAATTTAGTTTGCTCATTGAAAGAATTTATTTTTAAAATTATTATTGCATCATGCATTTTTTCGTTGTATAATGTAAACTAGTTATTTCATTTCAGATGGAGAAGAAAATTAAATTAAAATAGTATAATTTGCTAACGACTTTGTTCATTTTGTACTAAAATTAGATTTTTCTTTTATGATGAGTTTTCCTTCTTGCATACGTAATCTTATTTTGTGATATCTTTTCCTCTTAGGGGCATGGTTCAATCCAGATAAATTACATCCTGTTGGTGAGTTTATTACTCTTAGAATTATTTGTAACTTATGCATTAAATATTTATTACTTTTTGACTGATTAAAATTTCATGCAGTTGTAAATGTTTTATAGCTTGAATAACATTTATAAGTTTAAAATGACAGAGAATTTATGTTTCATAAATATTATTTAAATTCTCTTTAAATTTATCAGTTTCAATCTCAATTTTGATTATGGCACATATTTAGGCGATGTTCAAAGTGAAGTATTTAAGATACTTTTCAAAATAAAGACTGAAAGTTACTATAGTTGATCTGAAACCTCTACCTCTTGCAGAGCTCATTCTAGGCAGGGTAAACAGGGCGCAGCACCCTGTTGCCCTTTTAGTCAACAGAATCCACCCTGTTGCCGTTTTAGTCAAAAGAATCCACCCTGTTGCCCCTGATGTAATAGACTCTAAACCCTTTCTTTCCTCAATCCTTTATTTTTTCTCTAAAGTGTACAATGGATTTCTTAAATTTTCAACAATTTTTATTTAGTTTGTCATTGCTGTCAATACATAGATTTATATGGAAAAAGAAAAATAGCCATCACACCCCCTTGTTGCACTTGTCTTAGAAAGTTTGCAGTTGCTTCCACTATCATTAAATCATAATTATTATTAATCAATTTAATTATTAAATCATAACTACAGACACTTAAAAACATACATTTATTATTTTATTAATCTATGCAAGCATTTTAAATAAATTACAAAGTTAATTAGCTCAATAACTCGATATATATGTTAATTTATTAATAAAAATGAGTAAATATGATTGCTTTGCTACTGTTAGTAAAGTAAAAAAACATTTCTTTCACTAATTGACAATGTTTTTTCATAGAACGTGAAAAGCCCATAGAAAGAAATTATTGCCCTTTTAGAATAATAATGCCCTTTTTTTTAAACGTTTGCACCCTGCCCTTTTTTCTGCCTAGAATGAGCTCTGCCTCTTGCTATTTATGTTTTAAGGTTGAAAGATACGTTTATTGTAAATGTGAAAGTGAAATGTTTAAATATTTTGTAGAATTTACTTATTTTTTGGTAGGGTGACCCGGGGTAATTCATGATCACTCTGTTTCTGGGGTAAATAATGATCACCTAAGTTTTATTTTAAAAAAAATTATTTTTTTTTTAAATTTGAGACATGGACAAGAATGCTTGAACACTTTACTAAAGTATAACTACATTTACTTAATAATAACTTTTTGTTTAATCTAACAAAATAAGTATCTTTTGAACTGCTTTCTGTATTTTCCATTTCAAAGATGGGTTTCAAAATGTGCATATTTCTGCAAAGATCCCCCTCATTCTCTTAATAATAAATATTTTGAGTTACTTTTTTTTCTCTTTGATATAAAAGTAGTGTAAGCTGTTGTTTAATTGTTTCACATCAACTGTAAACTTTATAATTGATCATAGGAAATTATATCAAATGTCGCCCCCTACAGATGGGGTAATTATTGATCACTGGGATAATTCCTGATCATTGTAATTTCTTCTTATAAATAGTATATAAAATAGCTTATAAATAGCTAATTGTCTTTTCTTAAATAACAGTTCATATTTATTAAGTGGAATTTTTGTTTTGAACAAAATTTGTTTTTAACTGTATACAAGACTGTATTCTGATTTACACCATTTCTGGTTTGTCTTACCTTGCTTCTATCTTAATTTTATGCTTGTACATCGTTAGAATAATTTTTAAGTTTATAAATTAGCCTAGTATAAATATGGTGAGAAATTATAAGCCTAAAATGGATACTAAGCTTCTAAAAAACAAAATTAGTGAAATTCTTTTAATGATTTAAAATTAAAATTTCAGTGTGAGAGCTGCTGCCATACCTTACTTAACTTTACACTTTCCCTTAATGAAGTTAAATAATCCAGGAAAAGTAACCCATCTGGGAACTCTCTTATATTTCAGAAGAATATGAGAATGAGTTGACTGATTGCCTAAAATGTATGGCACGATGCAAAGATTTTTGAAAATTTAAAGCGTTAATCGTTCTTCTTGCTTTTAAATAAATCGTTTTATTAACTGATTAAACATATCGTTTTGGTTTATTTTTTTATATTGATGTCGTATTTGTTAATTACCATTATATAATTATTTTCAAACAGCCCCTTTACAATAAAAACTGGTGATCAGTAATTTCCCCACAAATGATCAAGACCAGGGGTAATTCCTGATCGCTAAAAATTTAAAATCTTTTAAATTCTAATTAGATTTTCAAACAAAAGTTGGCATAGCACTCATCTCATATAGCCTCAAACTTCCAGTAAATATATAAATTCTATTTTGAATAGTTTTTTCACAAAATAGATGTTTGCATTTTTTGATCACGAATTACCCCAGGTCACCCTACTTTAAGAGAAATGGTTTGAAATTATAAAATTGGAATTGGAAAGAAAACTAAAATTTTTTTTTCTAGTGTTGCGTAAATGTTTATTGGTTTATCTGTGAACATATTAATGTTGAAAGTATTATATTATAAAAGCACAATTTTTTAAAATTAAGAGATTCTATTAATTTAAATTTTTTAAAGTATTTTACTCCAGGAAACAATCCACCCGCCTAACAATGGTAATATCGGTAAACGATAGTAATTAGCATTTGATTTCATGGTTCTCTTATAAAATTAATATAATCTCTGTAGGGTATCTACCACTACAAAAAATATAATTCTAATTAATAGATTCTAATTAATAGTATATACAGCATGTTAACTCGATTCTGTAGTGGGGTACCTTTTCATAGATGAAGGTTGACATTGTCGATAACTCTCCCCACATTGATGACCCGATCGTGATGTGAACAGTCCTACCTTGACAAAAAATCTCACTTTGATGTGAACATGCTTACCTTGACAGAAACGACCACTACGATTTGAAAACTCCTACTTTCATGGTTGGTCCACAATGAACAGTTCACTTTCTACTTGTGACTGCGACATTGTCCTCCCGCTGTTGCATCCCAGTCTTGATCACACACAAAGTACTACGTATACACTCGATTGCTATAGGCAACACTGGAGCGACCATGACTGTGATCTTAATACAGCTCTCCCGGCTTTTCACAAAACTGCAATGAATTAATTAGTGGTATCCGTTCATTGAATTCTATCACAGATATAATTCTGGTGGGGGAGTACTGTAGTGTATCTACCACTACAAAAAAATATAATTCCAATTCAGTAGTATATTAGGCACATGTTAACTCTATTCTGTGATGGGGTACATTTTCATAGATGAGGGTTGACATTTTCGATAACTCTCCTCACAATCTCTATTGTTGAAAAGGGAAAGTTGTTTAGTTTTAAAATATTTCATTAAACATCTATTTCTGAGATTAATTATTTAAGAAATAAATTGTAAATGTAAACCTGTTTTTTAATTCTAGTTGCACAATATGTATATTGGAGGGATCCTAAAAAAAGTGGAATTGCTCTTGCAATCTCACTCACACTCCTGTTGTCTTTCAAGTATTATTCTATTATTAGTGTTACTGCCTACTTGACCTTGGCATTATTGACTATTACAACTACTTTTCGTATCTATAAGAATATTCTTCAAGCAGTCCAGAAGTCTAATGAGGGACATCCTTTCAAGTAATTTTTCTTATTCTTGGGTCATTTAATTATATATGCATATAAAGATGTTTTTTTACAAATACAATAAAAAAGTGTTTTTTTTTTTATGCAAGTGTTTTTTACAAATTTCATAACAATTTAATCCAAATATTAATTAAAAGCATATTTTTCCAGAGACAGTAAATTTGTCTCATTAGAATAGTGGGGATATTTCCGCATTGTGATCAACCGCACCAACTACAATCACCAAGGTGCCAAATAGATTTTAAACTTGCAAATTTAAAAAAAAAAAACAGAAAACATTTAGATGTTTGCCCGGGGGTGGCTACGAGTTATACCTTTTGAGTTTGTCACTTGTTGTCTCATTGGAGTATTGGGGATATTTCCGTATCGTGATCTGACGCGCCAACTACAATCACCAAGGTGCCAAATAGATTTTAAACTTGCAAATTTTTTGAAAAAGCATGTAGATGTTTGCCCTGGAGTGGCTAAGAATTATACCTTTTGAGTTTGTCCTTTTCTGTGATGTTTTTTTTTTTTTTAGTTTCTCGAGGGCCACTGCCAGTAAGTAGCCAAGACTTGACGATTATTCTGCTATGGATCATGATACGGAAATCTCCCCGGAGAATTTATTGTATTCCCTTGGTTTAAAATAAACAAATCATATTTACTATTACTTGTGGATTTGAATAACTCTCACTTTGGACCTGGCCCGGGATGGTTGTAGGAAATTCAAATAGAATCGTTTCCCTTCTTTAATCTGGGAGGATGCCTATTGAGCCTGAGAAGAACTACTTTCTCAGAGATATATTAGAATTGCTTTTAAAGTTGGGTGATATATCTATCAAGTGTCTGAATAAATGTTTCATTTATATAAACACCTCAAAGATTACATTTCTGTTCTCTTTTTTTACCCCAGCTGGGTTAAATATAGTCTTCAAATTCATAAGAAAATGAAAGAAATTTTCAGTGTGGAAGAAGCATTTAAGATATCATTTCAGCTTCTGGGGTCTTTTAACCTGTGTTGTTCAGATGAAAAGATCAAAAGGTGCTGCTGTCCGAGAGAACAATATCAATTTCTCTTCTTTCTTTGCAAGGTGACTGGAGAATGATTGGTTCTTTAGTAGTGAAATAGCTTAACAATATTTTTAGTTAAGGATAAGGCAAAATATTTACATGCTTTTAAAGGTGAAAAGCTGTATATTTTTTTCTTGCAATATGAAGCATAAGAAGTTTTTTTCCTTCAAATTTCGAGAAAATAGTATCCAGTTTGATGAGATAAACAGCGTTTCAGCGCCGGGTGACTGCCCGGTTTCGGGAGTGTCCGCTTTGCGGAGAACCTACATAATGGTTTATTCATAGAAGATTCACTGGCAATTAAAAATGTGTCCGCATTGAGAGGTGTCCTTTTTCCAGGAGTGTCCATAACAGTCAGTTTCACTGTATATTTATATCTTTTAAGAGCTTGCAAAAATATGTTGTAGGTTTCAAAGTGTTAAACTTTTTGCTATTGCAAATCATTGAATATACAAGCAAGCTATAACAGAAAACAGATTGCTAAAATGATATTTTTCAAATATTTTTTTTATGGATTTATAATATGGAAAAAAGTTAAGAAATATATATTTGAAGTCTTCATAATCTAAAATTATGTGAACGCAACAAAAATATTTTAAATAAACTCAACAAACAAAAGTAACCTTTACTCAAAAATGTTTAGTATCTTAGTCTACTTATAAATATAAGAGCTGTAAAGAGCAGTTGAAACTTTTGATTTTATCTTTAATAAACCATTAACTCTAACTTGAGAATACTTGAATGAAAAGTTTTTCTACCTACATACAGAATTTAAACATCCATAACATTTATGACTAATAGTTTTTGTTTTAATTCAATGCCAATAATTCCAAATAAATTTTCAGGGATTATTTGGAAATGGATATTACTTTGTCGCAGGACAAAGTAAGTGAAACTGTGGAAGTTCTTATTCATCATTTGAACTGCGTATCTGGTAAAATACGCAGCCTAATCCTTGTGGAAGATCTTGTTGATACCATCAAGGTAGAGTTTTGCTAAAATTTATTGATTTTATATCTTGTAATAAGTTTTATCTTTGGTTTATCTAATTTATTTTTTACTCTTTTTAGCTTGGAGTCCTTGCATGGTGCATGACATACATCGGTGCTTGGTTCAATGGGTTAACACTTATCATAATATGTAAGTTATTTTAATTTTTTAAAATTGGGTGTTACTTGACTTTGTTTATGTGTTAAAAATTGGATTAGTCATAGCTGAAGGGACAAGAGAAAAAAACACCTGTAGTTAATGACTTACTTAATAGGAGCTATTAACAATTATGTAATAACAGCATAGCATGGAAACAATGTTTGTACCACAAACACTTAAAAGGATTCACCTGCAGTAAATCAAATAATGCAGAAGAACTACATGCGAATCTAAGACTTCAAATATAATTGTACTTATGGAGAAATTCTGTTTTTCGCCTTGTTTTAAAGTAGATTTTCCTGCTGAAAGTATGCTTCCAAATTTTCTCTCGGGATGTAGGTTTTAGATAACTAATTAGTTAGTAATGCAGTAAGAACTTTTTTTTGGTTTTCCTCAAATAGACCATCTTTATGTAATATTTTACGGACAATTGTACAAAAGTTGGGGGGTAAATTAAAATATTTGAATTTTCCAATTTTTCTAACATCGTTTTTATGTTTAATTCTAGCAGAGTTTGCAAAGGTTGACCCAGCTCAGAAAATCCCAGTGGGTTTTCTTCGAATCGGGTCCATTTAAAAAAAAAAACAATCGTTATACTCGCGAAGTGGGTTTTTTAAAGTGGGTTTTTATTTCCAATCAATTTTCTCTGAAGTTATCAAACCAAATTGCTTTTTGAAATTTTCAAGTTATTGTTTAATAAATTTAGCCTAGTAACTTTTTTTTTACAATATTATATAAAGTAAAACATATTTCAGTTGTCTGATGTTTACCCTTCAGGGTTTGTTAAAATAGATCAATCGATGCATATAACATAAATCCAATATTTCACACTGAATATGATTTTTTTTTTATGACAAAGAATGTAGAAATATATCTTTTAAAGATTGAGGTGTAACTAATGAATATATTTTTTCCTTTTTATAGTTGTTATATCAGCATTTACAATGCCAAAAGTGTATGAAACCAACAAGGTAAGTTGCTGAAAAATTTTATGTGCTTAAATAATACTACTTTTTTAAAAAAAATTACAGTTTACATTTTTATATGTTGTATAGATTTGTTTTATTTAGTTAAATAAACTCAATATTTAGGTTGAACTTTCACTTCGAAAAATTTTTCATGTGTGATTTTTTGTATAAATTTTTTTTTTTGTATATTGGAGGGATCCNAATTTTTTTTTTTTTTTTTTTTTTTGTGCTTCTACTCGTGATTGATTTTGTGCTTGAATGACTATGTATCAAAAGACATTTCACACAATGGCTGTAATCAAGAGAAAACTACAACAAAATTTATTGTAGGTTTTAAATGTTCAATTATTGCAGTATTTCTTCTGTACTGAGAGTTTGTACAGGTGACAACCTAACTGACAAAGCAAAGCTCACATCAGCTGCTGGTGATTATAAATGAAAGTATTCTAATCCAGTGAAAAACCTAGACAACATTTGATGGAGAATTGACATTTCATGAAACACCATTCAAAGATTCCTGGATTAGCTCTGAGTATTCACAGAACAAGTCTTTAGTCAGAATATCAGGTGTTGCATCCAAGCATAGGTTGAGTAACCAGATCTTGATAAAAAAAATTTCTATTGTAGTAAAGATCCATCAGCTGTTGCATGTGCAACTCATGAAATGGTTCCATTGTCCTACTGTAACGAGATCTCCACCTGAAAGACTTCACCAGAAGTCCAATGTAAACTCTACTCATATTTGGGATGGATGTATGAGACAGAGTGCAAAAGTATCTGTATTTTACCCTCCACCTAGTTTAGGTACTTAAATTTGATGGCAATAACTAATGCTTAAATATAAACTATTGTGACTTACTAAAATAAAAATGTGCTCCAATTCTCTTGTATGACAAGTAAAGGTCTGGTTTCGTAGGACAAGCGCCTTATCTGAACGTCAGCGGGACGTTGACGTAGAGCTGACTCCAAAAAAATACTTTTTGTTAGCTCAGGGTTAGCTGTCGGTCCAACACAGACATATTCTCTCATTGCGCATGCGTTAATAACATAAACAAATATTTATTTTGAATTTGTATTGATTTTGTTATTGTCGACCAGTGTTTTAGAGAACAAATAATGACTTTGTCCAAGAAAAAACACATTACAGCTGAGTTAAATGAAAAGTGAGTGCTATGTTTAATGAAGAAGCTATGTTTAATGTCAAAATCAAAATCTTCGCTGATTTCAATGTGCTGTTGGATGTTGTCCGCCATTGCTTCTGTGGTTAACGTCACATTGTAATCCAACTGTAGTTGAGTTGGACGGCAATTGTAGTTCAAGAAGAGCGTTCGATGACGTATACTATCAAACTCACAAATGGACCAATCAGAGGTTAGCGCTGATTTCCAGCTGACGGCGTCCTGTCATAAGAAACCAGGCCTTAAGGTGGTAGCTCTGACCTGTGACAAACTAACACAGTTGCTGGAAAAGTATAAGCTAAGGAATGAAAATGCTAATAAAGCTCTAGCCTGACCAGTAGATTTATGCTTTTGAGTTTGTCAATCAACAAGACTGAAAGCCCCTGTTCATCTTGTTTTATTACTTAGCAAAAAAAAAAATTCTTAGTAATATATCAGTAATAATTTCTTCTTAGTAATAATTTCTTCGTAATATATCAATCCATTGTAAACAATGAGAGATGATTGATTTTTTTTATCAATTTAACCATTTCAAAAACTATTTTTAATATATTATAATTAGTTATGCATTTTCTCTCTCATACTTTCCTCACATACAAAAGATTTTTTTAGAAACAACATTTTAATTGTGTTAAGAATGAAATTTGAATAAGGTAAATTAAGATAATTTATTAAAAATGTTTCAATGAATTTAGTAGACTAATAATTTTTATGTTTTTTAATTGTAGAAATTTTTATATTTGGTTTTTCCAGTCATTGACTTCTACACCTGTAAGACTAAAAATTAGTTAACTCTAAATCAAAAATAAGAGCTCTACTTATACACAAGAATATACAATGTATATTGCTCAAACTGTAATGTTTAAATGCCAGATCAACATGAAATTCAGGCTTTACTTTATATAAGTTTAGTTACTTAACAGCTTATTTCATTTACACACATTTAAGTGTTCTTAAAACAGTTATGCATTGGGCTTTGCTATTGAACTCAAGTAAATATTAATTAAAATAAGCTAGCAGAAGTAACAAAATCTTTTCTTAGTCATTTCAAAATCTTTGTTAAAAATAAAAGCTATTATTTCAATTAATTATATTTGTCCCTTTTTGTCAATTTTCAAGCTGGTATTTCTAATTACCGTATTTTTCGGCGGAAGCGCCGCGGCGCTTTCGAAAAAAAAGGTGTTTTTTTCCTACATGCGGCGCTTCCGATGCAGCGGCGCTTCCGACGAAAAAAATTTTTATAGCAAAAAAATTTATGAAGAAAAATTTTTTAAGATTAAATAATTTTCTGAGAGAAGGACTTTATTGAAAAAATTGATTACGAAGTCGACGAAATATTCATCCGTATCGCTATCTGCTGCAAAACAATCGCCAATTCTTAGCAGCGACCGGCAAGAAAATAAATAAATGAAATAATTTTTAAAAAAAACATCGCAAAAAAAAAATTAAGTAAATAGAAGGTATGTATCTTCAAGGATGAGATTTTTCTGCTTTTTTTTTTTTTTTTTTTATCAAAAACTCTCTCTAAAAATTTCGGTTTTTTATTTTATTTCATAAATATTCCGCATTTTCTGAAAATTCCGTCGTTAAAATAAAATAATTATTTCCGATTTTCAAAGATAAACAAAAAATTCAAACAACGTAGCTGCAAACCCTTCGCCATTATTACTTATTTTAGTAATTTTCTACACTTTTAAGCACAGAAAATAAGATTGTCTGTATTATTGCCTCCGCCCGCCAGATAGCTTCTACTTTCGTAATTCAGGAGCCGCTGTTTCCTGTTTATTGACGAAAAACAAACGAAATAATAATAATAAATAATAAAAAAATAGCGGAGGATTAGCGGTGAACATATTTATTTGCCAATTCAATTAATTTTGAACATTTTTATTACGGCTAAACGAAAACAATACAAACAAGCCTTTTAGAAATCTCAAGCCCAGAATCTGCTAATATCTGGATCTTATTCACGCGATTTTAATATCAACCATCGATTTTCGTATTTACCTGATTTAAAAGTTGCGATTCTTATTCACGCGATTTAAATATCGTACATTGCTATTCTTATTTACGAGATTTAAAAATCCAATATCGTGATATGTATTTATGCATTTTCAAAAATCGTGATTTTATTACCAAAGATCGATTTTCGTATTTAACTGATAAAAATAATGCATAGTAGGTAATTCTTATTTACGCAATCTGAAAATGACATCATGATTTATTGTATTTTCGTACTTTTGAACTCCAATATAGAGTTTCATATTCACAAGATTTATAATCCACGTATCAGGATTCATAGTCGTTAAGTTTAAAATTAATCATCAGAATTTATATTCACATAGTTTAAAAGTCGCACTTCTTTGGTCAAATTTTTGGATATTATATATATATATATCGGACACAGTCGGACCTCTATTTAACGAAGTCTCTAAATCCCGATAATAAGTTCGTTATATGGAAAATTCGGTAAATCACCTTTTGAAATACTTAAACACAAAACAAGTTTTAAATTCTTAAGCCCTAGACATAATTAAAATAGCAATTGATACACCTTTATCTCGTAAACTAGTACAGTAGGGAACCGATTATCCGGAATGATCGGGACCATCGCTATTCCGGATAACTGATTTTTTCCGGTTTTCTGCATCGCTACAAAAAGCCGTTTTTTTAATATTAAACCAAACTGAAAAAAAATTTTTTTGGATATAATCTTAAAAAGAAGAAAAAAACGATGAAGTAACACACTAATGATTATTTCCAAAATGATGGTAAGGTAAACATCTTTCAAAAAAGAAAGAAAAATCNTAAATTTCATTTTTATCGAGGTGCGGCGCTTGCGACGAAGCGGCGCTTTCGCCGAAAAATACGGTACTGTTATACTTTGATGTGTATAACTTTAAACTCATTTTGTAGTTATAGGATAATTTTTTCCTATTAAAGGCAATATGGTCACATTTTAACTAAAATTATATTGTGATGACATTCTATTTCTGATAAATTAATAATTGTTTTCCTTTTATTTTAGGCCCAGATCGATATGTATGCTGAACTTGTTTGCACAAAGGGAAAAGAAGTCATTGAAATGTAAGAATTAAACTATTTTTATTACTTAATTTTTCCTTAAAGGAATCATCGATAAAACTCATTGTTTGTTTGTTTTTTTGTGAAATATGTAATTCTCACCAAATTTGGTGTTGATTCACATCAAATTTGGTTTACACTTGTTTGGAGGCACGTTGATTCTCACTGTTCACACATATAATGAATGTGTAGAGGAGACATTTTTAACAGGATTTGTATTAGACTATTGTTGGAATTAAAAGAAAATGTGTTTGCTTTCAGTTATTTAAAAATTATAATACCGCTGGGAACCGATTAGCCGGAACGATCGGGACCATCGCTATTCCGGATAACTGATTTTTCCGGTTTTCTGAATCGTTACAAAAAGCCGTTTTTTTATTGTTAAACCCAACTAAAAATAGAAAAATATTTAGAAATAATCTTAAAAAGAGGAAAGAACGATGAAGTAATACACTAATGATTATTTCTAAAATGAAGGTAAGGTAAACATCTTTCAAAAAAGAAAGAAAAATCCTAAAATTTTATGAGGAAAACAAAATTTTATTTTTAAAATAGCGGCTAAATTTATCGAATTTCGTTCCGGTTTTTTGGTTTTCCGGTTTTCTGATTTCCGGATAACGGGTTCTGTACTGTATCAGGATTTTGGTTGATATCTTCAGTGATTTTTGCTAGCTTACAGCTCTAGTCAAAGTAAATTAGAATTATATTGTCTTCATAATTAACAAGAAAGAAAGGTAAAATATTGAATTTTATTGCAAAATTGTAAATATTGTTTTATTCTCAAACGAAATGAATTAGCAGAAATTATTACTTTTTTGTGCCTTATATATTAAAATTTTTTTTTAATCCTTAGATGAACATTTTTTAATCACTATGTATCAAATACCTTGTATTAGCTTTGTATTTATTCAATATAGTAATAGCAACCTAAAGCTTATTATATTTCAAATTTTATATCAAGAAATTTTAGGTGTATAAGAAGATATTAATGAATGTTTAGACATTGAGTTTAAATTTTTTTCTTTTTGGTATTTAAACCTAAATACAGTAGAACTCCAATTATCCGAATCAATTGGGACCGGACCCCATTCGGATAATCAAAAATTCGGATAATTGGATTTTTTTTTTAAAAAATGCTTATTTTAAATAATTACTGTATGTATAATGGAAATGAGGGAAAGAACTGTTTTTAAGGAAAGAGATCTTTTTATGAATAATGTGTACATACCTTGCAGTAAATGAAAATTATTACATGCTAAACATCTCAGTTAAAGTAAGCTGTTTAACTGTCTTCATCTGTTTTCGGGCAGCTAAGTCGCGCATCCGTTTGATAGTGAGAAGTTGCATATGGTCACACTCGGGTTGGTGCTCCATCAACTTCAATGCAGTTTCAAGGCCAGCAAATGCTTCACTAGCTGACGGCCCTGCGTCTTCCTCAATTTCAGCATTAGGGTCATCTTCTTCATCGACACTTTCCTCCATCACACATTCAATAAGTTCATCATCATTTAAAATTTGAAATCCACAGTCTGGTGAATCACACGTCATCCACTCTCCTATATCTTCAGCACTGACATCTGAACATCCAGGAATTTTCAAAAATATGTTTCTGAATTCCTCGAGAGATAGGGCATCCTCATCTTCTGTCTCTTCCCTTTTTTTTCTTTCTTTAACTTATTTTTCTCTTTTTCCTTCTCTTCTTTAGTTGATACGCCTTTTAACTTGTTCCATGCACGTCTTATGAGACATCTTTAACCAAATTCCAAGCTTCCGCAACCATGTACGCGCAATCTTTCAAATTTATCTTTTTGTGGTTATCCAACACACCTTCTTCATTCTTTCACTCTACTAAAAGCTTCCTTAAAAGTTGTCTTCGGTAAAAATGCTTCATTGTTTCAATAACAGATTGGTCCATTGGTTGCAACAAGCTTGTTACGTTTGGTGGCAAAAAGATTGTTTTAAATTGGCCATTTCCTCTTTCCAACAATTCTTCTGTGGGATGAGTTGGTGCATTATCAACAATCAAAAGCACAGGACTTCCTTCTTTTCCAACAGATTTTTGGAGTTTTTTCACTTCAGGAATGAAATTTTCATCATACCACCCTGTAAACAGTGCTGCAGTCATCCAAGCTTTACAATGGTTTTTATAAAATAAGGGAAGTTTTTTGACATATTTAAATGCTCTTGGTCGTTTTGACTTCCCTATTAACAGAAGGGGTATTTTATGGCTCCCAGTTGAGTTCGCGCAGTTAAGCACAGTAACACGGTCTTTACTAGCTTTATGCCCTGGAGCACTGCACTCTCTTTTAGAGGGTAAAGCTTTCCATATTAGACCAGTCTCATGGGCGTTGTATAAGAAGTCTGAATCGTAAGAGGCTGCTATAACTTTACATTTTTCAACAAACTCGTCAGCAGCTTTGGAGTCTGCAGATAACCTTCACCACTTAAATCTAGTTCACGAATGCCGTGCCTAGACTTAAAATTCCTTAGCCAGCAGTTACTTGCTTTGAAAGATAAATAGTCCAGCTTTTCAGCTAAGATCTTAGCTTTTCCACAAATCTTTGTCCTATCCTGTAAACTTTCTCTGCATAAATCTTTCCTTGGCTTTACTAAAATTTTATTTTATTCATATAAAAAAAAGAGAAACTTATCTTTTTACTATATTTTCATATTTCCATAGGAATTCTGAAAGCGATTTGGATAATCGGCGATTCAGATAGTTGGAGTTCGGATAATTGGAGTTCTACTGTATTAGTCTAATACAGTAGTTCCCATTTATTTTATTTTTTTTTTATTCGGAATCCTGAATTATAAACGTTCTTTTGGCCTAACCCAACTTTTTAATTAAAATCCATTAGCAAAATTGTAATCATTTATTTATTATTAATTTAAAATATGTATAATATTTCTTATAATTGTAATCATTTATTTATATATTATTAATCATATATTTGCAATTGTGAACATTATCCTGTCTACCTTTAAACCAGAGAAATTATTACATTATCATCTGGGAACATATTAATTAACGAAAGACTACTGGTCAAATTAAAAATACTTAATGTAAAAATTAAATTTTTTCATTGATTTATCAATAATATTTTTAAAATTTGCTTTTACTAGCCGCTGAATTTGCAGATCTGTAGCAACATTTAATTTACTTTGGAATTTGTTTTGGTGTATGCATGTGTTGAAAAACCAGTTTCACATTGATAAGTCGAGGGAAGTAGAGTTCTAATAGGCTCCTCGGCTGTTGCAGAATATTTATCCTTCAGTCCAATCCAAAAATCGCTTTAGTACTGATTTAAGCATATATTATGTGTCTAATCCTCTAACTCTGCCACATTGATGCATTCGTTCAATTTGCGAATGGATTCTGTACCTAATTGATGTCCTATGAATCTTTTCAGAAACATTCTTTCAGAGTACTTTGGATATTCGATAAATGTTAACTTACGTTTTTTCCTAAATCTGTGGTTACTTGCAACTTATTTTCTCTGAGGAATATGTTTAAGAGAGGAAAGCATTTGTAATTTTTTTGATCTGAAAAAAAAAAAGAAACTGGCTGTTTATTAATGGGATAGTGCGAAGACCTGAACTGGCTGGACGGTTATATCTCGCAAAAGGCCTTTAACCTTTCACGCAATCACTTTAAACCACTGACGATTCTGCACGTAAAAAGTCATATTTTAACTTGCAGTCTTCACTGCATAGCATAACTGGTTTTTCTGTTTTATTAGATAGGGAAATAGTGTATCAGGGAGAAACATTCTCCCAATCTTGCCCTTTTGCTGAACTGCCAGTGGGTTAAAGAACCACTGGTCTAATAGACTACCCACCTGTGCCAGTTTTGCAAAGTCTAGATTTTTCCCAGGGGTGATTGTATTCTGGCTTTACCCCGGAATTCAGGGTTTTTCGTATCTTCCGGGTCTAAAAACTAGAATGCTGTTTTTTGCACGAATAATGTGGAATTCTGCGTATTTCAAGACCATTGGTTCACAAAGTTCCGCGAATCAAAAACTTGTAATCCTACAAAACTTGAAGCTTTTTCTAAATCCCGTTAACGAGACATTTACATACATTTTTCTGCCAATTTGATTCTTTTGGTTTGGTGGATTTTCGCCATTTTGAGTATTTGGAACTGCTCCGGTATCTTCCAATATCGCGATTCTTATTCATGCATTTGTAATATCAAACATCGATTTTCGTTCATATACGTGCTTAAAAAACTGTAATGTTAGTTAAAAAAACACTAAACTTTTTACCATATTTCTATTGTTTTTACAGAAATTTTATACTCTTTTAAGTTACATTTATTTGTTTGAAATAAATAAAGGAAAAATACATTTGACCATAAGTAAAATGATTAGTCACGGCTTGGCACAGATTTAAGTTTGGTTATCTCGAGTTAATGTTTCACTTAAGTTTTTTACTTAGTATTTATTTTGTACTTCAATTTGTTACTTTTTAAAAATTATTATTAGTGTTTAATGTTTTGCTTCTTTTTTAGGGTAAATGCCAAAATGCCATTGGGCAAGAAGAAGAAAGATCAGTAAAGTTTTTACCATTCCTTCTTCATTACTTCTTTTTTTATAATTGAGGCTGAAAAAAGAAAAAGACTTGCATGCCATGTACTTATTGCAAAGAACCATGCTTTAACAAAGTGTTGTAACTAGCCACTTTCGTAGATAGATATCAAAAACACTTTTTTTTTTCTTTTTATTTCAAGATATTTCTTTGCACAAATATAAAAGTCCACTACTCATGAAATATATTGTAATTTTTTTGTAAATGTCAACAAAAAAAAATTTATAAATTAGTGTATATGCTGTTTGTAACTCAATTTATGATGCTTATCCATGTAGGTACCCCCTGTTGTCAAGTTTTCAACATTAGTGATTTATGATTGTGATACTCATCCAGTTGTGATTTATGTGTTAATTTTTTTTTTGTAAAATATGTACTTCAGGGTTTTTTCATCTCTCTGAACACATTTAAGCTCGTTTCTTATTGAATAAATTTGTTGCAGTTTCTTGAAGAATAAATAACTCAGCTTGTTAAATGTTAATTCAAATTTTTGTCTAAGCATGTTAAAGCTTATTGTAGTATTCCTTAATCAATAAAGTTGGCTTGTTATACACTTAAGATTGTTTTTTCTTCATTAATTTTGATTTGAACATGGGAATCATGCAACTAAGTATAACACCAATTTTTTTTTCTTTTTCCAAAATGTTTTGAATTGAAAAAAAAATAGTGAAGTTATAAATATGTTAAAAAATTAATAAAGAAAAAGAAAATGAAGGAAATAAAAATGAAAATATGACCACCGAAGCCGACGTCTTCAGAGGCTGCCGGCTAAAACCTAAAGAAAACACCGCCCTCTATTACAATGCGCAAATGAAGAAAAAAAATTGAAAATTGTCAAGAGAAAGAAATACGTAATAAATTAATAGAATGCATAACTGGGGCTGCTCAGTTAAGACTTAATTTATTGCGTATTTCTTTCTCTTGACATTTTTCAATTTTTTTTCTTCATTTGCGCATTGTAATAAAGGGCGTTGTTTTCTTTAGGTTTTAGTTTTTTCTTTTAATTCGGCTTGCTTGAGAAATTGATGTCTAACCTGTGAATATGTGAGTTTTTATTTTTCTGATGATTTTTTTTGAGTTTCTTTTCTTAATTTGTTATTTATATTGCATGTTTTTTTCCTGGACTTCTATGCAAAACCATCGGGGTACTGAGGGAGTTACTTTAACCCACTGGCGGTTAAGGAAATGGGCAAAATTGGGAGAATGTTTCTCCCCTCCCTACACACAGTTCCCCTATCCATTAACATGGGAAAACCGGTTTTGCTATGCAGAGAAGACTGCAGGTTAAAATGCGACTTTTTACGTACAGAACCGTCAGTGGGTTAAGCATTTGTTTCTCCCTCAATTAGAAATGGTTTTGTTTTTATGGCTACCGGGTCCAATACTCCCTGAAGACGGCGGCTTCTGTGGTCATATTTTCATTTTTATTTCCTTCATTTTCTTTTTCTTTATTGCTACTTTTTTCTGAAATTTCTGCTGCTTTTTAGCGTATTTTTTTCAAAGAAGTTTTTTCTATTTAGAATTTAAAATATTTGTGTTTTCTTTTAGTATTAAAAAATTAATCTAACTAATAGATTCATAAGATTTTTTTAAAATTGTATAGCAATAAATCTAATGCTTAACAAAATAGCTGATTAATTAGATTACTTTAGATAGCATTGCTATTGAGTTTTTTTTAATAATTTTTTTTTTTTTTTTTGAAAAATTATAATCTGTGAAATATGAAGGGATTTTCCTAAAATCAGACTTGTGGAGACACAATAGCTAAAATAATGTAGCGCAACATAGGAATCATCAGACTTAATACTATTTTCCTGAGAAAATTTTTTTTCACTCTTGTCCTAATTCCTGAAACTATTAAAACTTTGTGAAATTATAGGTCATCACATTCTTCATCATGTAGTCGAGGAATTTTGTTACCTTTGTACTTAAATTTTTTTATTTATTAGCTTGTAAAGATTCATTCTACAAATGAAAATTGAATTTTAAGTTGAAAACAATCTAATATCAAAGCTATTATTTACTACATTATTAAAAAAAGTAGAGAAAGTGACATTGAATTAAACTCACTTGGATAGTTGAGGTAGTATTGACAGGATGAATTTCAATTTCTTGGTGTTGAAATTAATTCTGAAAGATGCTTATTTATCTATTCTTCATTTTTTGAAACTATTATAAATTAACTCATTCATTAACTGATAGAGTATTAATTATATAGTATTAATTAAGTGTAATAAAATCTAATCATAGAATGAAACTGATTTACACAAATATAGAAAAAGACAATCTAAGAAAATAGCATTTAAAATAATAAGTCAAAATGGAAAAGTGCTAAAATCAACTTTGTTTTATTTTAATAATTTAAAAATTTGGAAACAGGAATCGTACAGAAAACTAAGAATATTTAAAGATATGTATGTTTGCAAAACAGCACTTCATCAGGGAACGCACTGTCTGCCAACATAATACAGAAGCCTTTCTGTTGTCAGTGGTAAGCCTTTATGGTATTACCACTGAGGACAGAAAGGCTCCTCTATGTTGGCAGAGTGTGTCCCCTGATGAAGTGTTTTGCTAACATACATATCTTTAAATATTCTTTGTTTTCTGCTTGATTTGTGTTTCTAACTTACTAAATTATTAACTGTAATAGTATTAAATTTTTTTTAAAGCCATAAAATCGACTTCATTTTTCAAAAACAGTGATGAAAAAGAAAGTTAGAAATGAAATTTATTTTAATGTCTGCAAATTATTTCCTATCTGATATTTTTTATTCTTTATTTTCTTCTGAGGAGAGTATTAGTTGAAAAAAATCTTCCTCATCATATATAATCATATCATTGGGTATGATAAATATACCAAATGATGAGTAAGATACCCAATACACCACAATATATTTTTTTTAGATGGATATACAATTTAATATTTATTAAAAATGTTCATTAATTTTAAACCTTACCTAAAATTTTATTCTGTAATAACTATTTCAATTTGAAACTAGATCGCTTTGGAGCAGCATTACATGCCTAGTTTTCATATGTTAATTTGTCAAATTAAACAATCAAGTTAATTTGACATGAAATGTGGAAGGATAATTTTGTTCAACACAGAATGTAAGTTATGCATTCTAAGTTTCAAAATGTTAGAAACTGCTATTTAAAATTTCTAGAAATTATTATGCAGTTAACTCATGTGTTTATAACATGTTTTTTCAAGAAGAGAGAGATTTTCTGTTCACTTTTTTAAAGGTAGGTTTCATAGGTATTGAAGGGAGAAATGAAAAATTAAAAAGCATGGTTTCTTAGTTTATTAAAAAGTATAATAAAGAAAATATCTAAAGCATTCAGGGTGTGTAATGACCATATTTGAAATATATTTTTAGAATCTTTTAAAAGATAAAGACGAAAAAGAATACACTTGAGAGTTTGTTAATTATAATTTAAGCGAGGAAGAAATAAAAAACGCCAAAGAAATATATCAAATCACTAGTAAAAAAGACAAAAGGATAACACCAAAACCAGTTTGATTGTCTGATCAAAATTGGAGGCGTTTGTAATAGCCGATCAAATGATCTCAGTTTCCTATGGATAATCACCTTCAGTCCAACCTTCCTTACTCGTGATTTGTTAAGAATTTGATAGCTTTTTTTTACCTCTTAAATATTATTTTGTGACATGACTAACATTTTGTGACTCATAACGTGTATACCTTTTTAAATTAATTTTTGCCAAGATTTCTAAAAATACACTTTAAGGGTTCGTTAATTATGTATTCGTTGTAAGTGAGGAAGAAACAAAAACGTAGTGGAAATCTATGATATCGAATCTATTGCGAAACACCCTGACAAACTATAAGTGGGCAAAATGCGTCTTGCTCGCAATCTTGGAAAACAAACAATCGACAAAAATCTAGTTTGATGGTAGCAAAATGCTCATTTGAAGAAAATAAAAATGGGGGGGGGGATTAAGAGGAAGAAGAGATTTAAGTTTCACGCTGAAAAATGAAATATTGGTATTTTACAATGTTAAGTTACGGCAAGATTTTTACATACTAAAAAGTGTGTATGTATTAAACGTATTTGTTTGGCTGCGAGCTGAAAAATAAACTTCGTAACTTTTAAAAAAAGAAAATCCTGTAGAGTATTATTTCCGAAGTTTTATCAAAGAAGTACTATTTCCGTTAAATTCTGGAGTATGAGCATGATAGGCATTTAATCCCCCTCAATAATTATAAATTTAAAAAAATATTCTGACCAATTAAAAAAGAAATTCATGTAAGAAAATACAAAAGCTCAAATTTAGCTAAATTAAAACAAAGCTAAAAATCATTTTTTTGATACAAATAGAACTTCTTTCAGTTTTTTTTTCTTTGATGATGATGGAACTTTTCAGAACTTATCTTACTGCACATTTTACTTTCATCCCCCCCCCCCAAAAAAAAATTAAGATGCCCGTAATCTAGAACATATACAATGCGCAAAAAAAAAAAAATCCTCCGTAATATTTTTTGTTCTAATGATCCGATTTTCACAACCTAAGTGTCAGTCTTAATGGTTCCTGGGGGTGATCTCAAGTATGCTAATTAATTATACTAACGATTAATTAAGTTACGAAATAGGACAAAAAATATACTTTCTCTTAATGAAGACATATATTTTTTTTTAAATATATTTGGATTTCTGATCCTTAAAATAAAGGGGGGGGGGGAAGGATGACTCAATCTGAAAATTGTGGTCATAATAGTTTAGCCAGGAAAGCATGTGAAAATTTGGTCCCCTTACTGGTAACTACACTTTTTGCGTTTTTAGCCATATCTTTAAAACTAATTGCGCAATTTAAAAAAAAAATTGCAGCCATTCAAGAAACTCGTTTACCCCAAGATAATAAATGCAAAAAATAATTTTTAATGTTAATTTATTATTTTAATACTGGGCGAAAAATTTTTAAATTTTGAGCAATAAATTTTATAATCTACACATTATCTACTATTAGAAGTTGAGATGAATTAAAATTAATTTGGCGACAATGAAAAAAAAATATTTAATTGGTGCGAATAATGCCGAAATGTGATAAATTTACAAGGAACTTGACTTTATTAAAGATTTTTCATTGTTTTGATTCGATATCGTTTTTTTTTTTTTCATCTTAATTATGAAATAAGATGTTTCTTTTTAAATAGTCTGCTAATTTATACTTAATTTAGTTAAGAGATTTGAATAAAATATTTAACGTATGTCAAGTTTTATAAAACATATTTCTGCTTAAATGTGGTCAGGCATTATTATTATTATTTTTTTTTTTTAAATATCAGTTTTCAGTTGGATTCAATTTCAGTAAAGTGCACTGGTATGCATAAATTAGAAATAATATATTTATAAATTATTCAATATATATTTTAATATATAATTAATACTAATTTAGTAAGGAGATTTGAATAAAATATATTTAACGAATGTTAAGTCTTATAAAACATGTTTTTGATTAAATGTGATTATGCATCTGCTTTTTTTTTTAAAATTCTAGTTTTTAATGATTTATTTCACAGTTGATTCAATTTTAGTAAGGTGCATAAGAATGCATTTATTTTAAATAATATATTTTATCAATTATTCAATATATATTTTAATAATTAAACAATAAAAATTTAAACGTGGATGCTAGCATTGTAAATTGTATCTTTATATTGTCTTGAACCAAACTCTCGTAACATCAACAATGTTCATGTTTTAAAAATCACTTCTAAGAGTATAATGATGCCGAAAGTAATGAACAGTCGAATACGTAGCCTAACTTTTAAAGCGTCTTTAAAATATCTCAGTATCTTAATTATCATATCCTAACATCTCAATTTTAAAATTAAATTTTTAATTACCTTGCCCAGTGTGATTCACAGAGTTATTCAACCATTTATTTCATTACTTTATTTGAATGAACATTTTTTTCCCCTACGGATTTGGATTTCTGACTCTTAAAATACGAAGGGTAGCCGTAATCTAGGAAATTCGATTCCAATAATTAGGTCAGAAGAGAGGTCCAAAGTATGAACATCTTAATCTTCATTTTACTCTCTGCGTATTTAGTTCAAAAACATTTTAAGGAATTGAAAATTTTTTTATACACAACTATAAAATTCGTTTATTCAAAAGTAATTCCAAGCAAAAAAAACTTTTAGTAAATAATTAAAAAAAAATATTTTATTTAGTAATAGTAGAAAAAATTTTGAATTGTAAGGTATAAATTTTTTTACATCACTTTAAAAAATATAATTTTTTAAAAAAAATAGTGAAATCGGTCAAATAGTGCCTGAGAGAACACATTTCGAAAAAGTCATTTTCAAAAGAAAAAAAAAATGTATTTTTCAGGAACCATTTGACCGATATCGTTCAAGTTTTGTGTTTTTCCTTATAAAATTACTCACTTTAAAATGGTCTAAACCTAACATTTCAATCTTTTTATGTAGTAATAAAAAATAATAGATATTTGTAAAAGTAAAATTTCTATTGTTGATAAACGAACTTTTTAATTGTGCGCAAAAATTTTTTAATTTCGCTTTTAAAGTTTTTGAGATATGGCGAAATACGCAAAAAGTAAAATTAACTTTAAAGAGCTGAAACTTTGAACCTCTGTCAGGGCCGAAAATTCGAATTCGTCGGGAAAAAAAAGTTTATTCAGAGAAAGTGCGTTCTTAAGTCTGATTTCATGAGTTAAAGTATCGTCTAACGTCTAATTAATTAGCATATTTGGTCTTCACCCGTCCAATTAAGATTGAGTCCTAGAGCGTAGAGATCCGATAATTAAACCAAAATTTATTTAGGATGCTCCTTTATTATTATTTATTTATTTATTATTAATATTTTTTTGCGCACTCTTCAATTGTATTTTAAGGAATGAAAATATAAAAGTTCGATTTTCTTTAGTTTCTAAGTGTATTTCTAAACAATTAATTACATTCTTTTTTGTATTGATTTTTTTTGACTTTTCATTCCTATATCTTTCTAATAAATACTAACATTTACTTAAGTAAATATGTTAGGGAATTCTTTTTATGGAAATTATGTTTCATTTTAATTTTTAAACACGAAGTTTAAAAAAGAATCTGATGTAACTCTAACTGTCACAAAATATATTTTTAATAAAAGAGTAGCATGAATAAAATTAGTCTAGGCTTGTTATTAGTGCCCGAAGCACTCCAGTGCCACAAAGCGCGAAACTACAGTGCCCAAAACGCGAATAAGTTTTTTACAGATTTAATTCGTTTTTAACTATTACCCTGAAAATTATGAGAAAATCAGATCCATCATAATGTACTTTATTTATTATTTTACAGTATAATTCCTTGATGTGAAATTCCCTTGCAATCTAAGAAAACAACATTTTTACTATTTGCGATAATGAGCCACTTTTTAATATTTTTATGCAATTAGTGCAATTCGGTAATTGAAGCACACATTCTATTGAAACATGCCGAAAATTGGCACATTACATTCAAAATTAATCAGTAATGTAAAAGGGATATTTCGTATGAAATGGAACTTTTTTTACTAAAAATTATAAGAACAATAAACATAAGTATTTTATCACTTTTACTCAAAAATTTATACTTAAAACAAATCCGAATAAAAATTTAAAGTTCCAAATAAACTGAAAATTGTTTAATGATATAATATAAAATAACTTGAAACAGTACTAAAATATATCGATAGTTACAAAAAATAACCAGGTTTCTAAAAATTATTACAAAATTATTAAATAGAAAACAATTGAAATTAAAAAAAGTTATATTTTTCTTAAATTAAGCGAGATAACTAATAATCACTTTTATGAATTAAATTAATACTTTTCAAATTTCCACATAAAAATCGTTCAGTAATGATCGAAATAAATTTTAAAAAGATGCATTAAATGGTTTTTAAGATAACACTTATGCCAAAAATGTGATAAATATAGAATTATTTCGTTAAATTATCAATTCACTTTCTAAAGTTATTAATTTTTTACTAAAATAAAAATAGTTTTTTGGTGTTTTCTTTTAAAGTAATAACTTTTTTAAAAATATTGAAAAAGAAGTCTACGTTTTTTTACCAATCTAAATCTATTTTTGCATGCAAGCTAGCTAAGTATTATCAATATTAATTTTATCATATGTATGATTGGTATGGTACAATTATTATTACCCAGTATTTTTTATACACAACTTATAATGTTGTCAGGCAGATACATTACTATGTTCGATCGATATTAAGATACTGTTCAGATGTTTTTTGAATACAAATTAAAGTGAATAATTTAAAATTAAGTCACTTAAAATGGTTTATTACAAATGTTTCGCTGCCCAGCAATTTTTTTTTTTTTTTAATTTTTTCGTTTGATAAGGCTTTAAAGTAACGACGAGAATTATATTTTCATTTATTCAATTGTATGGTCCTAAATTAAGAAAAGTTTAAAATCCCAGCCTGTGAAGAAAGAGAGAAATAAAATCGATGCTGAGCATGTTTAGAATTAGTTACAATTAAATCAGAATATCGTTAAGCAATTGTCGTGTCGTCATAATTGTATTCCACTAAAATAACAATTACGTTATCATTTTAAAAAACGAACAAAGTATAGAATTCAGTACATTATATTTCAGAGAGGAGAACTTCCTAATTACCTTCGTGATAAATTAATGATTTTTTAAACTTACTAGACCGGAAACGTTCTATCATTGCTCTTATCTAGGAGTAGGGGAAATTATTGAGACCTTCCCCTCAAAACTGGTTTAGATGTTGATTTTTCCCTAACCTCTGAGGAATTCCCACTTGCCCTGCAGGTAAAAGGTAAATAAACGTTCAAATTCGCCGACGGCTAAAATATGTAAGGTAGTACAGGTGTCATTTTGAATGCTCTTCAGTGCATGTTTCCCTTATAGAGTGATGGGTGTTTATTGAAAATTTATCTTATCCTTGATCGAAAATGATTATAGGTGTGGAGTGAAAAGTTTTCCTCATAAACAAATAAACTTTTTATGTTTCTCTTAAAACATTGCAATGGCAAAGAATAAAGTTAATGAAGATTTAGTCAGGGAAAGGAAGAATGCCTCATTTAACATTAAAGAACTCACGAACTTTTTAGATGGGAGTAAAGAAAAAACAAATCGTAGAAAAGAATTGGGTAAGTAAATTTCAATGAATAATTTTTTCAATAACCAAGAAAATAATATTTTGTGGAAAGTTAAATTTACTATTTTCTCTTATAACTGACTGTATGAAACATTAGCTATATTTTGTGTAGCTAAGAACAGAATTCTTTTCCTGCGATAAAAAGGAAAAGTTTATGTCAAATTAAAAGATAATTGGTTTTATTGAATGTATTTTAGAATGAGTCATCATACAGAATCAAGCATTTTATATAATATAAATAATAATTAATTAAATTATTTATGATATAATAATAAATTATAGTATTAATATAATAATATAAAATCAAAATTTATATTTTATGTATTATTATTAATTTATAGGAAATCTTTCAGAAATTCACTTTTATTATTAATTTATTTCTGAATTTTCAAATATTTTTGTGTTTATAATTTTTTTAATTTCTTAATATTTTTCTTTATTGACTTTTAGTTTTTACCTCTAAAAGATGCTACTTAATAATTTAAATTTTTATGCATAAAATCATTTCTGTTGTTAAGACTTATGGCAATAATTAAAGGTTTGGTTTTTGACATAAGTGTTTAAAACTGCCAAAAATGTATATGAAAATGTATATTTGCACTTATTTACACTGCTGGTTATTTGGCTGTTGTTGTCTTTTTAAGAATATGAATCTTAAATTTACAAAAAATTAATTCAATAAATATAATTATAAAACATATTAACTACTATGTAGTTTTACTTGTAGTTGATAATCTTTTGTTAGTGTTTTTAAACTATTATTACTATTACTTAAACCTTAATTCTTAAGATTAATTAAATTTTTAAAAATTTAATTGTCCATTAAANTATGTTTCTCTTAAAACATTGCAATGGCAAAGAATAAAGTTAATGAAGATTTAGTCAGGGAAAGGAAGAATGCCTCATTTAACATTAAAGAACTCACGAACTTTTTAGATGGGAGTAAAGAAAAAACAAATCGTAGAAAAGAATTGGGTAAGTAAATTTCAATGAATAATTTTTTCAATAACCAAGAAAATAATATTTTGTGGAAAGTTAAATTTACTATTTTCTCTTATAACTGACTGTATGAAACATTAGCTATATTTTGTGTAGCGAAGAACAGAATTTCTAATAAGGAAAAGTTTATGTCAAATTAAAAGATAATTGGTTTTATTGAATGTATTTTAGAATGAGTCATCATACAGAATCAAGCATTTTATATAATATAAATAATAATTAATTAAATTATTTATGATATAATAATAAATTATAGTATTAATATAATAATATAAAATCAAAATTTATATTTTATGTATTATTATTAATTTATAGGAAATCTTTCAGAAATTCACTTTTATTATTAATTTATTTCTGAATTTTCAAATATTTTTGTGTTTATAATTTTTTTAATTTCTTAATATTTTTCTTTATTGACTTTTAGTTTTTACCTCTAAAAGATGCTACTTAATAATTTAAATTTTTATGCATAAAATCATTTCTGTTGTTAAGACTTATGGCAATAATTAAAGGTTTGGTTTTTGACATAAGTGTTTAAAACTGCCAAAAATGTATATGAAAATGTATATTTGCACTTACTTACACTGCTGGTTATTTGGCTTTTAATCAACTGTTGTTGTCTTTTTAAGAATATGAATCTTAAATTTACAAAAAAATTTTTTCAATAAATATAATTATCAAACATATACTAACTAATATTTAGTTTTACTTGTAGCTGATAATCTTTTGTTAGTGTTTCTAATCTAGTATGTTCATATTATTTGTGTTGAAAATTTTTTGAATGGTGCCAAAAATTTTAAGTAAGAGTATTTCAGTTTGCAATAATCTAGTTATAAAATAGCATAAATATTTAAATTTGTTATTATTACTACTTTAAACAATTAATTTTGTTACCTTTGATTTGTTGCAAGTTTTTTTTCTTTCTATGTAAAAAATATTAAATACTATATGTATAAATAAAAATATTTTTTGTGAATATTGAAAATTCTTATTCTCATGTACTTTTTAGTATGAAAGTTAAAAGTACATTTTGTAATTTATAAATTTCAGTTTTCTATAATTCATTAACATATTACACAAATATTGAATATATATGTTACCTTATAAATTATTATTACTTAAACCTTAAACTATAATTTTTAATGTTGTTAAGAGTAATTAAATTTTTAAAAATTTATTTGTCCATTAAAATATTTATAAAATTAATTAATAATAATTTTTTTTTAAATTTTAGATCCTATATTAATCCTATTATAATATATGTAATTTGTATAGAATATAATGCTATTTTAAATAATGACATTAAAAAAGAGTATATTTTGTATTGAAAATCTTGGCATTCATTAGTTAGATTTAGTATAAACTATTTTGAGATATTTATGCATGTACATATCACCATAGCAGGATTTAGTTAGAATGTACAGAACATTCTTGCAAGTTATGCTGCCTTCTTTTAAAACATTATTTTATTTCAGAACAATTATTTTACAATGATCCAGAGCTCCAGGATAAAGTCCCAGTTGATTACCTTTCTCATTCTGAAATATATGATGATGCCTTACGTAAATCTCTACACATTTTTCATAGAGCCATGGAGTTGGCAGATCCACAGGAAATTTTGTAATTTTTTCATTTATTACCTTAATTTAAATTTTTTTTCAATTTCCTTAGTTTGTATCATTATTTATTTACAAGAAATCTTTCAGAAATTCATTTTTATTATTAATTTATTTTTAAATTTTAATTTTTTTTTGTGTTTATAGTTTTTTTTATTCCTTGATCTCTTTTATATTGACCTTTAGTTTTACCTCTGAGAGATACTCATTTGATAATAATACTTAATAATTTTAATTTAAATTTTTGTATATAAAATTATTTCTGTTGTTAAGACTTATGACAATGATTAAAGGTTTGGTTTTTGACATAAGTGTTTAAAATTGCCCAAAACCTAGGAAGAATTCACAATGCATAAGTTTTAAAATAAAAAAAATAAATACAACTTCATACTAATTTTAAAATTATGTAAAACAATCTAAAGAACTGCAGCTTTAACAACTACATTGTATATATTTTTATAACAAATTTTGTCGCTACAAACTAAACTCGAAACTGAAAATTTTCTGTTTTGCTGAAATAAATCACAATATTCCTTTATAAAGAAGATTGAATTCATGTACAGAACAAAGTTTATAAATGATTATTAAAAAGTTTTGAAGTTTATTTCTCAGTTCTTGAAATGACTTTAAAATAATTTTGCAAATATAGCACTTTCAGCAAATCTTTTGTTAGCACATAATAGTGTTTTACTTAAGTATATTTTAGATAATAAATAGTTATTAAATAATTTCCAGCTTGTTGATTATTAAGTCATTAGGGAACAAGAAGCTTACATTTATATAAACAATACATTTACATCAAATAATGCAGGGCCTTATTCATTGTGATTAGCATTCATCTCTTCTTCAGTTAAATATAAAATACAAATAGGTGAATTGACAATTTTAAATGGGTCTGAAAGCAGTTGTGTTCTGTCCAGTCAAAAGTTTAAAAGTGGCAGTTGCATCTGAGCATAAGAGAGCTGGGCAGTTCGATAAAATAATTTTCTTTAAGTATTTTGAATCGAATGCGATGAAAGATTTTTTTATGAGGCATTTAATTTTGCACGGATTTTAAATAAAAGAAAATGATATTACATTTTTGGTCTTAAATTCAGCCTGTAAAATAAGTTTCAATAAATTAAAATATCAATAATATTTATTTTTATACTTACACAAAAGAAATTTTTTTTGGGGAGGGGGGTGAAACAACAGGCATATAGATGGTTAAAATCTTCAAAATTTGACTTGTGTCAAAAGCTTGAGAGCAATATTGGATTTAAGGTCTCTCTCTCTCTATTCTTTGTCCTTAATAAGAAATAATAGTCCTAGGATTAGATTAGAACAAAAAACAGATCTAGTAAAAGTATCTATTTATATTAAAACTGACTATGTAGCTAATTAGTAAAATTTTAGCAATGATTTATTTTTAATTTCATCTTTAACACGCACACAAAAGTAAAAAAAAAAATTTGATCAAAACTTACAAATGGGAAAGGCTATATCAATTTAGACAATGCAGCAACTATAATATTACATAATAATTTACAAAATTAACAATAATTTACAATATTTAACAATTTTTTTACTTCAATCATTAAAAAATATTAAGATTTTGAGAAGTTATCTTCCTAACAGGAAGGTACTAAAGTACCATAATTGTATTGTTTCTTTATTTATTTTACAAACTTTTGTTTAATGAAGTAGAAAAAACATAAAGGATCAAATAGTGCAATAAAATAATTTATTATGACCTTCATATGACAAGCTGTTGAAAAATTGAGTATTGTGACCTTCATATCCATTGTCCATTTTCTTATAAGTTTTATCACCCAGACAAATCTGTTTGATAGTAAATGGGAGCAAGCTATTATGAAATAAAGCTTTTCGAAATTTTCTTTGTGCATTGTGTTAGGTCACCATTATTTATTTAGCCTTTGATTGTTTTGTCTTATTAATTAAAAGTTTTAATTAATTTACAGTTTGCACCTAAAGCTTTAAAAATTAAATAATTTAGATTGAAATATTATTTTGCATTTTAGTGTTAATGCCTTGACTAGTTGTATTTAGAAAATATAGATTTTGAAAAATAAATTTAATTAAAACTAGGAATTACTGAAGACATTATTATTAAGACTACATTTTTTTGTTATTTTACGTATTTTTTATTCTTTATGCAGCAGATTATTGAAATTTTCAATTATTAAAATTGTCTGTTGACAATTGTTAAAATACTCAATTTGCTACCAAAAATTTCTCAACAATTTACTGTTTTAGTTTTTTTTTCTTCATCTTATTAATATGGTTGAAAACGTTCATTAATTAATTGTTAAGAGAGGACCATGTGCAAGTTGGTTAGATAGTGTGAGAAAGTATCAGAGCAGTGTGGGAGTTCATAAAGGGAGAGTGTAGTGGCATCTGATATTAGCAATTAGCCGTTATTAGCAATTAGCTGCAGTTCTGGTAGAAAAGGAAGAAGAATTGTTTGCATCTGAAACTTTAAGGATTAATTATTTTAAAATAAAATAACTTTTAAGCTTTTACAAGAAACTTAAAAAATGCAGATATAAATTGGTATATTTAAAAAGTATGGGTACTTTTTAAAAATATTTAATTTAAAAAACTTATTCAATTTTAGCTAGGAATACTGAAAAAGAGGAAGAAAAAAATTTCCGACTATAGTTTATCAGTCACTTTATTACCTCATTCTATATGCATTAAATTTATTTTTATTTTTTCTATATCTATAAAATCTATATCTATATCAATATTTTTTCTTTGATCTATAAAATTTTTTTAGGAACGATTTTTAGATATATCACTGGTTTCTTTTCATTCTAGAAAAAAATTTGTACAAATAATTTCTCTGAATTTGCATACTGCATCTTTTATCCTTGATTTTATGCGCTTCTTTTATTTCCTGTAAAAATTTATTAGCAGATTTATTTCTTCTTAAAACATATTTATTTTCTGTTAAATCTTCTTTGTAGTTTTATTTATTGGTAAATTTTATTTGTAGATTTATTTTCTGATAAAATTTTTTAGCAGAAGTTGCTTAATTTAAAATGAACTCCAGTCATGCTATGAAATTTTAAAGCCCTTGTTACTTTCTCATGCGAAATTGGGGTGAATTTTCTTATAAAGTTTCATCCGATTCATTCAGTTGAAGCAGTTTAAAATATACCCCTCATGTTCAATAAAATTGTTAATTTTTTCTCAATTTTGTGCAACATTCGACCAACCAAACTCTAATTACCTATTCACTGACACAATTTTTGAATTTTAATTTTTCATAAGGAAACAGGAAGATGAGCTAATTGCCATTGTATCTTTTAAATTCCAATGAAACTGGTTCATTTTTATTTGGAAATAGCTGAATGACAGGTTATCGAAAAATAAGTTTTTTTAATGACAAGAAAGATATATAATGATGTTTAGGTAGATGTTTAGGTTTATGAAGATATAAGATGATATTGGATGTTTAGGCAGATATTAGATGTTCAGGAAGATACAAGAATGGTGAAATTGATACTTGTAATGATACTTGTGTATATTTTTTCATTGCTATTTAAAAATAAAAAATAAATAAATAAATTAAAGTGTAATATTGACTAATTTCATTTGAGTTATGTAAGAAAAGAGAGAAAGCAAAATTTCGTAAATGTGCCCAAGGGCCAGATAAAATTTGCTGAATAGTGAAAATATTTGGGGGGGGGGTCATAGTGACCTCTCGTCTTGGCGCCCCTGAACGCACTCTCTCTCTCAATAAATGTGTCTTTTTTTTCCCTGACTGATTTGGATTCTTGATCTTCAAAATGTGAGGATCAGCTGCAATCTGGAAAATATGGTCCAAATGGTTTGGACAAGGAGAGTAGTTGAAGTTTTGAAATCTTTAATGTTAATTTTACATATTTTAGTATATCTTGAGAAATTTTTAAGCAAATTAGAAAATTCCCAGGAAAAATAGTTTTTATTTATTATTTTATTTGGTAATAGTCAACAAAAAAAAATCAGGTGTATGGTATACAAATTTTTAGATTATTTTAAAGAAGGATATTTTAAAAGAAATCGACAAATGAAATGAGTTAAATAGCTCCTGCGAGACAAATTTTAAATGTACGACATTTTTTGAAAACTTTGCTTAAAAAATTCTCCAGAATGGCGAAATACTCAAAAAGGAAAATTAACATTAAGGGGCTCAAACTTGACCACTCTCCTGACCGAACTTTTGGGACTATCATTTTGGGATTGCACCTACCTCACATGCTTCAACACGAACAAATCCAAATATAAGGAACGGCCATTCAGAGAAAGTACGTTTTTGTGTTTGATTTTATGACTTAAAATATCATCTGCAAATATCATCCCATTCTAGTTAGATTGATTGGTAGTACTTTTAAGATCCGATTAGATCAAAAGTTATTCCATTATGTTCTTTTTGCAAACTGTACATCGAAAATTACAGTGAAAATATGTACCCTTTTACTGAAATAACACCACTGTTTCATGATAAATTGGCTATTATTTTTAATGGCTAGTTTATTGTTACACATAATTCTAAATGCTTAGATCTTATTAACGCCAGGTTAAAAGTAGTTCTCCAGAATCGCTACTAACTATTGTATTTTTGTAATACATAACTCATTGCACTACTTTTTTAAAAAGACAGCACTCTACACTACAAACTATGAAAAAAGTATCGAAGTAGTTTCGTTACTTGTAGCACGCTAATGGAACACTGATGCTAATAGAAACTAGTAGCAGATATTTAGAACTAGTTTTTTATACTAATTCATTTTTTTCTTCAGATAAGGCAGAAATCTGACAGTTTTTGTTTAGTTTAAGTGCATGACATCAGTGAACTGCATTCTTAATCTGAAACTTAATGAAATCCTAGATGTTCAGACTCTGACATTAGTGAAATATCTTTAATCTGATTATAGCAAAAACCCTTTGATTTTATTGTTGATTATAAAAACGGTGTTTTTTTGTTTCAAGAAAACATTTTTGATCCTATAAAAAAAAATTGACATTGCAAATTTTTTTCAGATCGATTGCTGATGCTATATTGCAAGAAGCTTCACCTTTAACAGTCCATTTTGTCATGTTCATACCAACATTGATGGGTCTTGCAACAGAAGATCAACAAGCTAAATGGCTTCCAGATGCTTTGGAAATGAAGATAATAGGCACATATGCTCAAACAGAACTTGGGCACGGTAATTTTAAAGCCACTTTTTTGCTTTATTGTAGTAAGCCAATCCTTACTTAGTTTCTAAATGTTGCTGGAATTTTTTAGGTACTTTCCTTCGTGGACTTGAAACTACCTCTACATATGACCCAACATCTGAGGAATTTGTTTTAAATACTCCAACTTTATCATCAGTGAAATGGTGGCCAGGGAGTTGTAAGCTCAACATATTCTATATTTTTGAAGGAAAAAAAATTTTGAAATTTTGATAAGCGTTCTGTCCTAAAATAATTTTTTTTTCTAAATTTATTTTAAAAGTCATGTTTTTTACCCATTGGTAATATCTTCAATAGTATTGGGTTTATTTAGAATATATTTGAACGACACTAAAAGTAGCAGTTTTAAGTAATTTTTCTCTCATGAAATAGATTTAGATCAAAATATGTACTGGATTTAAAAGATGAAAAAATATGAAATTTTAAAAATATATTTTGTGCTTTTATAATGAACTAATGATATGAGATATTTTGTCACATATTACAGAAAAAAAAGATCATTTTTACAGAACGTAACATTTATAAACAGGGCAGTAAACAGATGAGTGAAGAAATTTTTTTTAATTAATTATGCCTTTTTGAATTAAAATTATGATATTAATTTCCAATTAATAAGGAATTTTAATTAAATCTTGTTTAAAATTTTTGATTAGATGTAATTTTTATTATTAAATTTTTCACTTTTTTTTATTTTCAGTGGGGAAAACTGCTAATTTTGCAATTGTGTTAGCTCAACTTTGTACTAAGGGCAAAAGCTATGGCATTCATCCATTTATGGTGCAAATTCGAAGTTTAGACAATCATCAGCCACTTTCTGGTAATTTTTTTTCTTCCATCTAGGTTTAAAATTTTATTTTAATACTCATTTTTTTCTTTACAAGCTCTTTGTTTAATAAAATTATTTTATTATTTTTTAATTTATTTTCTTGTTTTTCTTGAAGTTTCAAATTCAGTTCTAAGAAAGCTATTCACATATTATTTGTCAAGGTCCTTATTAAAAAGGAAGTATTTTGTGTTTTATAAATTTACCATTAGTTGTAATATATAAATTGGTTATTCTAAATAAAATTTTTTTTTTAAATATGAAATCATGAGTTATTATGTGTATGAGAAATTTTGTTACAAAAATAATAATAATAAAATTGAACACTGTGCATAAAATAGTTTATTTTTTTCAAATGTTGAAAAATAATGAATTAATTACAATTGTTTATAAGGAGTGTGTTTTTTTTATAAAAGGTAAAAAATTTATGCTTTTGAAGTGTACCATAATCTAATAAAATTACAAAGCACTACTGCAAGATAATATTAATTTCTTTTTAGGTATGCAAAAATTGTACTGTAGAGATACTTTCAAATTATTATATGTACCTGGTTGGTAATAAATAGTGGTAATAAAAGAGATGAATAACCACAATATTTAAGGATGTTTTCTTTCACAGATATGAGCTATTGAAATTGCTAATATAAATCTGACAGATTAAGATAAGACCTTGTATGCTTCAATCATGAAAATCCTGATTTGAATCTTTATTATGCCATTTGAGTTTGCATCCTGTTTTCTTTTTTTGTTAAATATATGTAAGACTAAAATTCTTATTTTTACTCTAAATGCACTCGACAACAATATACTTTATACTCAAATAAATACTTTAATACACTTTACAATACTTTAAACTGCTCTAAAATTCTTTGGTTATGTATTAAAATGGGAAAAAAAAATAATTTTATTATATGTGTGTAAAGTGTGGAGATAAAAGATAATGCTACTAAAATGTGTCTTAATAAAAAAAAAAAAAAAAAAAAAAAAAAANAAAAAAAAAAAGAAAGTTAAGAAATATTTTGCAAGATATTAACTTACAGAAAGCTCTTGAAAATTTTGAAAGCTTTAATTTCTATATATTTTATAGTATACATGCTTGCTTAAACATTGCTTTTTAAGCTCGGAAAAGTTTTAAAATTATTTAGCCAATTAAAGGCATTAAAATTTATTTGTTTGGAAAAAATTGTATCTTCGAAATATTGATTAAATATTTTATTGTCCCTTGTAATGTTAAGACAGAAATTTATTTCAGTTACTTTAAAAAGCTGTCAAAACATAGCTTGTCTACTTTGAAGATACATTAAATAATCAGGGGTCTGTCCAGACATTTTGTGAGAGGTTCGTTTTTGTAAAATTGTGGAAAAAATTACTCGTAATTTGTGAATATAAAATAAACGTTAGGTCACATTCTTTCAACCAGGGTCCGCTTTTGTGAATTTGGGCAAATAGGGTCCGTTATTGCAAAAAAACTTTTTCCAGGAGTTTTTAAATTGTAAAAACATACAAGATTATGCTCAACACTGTAAAATTATAATTAAAAAAATTAAATTTTAAAAAATAAACAGCAATTGCAACTACTAAATTAGCGATGCAACATATAAATATTTGGTGTTAAGCCTTTACTGCTGAATGCAGAATATTCATTTCGGAGGAATAAAGGAAGAAGGGTCTGCCGAAGACAAAATTTAGTTCGTTTACATCTGTCTTACTTTCCCGATCTGTCTTTTATTACATCTGTCTTTTATTTGTCTCTTTTTTCTTTTATTTACTTCTTTTTTCTTTTCTTTTATTTCTCTTCTGTCTTTTATTTACATTTGTCTTTTATTTGATTAACAAAACACTAATTAAGATAAACAAATTTGTGAAGGGTCCGATTAAAAGATAAATTATTTTGTGAAGGGTTTATTTTTAAGTTAAAATATTTTGTGAAGGGTCCGTTTTTATGAAAAGATATTTTGTGAAGGGTCCGTTAACGGACCCAAATTTCTTCTAAACAGACCCCTGATAATGCATTCTTATTATCATTTTGCAATTATTAAAATTATGTCAATTATTATGTTATAATTTTATTATTATGTTATAATAATTATGATAGTTTTTATTATTATAATTTTTTATTCTTCTATTCAATGAATAATTTATTGCAATATAATTATAAAAAATTTTTTGCAATGAAATAAATGTAGTGAAAATTTATTGCAATGAAACTGCATTAAATATGATTTTAGTTACATCTGAATCCATTCTTAACAAATTAGTAATTAACTGGCTTTATTTATTCTAGGTATTACAGTTGGGGAAATTGGACCTAAAGTAGGCTTCAAAGCATCAGATAATGGATTTTTAAAATTGGATAATGTCCGAATCCCAAGGGAAAATATGCTCATGAAAAATGCTCAGGTATTTGAACCATATTTAAATAACCTGATTATTTTAGAGGTTTATTAAATAGGTGTCTAAATTTTACACATAAATGTTAATCATATATAATAAATGTTTCCATTTTGTTATCATTTCCATTCAACTTGAAAGTGTGTAAGTTTAAAGAAAATGTACTAATAATTAAATTTTTATTTAAAAATGGTTTATTTTATCAGGCATTGTGATTTTTTTAAAGCCAGAAATTTTTTTCAGGTGACACCTTCTGGTGAATATATCAAGCCAAAGAGTGACAAACTGAATTATGGAACCATGGTGTTTGTTCGTGTTCTTATTCTTGATATGGTTTCTTACAATATAGCCAGAGCAGCCACCATTGCTATTCGTTACAGTGCAATCAGGCGCCAAGCCCAAATTTTACCGAAGTTGGTTTTATTTTCCAAATGTCATTTTATAAGTTTAAATTACAAGGGTAATTTCATGAAAGACAAATGGGTATAACACTTTTTTATATAAAGCTTAAGACTACATACAAATTGGAATTCAAAAATATACAAATTGGAAATAACTGTCAACATGTTTCAAGCACTCAAACAGAGGCACCCATTTTTAAGTCTTCCAAGACGTGAATAAGAAGATACAGAATTGATTTGAAATATAAAACGTAAAGTTGCCAACAGAAAAGGAAAAGTTAAATGGAGAAACAATGCTAGAAAAACCTCTGTAGGCAAGAGAGAAAAAAGATGAAAAACAGAACAGGAAAAACCACAGTGGTTGTCAGCAGCAATCATAATTTCATGCTCTATGAGAGGTGGTGAAAAACTAAAGTTGTTAAAAGGGAATCAGCATTCATATGAATAAAACAAGATTCCAGGGCATCAAGATGAGCTGATGTGACGGGTGGAAATAATTTGGCCATTGTCAAAATTGGCATTGTCTGTGGTTTTTTTAGAGTTGTTTCTCATCTTTATTTTTCCATTTTTTGTAGGCAACTTTACGTTTTATATTTCAAATCACTTTTGTTTCTTCTCATTGACAGTCTTGAAAATGGGTACCTATTTTTGAGTGCTTAAAACATGTCGACTTTTATTTCCTAATAGTATATTTGTGAAGCAAATGAAGTTTTTAATCCAGTAATAGCTTTGGTGTTTTTGGGACCGCTTTGGTGTTTTTGGGATTATTTATTCAAAACTAAGATAATTGTTTTTTTAATTTTTTTCCTGCTTTTTTTGCATTTATTATCATTGAGGTATTTTAGAGTAATTAATAGTATCAGAAGAAAAGTGCGCTTATTTTAAGAAATATAATAATTTTTACTAGGATATTGATGTTTAAATATTTTATTACAACTTCCTTTAAAATATGGTTTGCTCAGTAATGAACAAATGTTCACATTATGATTATGTTATAATTATCTTCAATATAAAAACGGAAATGTTGCTATTTTTAGTGAGCCAGAAGTTCAGATATTGGATTATCAAGCTCAGCAATACAAACTCTTGCCCATGGTTGCTTTCAGTCATGCTTGCAAAGCCACATTTATTGCTTTAATGGATACTTATAAGACTGCTACACAAAACATGGAGAAAGGAGATTTGGCAACATTACCTGAGGTAAATTTTATAGAAATTCTGTAGCTGAAAGAAATAAGGTAAAAAGAACTGAAGCAAGAGATATACTTGGTTGTTTAACTTCATGATTGAAAGGGAAAAAAAATTCAATCACAATGCTTTGATCATTCAAACATGACACTTTTTCTTAAGACTCATAGTCTGCCCTGATTGTCTTCTTCTATTACCAAAATCCCTATGTAATTTTTTGCATTCTCCCTCAATTTTCTATCTATTTTTTTCCCGTTGGAAAATGTGCCTTTTGTTATTTCTAACCTGTTCTATTTTCATCATTTGTGTGTTGTCACTTTGAGAAAGTTCGAAAACTCGACGCATCTTGCCCTTTTACCGCTTTAAATATGATGTTGGGAAAGTTATTACTGTCAAGTATATTATAAATATTTTCTTAATTGCTTGCTGTAACTTAGTGTGGTTTGGCCATGACCGTAAACTGAATTAGGCTGCTATTGGGGCGTAGGCACAACGTTGTGCACTGATGTAGATGCATTTAATGTTTTGTCTTAATGAAATTAACCTTGACATGATGGATAAAAGCAAATTTGTCATGAAGATATTTTAACATTAGCCTAAAAATCTTCTGGGATTACTAAATATAGGAAGGATCATTTTGAGAGCTGTAAAGGAAATATATAAATATTAATATTTAAATAAATGAATAAAGATATCTTAACTAATTTATTATGCTGATTAAATTAGACAGAACTCACACCAATTGGATTGATAGTTTAAATGTTATTAGCGTGTTATGCATATTTTTACATCTGACGTAGCTATTTAAAGTTAGACATAGTGTCCTATGTATTTTATAATGGCATAGAGAATAATAGATAATACAAGTTGATAGGTTTATTAATTTAGATTGTATGTAGACTTTATATAATGAAATATAATATAATATACAATTTATATAATGTATATAAATAAAAAGTACTCTTTATGAGTTAAGAGTAATTAATATCTGATGTTGATTTCTAAACAAATGATGTATCACTTCCCTATACATATTTTTATGCTGAATTGAATGAAATGAAAAGCAAATTTATTTAATGAATAGATTAGAAGTAATAAGAGTCTTGTAAGTTCTTTCAAACTTATTTAAGTATAAAACTTCCTAAATTTAAAATCTAATAGTTATAATGTCTTAAATTTTGTCTCATTCAATTAAAGTTACTTAAAAAACATCTCACATGGCTAGATATAAATGAGAGATAGGTAAATAAGTATAATTGGAAAAATTAAACTGTAGTCAATAGGTATAAATCAAAAATTTGTACTTTTTGTACATAAAACCCTAATTTAAACCCTTATGTCAGCTTGTGTCTTGTGCTATATGTAGAGTGGATTTATGCAATGAATTTTTTTGTTTATTGATGCACTGCATTGCATTTTTTAAAATTAAATTATACAATATTTTAATATAATAATGTGTGGAGCTTTTTAAAGCTAAGTATTTTCTTTAGATTAACCCGAACATTTTTGTACATTTTAGTTGCACGCCACATCATCTGGGCTAAAAGCCTTATGCACTGACAATGGAAGTGCTGCAATAGAAATTTGCAGGAGAGCTTGCGGAGGTCATGGTTATTTACAAATCAGTGGTATACATAGAATTTATGCTGCTACAGTTGCTGCTTGCACATATGAAGGAGAGAATACAGTACTATACTTACAGACTGCAAGGTATGAAAGTTGCACATTTTTTGGGTATTTAAAGAATTTAAAATAGTAAATTTTATAATCGCATTGATGCTCCATTTTTGTTACATTACATGTGGGAAATTTTTTTTAACTTTAAATGAATGTTGAAGGAGTTGTATATAGAAGTTGATAAAGATTTCTAATAAAGTATAAGTTGTTATTGAAACTATTAAAAACGATTGATGAGGTGAACAGCATTACTGTATGAGTGATACTTTTTTAAAGAAACATCTATGTAATAAAATATCAATAAAAAATTAAACTTTGTAATCACAATTTATATATTTCTACATCTTAGCTACCATTTAAATTTCATAATGGTAGTAATTCTTAAATTTCATACTTATGACTAAGGTAGAAATGTAAAATATTTAAATGAGTAGACAATGTTGCAGCACAATTGGTGTAAGGGTGTCTTTTTTATTAGTCATTATCTTTTGCAATCTTATAATAATTATTTATTGATTACAAACTTTACTATAGGCCTTCAATATTTTTTCCAACAAATTTCTTTTAAAAAAATATGCTCAGTTAGATAAATAGCATATTTCATTGTCGATAGAGGTGCTAAATTACTCTTGTAGGAGTTTCAATTTCAAAATCAGCATATAAAAAACAAATGTTTTTAGATGTTACTCATAGAAAAAGTAAAATTTTCTTTAGTAAGTTTTAATTTTTTCTTTTTTCAAAAATACGTTAATTTTTGTTCACCTCAAATTTATAATATTTCTTTAAATGATTAAACTTAGTAAAAAAGTTTTTAATTAAAATATCTACAAATTCTGAAACTGTTTATTTTCAATTTTGTAAAAAAAATTATGCTGTTAATAAATTTTGTGTAAGTAGAATTTTTTCTTATCAAACAGTTAATTTCAATTTATATTATTTGACTATGTTTATTTCTTGTAAAATAATAAAGGAATTATGTTTTATTTCAGATAATTTTTTGTAATGTTTACATAAGCTTTAGAAAAGAATTGGGAAACCTCCACAAGTTTGATCAATTATCAATAACCTTGTTGAATTTTTTTTTTTCTTTTTCATGTCTCCAGCAAACAAACACACATTCCAAATCTCAGGGAGAACTTTTGGTTCATTTTTATTCCCATTCAAAATTGGATGCAAGTACTGTTATATATATAGAGAGAGATATATAAAACAACTTGAAAACATGCACAATTTCTTCAACTTATGTATTATGCTCTAATCAATTAATAACATTACAAACAGTGTCTTTAATATTCTCTTTTTATGAATGCAAAATGAAACTTATAAATTTAATTGTATTGTTGGGTTAATTATTTTGGAAAATGTTAACAATTACAGAAGCAACCTTCTTTATTAATGACTGATTTCTCACATAATGGAGGGTAGTAGTTCCTTAAAAGTTTCACTGTATTACTTTTTCTTCTATTGGCGTCATGAAAAGACGGATCAATGAATAAAATTTAGCATCTATAAAAAGGATGCCAACTGATATAATTACGTATAAAAACAAATTTACCAATTATGAATGATAGAGCTATTTTAAATAAATAATTATGTTTTTGTTTAAGTTTGCAATTAGCTTTAGCATTGTCTTTAGTGCACTCTGACTACAATATGAGGTTGTATCGTCAAAAAGAGCTCTCTAAATAAGAACCTGAATTGAATATTTTGATGCATTTTAATCTACTTATTTGTTTTGTTAAATTTTTTGTTTTGATATTTTTTCACGTTTCTTTATTTGACATTTTCCACCTTTGGTGAAGATGTTTGCCTGGTCACTAGGAGTGGTTTTAATGGTCACTCCTAAAGGTTTTCTTCAACACAAAGTCTGTGTCTATTACCACTTCGCTCAGGGGATAGAGCGTTCGCCTTCCAATTAGGTGAACCGGATTCGAATCCCCAGTGACGGCTAGTCGAAACAAATCTGCATCTGGCTTGCACCGACGTGAAGTATCCTCAGTGGTAGACGGATCATGAGTTAGAATCCCTTTGCTGTCAGGTTAAACGTGGGAGGTTCTCATGGTTTTCCCCTCCATGTAACGCAAATGTGGTTTAGTTCTGTCAAAAAGTTCTCCACAAAGGCAAATTTCCCCCAATACTTGATCCAGGAGTTCCCTTGTCTTCTGGATTGGGTTCAAAATTACAAGGTTATGGAGTTGAACATTAGCAGTCGTAAACCCATAAAAAAATTGAGTCGGCTGTTCAACGACGGTTATAAAATAAAAGGTCTTGCAACTATTCCCATCAATTACAATTGTCAATAAAGTTTGGTAAATGATGGTTATAAAATAAAATAAAAGTGGTTGCTAATAGAGGGGGGTCTTTCCAGGTTTCACTGTATAACTATTTTTTTAAATTTTTTCTTTCTTTAACTTTATCAACTGTTTATATTATTTGATGAAAATTTAATTTTTGATGTATATATATGTCTGTGTCTTTGTAGCAATAATTTTTCTGTTATATATTGTTATTTTTAGGTACATTATGAAGGTTTTAAAAGGCCAACAACCTGTAGCAAGGAATTCAGTTTTTGGTTACCTTTTAGAAGACAGCAAAAGTATCCCATCCAGATTTGAATATCCACCCTCTTTAGAAACTCTTGTTGGTTTTTATCGTGCTGCTGCTCAAAAGTAATTTTTTTTTTCTGTCATTAAATAATGCAAGACTGAAATTTATATTCTACACTAAAGTTTGTAACACTAGAACTGATTTTAAATGTTCGGACAAAAATTCAACTATCCACTGCATGGAAAAATATCATATTTAATCATTATTCACAAAATAAATTAATAATCATAAAATACCATTTTTTCTAAAGTATTTTAATGTCTTTATGTAAGTGTCTTTCCATTTAAAATATTAGCTTATTTTTTCTTTTAAACTTTTATCATTATTGTTAGATTAAGATAAATTTAAATACAATATTTTATTTTTGACTATTATGTGGTCTTAGACAAAAGTTAAAAATATGCTGCATTTAAAGGTTTTAGGTAGTACTAAATTCAGGGATGTGATTGACAAAAACACAAAAAAGAGGAAGTTTATAACTGTAGCATTAAGCGTGCAAAAGAAAAAATGATATGAATTCAATAGCCAATCTGATAATGATTACATCCATGATATTATCTATTCAAATAAATATAAATAAATGGTAATTATGTTCTTAAATAAAATCTTGATTAAAATAATTTTTTTTTAATAATTTAGATAACATTGAGTAATTATGCATAAGCACGATTTTATGTATCACATCATTTTAAAAAACATTTCTTTAATGGTCAAAGGACCTTTATGGACTTTCTCATCAGTTCTTTGTTTTTTCGATGGTCTTTTATTAACATGACTGATCTGTAGATTGCGCTTTTCAGACTTTTGATCATCAGTGTTGATAGGACAAGAAAGTTCATTTCTCACACAATTTTTAGAGGCCTTAGATTAGGAATCGCGATGTTGGATTTCAAAATCGCGTGAATAAGAATCGCGATGCTTGATTTTAAAATCGCGTGAAAAGGAATCGCGATGCCAGATTTTAAAATCGCGTGAAAAAGAATCGCGATGCCAGATTTTAAAATCGCGTGAAAAAGAATTGTGATGCCGGATGTTAAAATCGCGTGAAAAAAAATCGCGATGCCGGATTTTAAAATCGCGTGAAAAAGAATCGCGATGCCGGATTTTAAAATCGCGTGAATAAGACGATATCGGATTTTAAAATCACGATGTTGGATTTTAAAATAGGGTGAATAAGAATCGCGATGTTGGATTTTAAGAGTGCGTGAATAAGAATTGCGATGTTGGATTTTAAAATAGCGTGAATAAGAATCACCATATTGGATTTTAAAAGCACGAAAATGCTAATCGCGGTATTGAATTTTTAAATCGGGTAAATAAGAATCAGGATGCATAATTTTTAAAGTCCGTGAATACTTATCGCAACGAGTAATGTTTAAACCGCGTATAAATACGAAAATCGATGTTTGACATTACAACCGCGTGATAACGAATCGCAATATTGAAATTTAAAAATATATATGAATACGAATCGCGACATTGGATTTTAAACTAGCATGAATATGAATTGCGATATTGGGTTTTAAAAACGTTTAAATGCAAATCGCGATATTGAATTTTTAAATTGCGTGAATGGGAATTGCGAGTAATGATTTTTAAATCGTGTAAAAATGAATCGCAACAAGTAACTTTTAAATCAGTTAAATACGAAAATCGATGATTTACATAAAAATCATCTAAATAAGAATTGCAATTTTAGCAGATTCTGGCCCAGTTCCTAATGTTTAAAATTCTGTAAATCAGCCAATCAAAAGAAATCAAATATCAGCGGCCGAAACGAAACTGCTTAGGACTTTTTTTCCGTTTTTTCCAATCTATAGCGGAAGTCGCGGTTGTCAAGGCTACGGCGTACATGCCGAAATTCTACCCATTTTCTTCTGAAGATAATTTTTTCAGGAGCCTACTGCAGGGGGGGGGGAGTTCATCGCAAATCCGACTATATCGTTCGTTCGACTCCCCAAAAGTTTTTGGAACATGGTGGGAAATTTTAAAAAGTCTTTCATCCCTGAAAAGATAAGAGAGTAGTGTAGTAGATTACGGCATTGTTTTACCAAGGTCAACCACTTTTACCCCAGCAAGCAGATTGACATGTGAAGAAAAGTTTATTGGGGGCTTCAATACTTTCGCTCCGCGGAAGAAAAAATTTTTCAACAAAATATAATTTACTGCATAAAAAATTTTTCCGAGCGGAAATTTATGAAAAAAGAGCGGAAGATATGGAAAAATCTGAAAAAAGCGGAAATCAGCGGATCCGCGGAAGAATCACATCCCTGTAAATTATATTTCTTATAATGTTTATCTTCATTTTTATGAAATTAAGTAACATTATGTAATATAATATTGTTTACACAACAATGCATTTCGAAACATTAGAAAGGTTCCTTCTTTTTAAATATTGTAAGCAAACATTTTAATGCAAGGAGATAAAAATATGATATGGCAAAAAATTTTAGTAGGGGGGGAAAAAGTCATATTAGTCATTAAAACAACTATCAAAGGATATTAAGTAAAATTTAATTTATAGCAATAAATTTAAATAAGCAGTATTAATTTTTTTAACCCACTGACTGCTCTGCACGTAAAAAGTCATATTTCAACCCGCAATCTTCTCCACATATCGAAACCGGTTTGTCCATGTACTTAGATAGAGAAATAGTGTATAGGGGAGAAACATTCTCCCAATTTTGCCCTTTCATTAAGCTACCAACAGGTTAATATTTATTGTACCTAAACTAAGTAACACAGGAAGAAGATTATTGATAAACCAACTTTATTTACAAACTGCAGGAAAAAAACTGGTGCATCTGTTTCTAAGTTATAAGCAAACATACATGCAGAGAGACTTTTCATTTTCAGGGCTGATTGTGCTCCGGAAAAAATCCGGATTTTTTATTAACAGTGATCCGGAAGTTTCGGGAGATCGAAGGTCCAGACGTTTAAAAAAATCATTGATCACAGAAGTTTCCGGAAATCAAATTTTCAAAGGTGGAACTTAAAAACACAGTTTATTTTATTTGTTTGTAAGGAAGAGCCAGAGAAATACTTTATAAGCTTTATTTTGCAAATAATATTCCATTCTTATTAATATTCATTATTCCTCCAACCGCAATCTTGTAATTATCTTTTATTTTAGAATGACAATTAAAGCTGCTGCCAGAGTACAAAATTTTATTGATGCTGGGAAACTACCAGAAATTGCTTGGAATCTTAGTCATGTGGATTTGATTTTGTGTGCAAAGGTAAAATAAATTTACAAAAAAAAGGAAAAAAAAGACTTTAAATACAAATTTGTATATATTCTCTGAAATATTTTTTCTAGGCTCATGTCCAATACTATATTGTTCAAAAGTACATGGATTGGGTTCTAGGCAGTCCTGTTCCAAACAATTTGAAAGAAGTCTTGAAACAACTTTGTTACTTATATATGTTGCAAAACATTCATGAACAATCTGGCATTTTTATGATGGTAAAAATATTTTTATCAATTACTTAAGTAATTATAAGATTATTTACAAGAGAAATTACATATGTTTTTTCAATGGTTTATGTAATTGAGATTGATACAACTGTTGCCTGCTCAAATGCAACTTCATATCATAGTTGGTTTGTGATTTAATAAAACACATTACTGAATTTGATTATTCGTCTGAATGTATAAAATTGAGCTATTATTTTAAGTGTGATATGTATAAAATTTGACCTATTCTTTTAAGTGTGATCAAAGTAATCGATGCAATTTAATTCTTACGTTACTTATTTTCTACATATTTCAGATTTGTAAAACTTTTAATATTTATTTAATATGGTGAAAGATACAGTTCAGTTCTATAAAATAATGTATTTAAAAAACCTAAGAAAATATCATTTGAGTTATACCAGTTTATTTCTACATGAATGTATTCACATATTATTCTGGTATTAGAATATGTTTAAAAATGAGCAAAGCTTTAATGTAAATAAAATAAAGAAAAATGGTGATGTATCCAGAAAATAAAACATAATTTAATACTACATTAAAAATAAAATACAACATTAAATGAAGTCAAAAACAAAATTTTAGGTTTGGTATCTATTTTTATTAGTAGAGTTTTTTCCTTAAATATTTCGATTTTAAATTTTTTGTCCCCACAAACAAATGCTTGGAAAAATTTTAGGGGAAGAAATGTGACATTTTGATTAATGTAGTCACTTCTCATCCCCACTCTCTTGCTTCCCACATTTAATTATATTTTATAAAAAAAATTTGAGCTCCCAAAAAAATTTGTAATTTTCAAATAAATTGATTAAATGAAAAATTTTAACTATCAATTTTATGAAAAATGTTCTGTATTAGTCAAACATCCCGTAGTCTTTAAATTTATAAGCCTAACTTTATATAAATCAAAGAATTGTGAGTTTGTTTAAAAGGTGTAGAAAATGCTAGTTTAAAAATTTGGATTTTTTTTACTTTATTATATTATGAAGCTACAACTACATTCACAGTAATAAAAACTTTAGATATAGGGATGGATGCAAGAAATTCTCACTGTTTCCTCCAGAAATTAAAGAGAAAATTTTATTTTTTACAAAATTTGTTTAGTATTTTATTTTAATGCCTTTCATAAATATGATATGATTTTTTACTATCCTAAATTTAAAAAAAAAAAAAAAATTACTTAAATGCTTTAATGAATGTATGAACAAAAATATATAATATTCTTTGCAGATTGGGCTATCTGAAATTCAACTATCCAAGATGCATGACTACATGTTGGAAATGCTAAATCTTCTTCGACCCAATGCAGTGGCTTTAGTAGATGCTTTTGATTTTCATGATCTGGTATTAAATAGCCCCTTAGGATGTTTTGATGGTAATGTTTATGAACGCTTATATGAGTTGGCACAAAAAACTCCTATGAATCAAAAGCAGGTGATTATTTGTTTGAATCAGATTATAAATTCAACTTAATCTTAAAATATTCTATACTAGCTGAATACAAGATTACAAAAAATAATCAATAAATCGGTGTTATTTAACCAGGGTTGGCAGGTTTTTGACATGTGACAGTTTAAACCGTCATGTCAAAAACCTCATTGTCGAAAATGTCAAAAACCTATATTCATATGTTAAATTTAATTAATACATAAAATTTATATATTTTTTAAAGGATAGTGTTTCTAAATATGTTCTAGAAAAAATAAATTTAAAATTTTGAAGAAACACTTATATTTTGAATAGTAACCAAAATCTTGTACTTTTGAAAACTCACATCTTTTGTAATATTATGTATTCATTTTCATGTGTTATTGAAAATCTGCAGTGATATTATTAAGAAATTTATTTATAACCAAATTTAGTGTATAGTATAGAT
>NC_092212.1:41671162-41729411 GCF_043381705.1 Parasteatoda tepidariorum | reverse complement strand
TAAATATTTAAACAATTTTTGTGCAAAATTTTTCTGCACATGCATTTGAATATAAATTTCTGAGATTTTAAATCTGTTATTTTACCTTAATTTTAATTAAAAAATATTTTAAAACCTGCTGATTACCTATAGTATAATTAAATTTCAATATAATGCATGGCAACTGTTGGTAGTTTTGAAGTTTATATATTTTCTTGGCAAACTTCAGTTTTTGACATTTTTGACGGGTTTTTGACGGTTTAAACCAGTATTATACCCTTGTCATGTCAAAAACCACTTTTTGACGTCAAAAACCCAACCCTGTATTTAACATCACAAAATCATGCATACAACTGAAATACATATACTGACACAATTCATAAGCTTAAATACTTTAAGTTTACAAAAAAAAAAGATGTGGCATGGATGTCTCTCTCTGTGTGTTTGTCCTCCATTGAATGTGGGCACCAATATGAACAGGTATCTGTGACTGTGGCGTGGATGTCTCTCTCAGTGTGTTTGTCCTCTATTGAATGTGGGTACCAATATGAACAGGTATCTGTGACATGGATGTCTGTGTGTTTGTCCTTCATCGAATGTGGGCACCAATATGAACAGGTATCTGTGACTGTGGCATGGATAATGCAGCTTGACTCAGGTTCATAAGAGCCCACCGAGTAAGGTGAAATTGGCAACACTTACGCCATTTTCTGTAGTGAAGAACGTAATAATTCGGAGTCAGGCATTAGAAATAAATTATTAAATTTGCCCATTTCTCAACAAATATTTCCGTTAAAAAACTTCTAAAAAAATAAGAAATCATACATTGGGCAAAATTAAAAAAGATAACTTTCATTTATTTATTTTAATGCACACTTCAAATCACTTTTGTGTCCTTTTTCAATTCTACACCTATAAAATTAGCCCCACTTGGTATATGCCATATATCCCACTGATTAATAATTTAAACACACTTGATTAAAAATAACATTAATCAAGATATTAATAAACATTTCAATGTTTTTATAGAAGTATAAATTTCAATGGACTTTTTATGTTTTAAATTAAATTTGATTTTTTTAAAAAAATCTTTTAACAATTTTTAGTAACAAACTTGAAAGTTTAAATCAAAAATTTAAATACCATTCATTTCAGCTTAAAATTCCCAGTTTAATAGATTTCATTTATAAATTTTTAGCTAGAAATTCAGTTAATGAAATTAATAAATTAGGATGTTGTAAAATCAGTTGGCAAAGCTTTACAATGGCTAGAGTCTTTAAATGTACACTTAATTAAAAATAACATTAATCAAGATATTAATAAACATTATTAACATTGAATTATTAAAAAAAACTACATTACATCAAGGTGGGAAAGAGATATTAAATTTAAAATTACACGTTATTCATTTATGCATCAAGAACTCTTAAGATATGTTTTTTTATTCAGATTAAAATACATATACTGTTGAAAGTATTAACAAATTACGTCCAGATATTTTTTTAATGTAAATATCAGATTTAATATTTTCCCTTGTAATTTGTAATCTTTCTATTGTTGCTTTCAATATTCTTTATATGTTTGGAGTTTTTAAGTAATGAAGAAAAATGATCAATATATGATAATACAGTATAGTGGCATGATATATATATATTCCTTTTTTCTGTTTCAGGTACATGAATCATACTATAAATATCTACAGCCTGTGATGAAATCAAAGCTATAAAATTTGTCTTGTAACCCGAAATTTCTCATTATTTGATAAACAAGAACTTTTACATACAGGCTTTATTTTTCAAAACTAGAAAGATCTAAATATAGTTTTGGAAAACAAATTTTATTTCAGAATGTGCAATTTTTTTACATACATAAATATTTTTTATATATTTTATAAATTTGTTTTTGTAATATTATACTATTAAAATATTTGCCTTAACGTTAAATATTATATAAAATTTAAAATATTAGTTTTGGAGCATACATTTAAATAGTGTTTATTGATAATAAATTTTTTGTTTAAAACTTAAAAAATATTTTGAAAATTTTATTGTCGAAACATTTGATTATGAATAGCTTCACTGTTATAAAAAAAATTCTCATTTTTTTATTTTATTTTTAAATCTCTTTGCTACTTTATAATAATAGCATTGCAATTTTATATTATTTACAAATTATTAAAGGTTGTTGGTTTAATCATTTTTATTTCATTAATTATTTATTATATTTTTGTATATATATACTCCATTTTGTTCTTTTCTATAAAAAAAAAACATATTGTGTTTTTTAATAAAATGTTTTTATAGAAGTATTAATTTCAATGGATTTTTTGTTTCAAGTTAAATTTGATTTTTGTTAAAAATCTTCTAACAATTTTTTAGTTACAAACTTGGAAGATTAAATCCTAAAATTTAACTGCGATACATTTCAGCTTAAAACTCCCAGTTTAATCGATTTCATTTATACATTTTTAGCTTGGAAATTTAGTTAATGAAACTAATAAATTAGGATGTTATAAAATCAGTAGGCAAAGCTTTACAATGGCTAGTGTCCTTAAATTTATTTGTACTGTAAAAGATACCTTATCTGATAGTAAAAAACTGGTACAATGGATCCATAAATCTTGCAGTTAAGAAAAATAGTAATTTCCTTTTCAATCAAGTTAAAAGTTTCTGCTAATCTTTTCTTTTACTTATCTAAACAGGGTTGCAATTTTCACCACTAGCCAAAACTAATTTTGACCAGGACAAAAAAGTAATTTTTAACTGCTCAAAACTGTAAAGCAATCTTAATTTTAATAAATATCTTTATTTATTACAATACCTTAACAAGTAATAGTGCAGTTTAATAAAAACATAGTGACAATTTTAGGAAGCTTATTAATAAAATATGCTCACACAATAAGAATATTCAAGATTTTAAATTGGATTATGCAATTGTAAAATATAAATTTGCTCTTAAAAAGAAATAAAACATGAGCTCACAAGACATCTGATGAGCAGAGCAGCTATGAATAAGATTATAGACATTGATATAACATTTGCCGAATTTGTATAATATCTACTGGGGTGTTGAGTCTGTTCATTGATAGGAAGATTACTTTCTAAGTTATGAATGATCCATTTGAAACCAATTAAGTTTTAAGATAACAATAAAACTTGTTATCGTTACTTAATTTTTAACAAATCTTGTTTTAGATTTAACATGGTTAGTGAAATATATTTGATTAGTATTAAATTAATTGAATAGTGAATTTCTGTGGTCAAAACTGGTAAAAATCTATAGTGATCAGGACTTAAAACCCTATACATTTGGCCTACTACCAAGTTTTGCCAGTTTTCTGATGCAGGTATTCTATTTTAACACTCAAAAGATTGTAAACCTTTAATTTTATCAATTACCTATATTTTAATAAAAATGCAAGAGTGTTTTCTTTAAGTTGCGAAAATTTGTTTAACATAGGCATTCTTCGGATCGGGAATAAATTCAGGATTGTAATCCAGAAACCATTCTGGTGTTTTTCCATTTAACATCACCTGTATTTCCATGTAAAACTAGGGTTATTTAGAAACTTAAAAAAAAAAAAAAGATTAAACTGATTTTAGCCAATATTATCTTCACAAAGTTTCCAATGCAGTCAAGAGATAGTATGCAGCTAACACAAACTCATTTTATTTACATATTAGTTTAATATTGAAACTTCAAACAGTATGATCCATTCAGAGCTTGATGTCATTCACAATAGATTTCTTAAACTTGTTTTATTCGTGTCTCAAACATTTAAAACTTGTTATATCACTGAAATGATAAGTATGCCATTAACTGCATTCATTCTTAGCAAAACAAATACAAACATATTACAGGGTGTGTATAAAAAGTGCTTAAAGGTATTTTTGATTTTTAAAAGTCCTTAAAGGTGCTTTTCTTCATTGTATCCTTTAAAAATATTATATTTTCCCTTTAGAATCACCATGAATTACACATTACACAAAAAGCATGGTTCTCCAACAGTGTCAATTAACTATAATCTGTTTTGGCATACTGACATCCGTAATGTATAGATCGGTTGACATGTTGGATGCACTACTGGCAGATTTCTCACGTGCGTTTACACAGAGCAAGATTTATGGTAAAGAATTTCTGACAGCATTTTACAAGATACTCCCAATTCAAGACTTCATTTTCGAATTTGCCTTGAACGTTTTATCGCAGAAAAACATTACAGTTAAACATTATTAAATATTTTCCTTATGTTAAAGTACATAATTGTATAAACTAATAATTAATTTATAGAGTTGAATGAGCAACTCCACATTAAGTAAATAAAGAGCGTCTAAAATAAAAGGATATTGAGTATTTAAAATAAAGCATAGAATGCTTTTATGGTGACCAATAAAATCAAGAATAGAGTTCGTTGCTAAAAACAAGTTATTTAGTTAACATGATCATATAAAAATTTGAAAAGAGTTTTTGAAATTTGTTATTTTTTTGCAGATAGAGCTTCAAAGTAGGGAAAACAATTTATTGCTGCATTATTTTTTTTTAGAAGTGCTTAAAATATTTTTTGAGGGCTTATCTTTTGTTGAAAAATCTAGTTATGCACCTTGTATGTGGGACTCAAAAATACATTGACTAAATAAGCAAAGGAATTCACTTATCAAAGATGATTATGCAAGCCTTGCTCTTAAACTTCCAATATAAATTTATAATTGAAACAAAATGTCACAGTGTTAAATTTTGATGTAAAAAGACCTTCAATTTAATTACGTTTTATGCCATTCTCATTTTTTACAAGTTCCATTAAAAATATAATATGGGTATCAGTTTCGTTTAATGACCGTCAAAAATTACCGTAATTGCATATCAATTTGAAAAAAAAAAAAACTTTATTAAATACAATTTTTAAGGATATTCATTTTTACTGTTCTAATAGCTTCTGATTTCTAAGAATTTATTTGAATATTTTATGAGCTAGATATCACTTTTTAAGTTCTATTACATAAATATATATATATGCATAGAAGCTGCAGATATATGCTTTTTAAAAATTGCGTGTGAGCATTTACTTTGATATGTTAAAAGACAAATTAAATAGTTTTTGGTACCTAATTGCTTCAGAACAAAATAATTTATCATAATATTTTAAATTATTCAGATATAAATGTTTATTAAATTCTTTTTTTTTTGACATGAAAATATATTTTGCCCATATAGTTTCTTTAGATGTTCAACAAATATACAAATCAGTTTTTGATACGTACTTAAAAAAAAAAAATTAACACATATTTAAAATTTGAGCTTAGTAATAAGATTATATAATTTAAAAAATTTTAAATGGCTTTTTTGCGTATTTAAATAGCAAAACTACCAAACTTTTTATTCCAATCTAAATAATAATTTAAATCTTCTTGAGCAACACTAGCCCTAACTTGTTTCAACGCATCAAGAAAGTCTATTAGTTCAATAGGTCGCACTTGATCAAGAGATACTGTTTTAATTTGCTCGGGGCCAATACTTCTTATAGGACCCATAGCAGCTTCTTTGCATAAATGAGCAACATCTGACCCTGAATAACCTTTAGTTTTATCGCAAACTTCATCTAAATCAGCTTTCGAAAGATTATGCTGATGAGCAACTAAGAGTTTTTCTATTATCTGAAGTCTTGCAGACACTTCCGGTAGAGGCACATACAACCGTTTTACAAATCTGCGCCTCGCAGCTTCGTCTAACTCGTGAGGTCGGTTGGTTGCTCCGACAACAAGAATTCTTCTTTCATCGTTTGTTTTGGCTCCATCAAATTGAACAAGAAATTCGGTCTTAAGTTTCCTTGTATGATCTTGTTCTTGATCACTTCGTTGTGACAACAATGAATCTATCTCATCAATGAAAATAACAGCTGGTTGGTGCAGTTGGGCTACAGCGAACAGAGCACGAACAAGCTGCTCACTTTCCCCAACCCATTTGGAAGCTAATGATGAAGCACTTATACAAAAAAAGGTAGAATTTGATTCTGTAGCAATACATTTCCCAATTAAAGTTTTACCGGTGCCGGGTGGTCCAAACAGCAGGATACCTCTTGGGGGAGCTCTTAAGCCTGTAAAAATATCTGGCCTTAACAAAGGCCAAATAACAATTTCTTGAACAGTAGATTTAACAAATTCTAAACCAGCTATGTCAGTCCATTTTATATCGGGACTGAAATCCATTATCTCACTTAAAATTATGCTTACAATTTTTGCATCAAAATTTTTTAGAGTTGGATGATTTTTAATGTCTGATGATTCTTCAGCATTACATGAACTCATAGATTCTTCTTGCTTTCTATCATCACATGCTCTTTTCAAAGGATTTTTATACAAAGAACTTGCTGGTAAAAAGCTATTTTTAATTGAATCTTTTTGAGCTTGTTCATTCTTATTTGAACGGTTAAATTGTTTTTTGGAGAAACGGGACGCAGAATCATTACTTTCACTAACTTTTCTTTTAAAACTGTTTTCCGCAACTGGGTATTTGGTGTGAAACTGATTTTTAGAATCCCATTTTTTTGCATCATAGTTTGTATTTTGCCTCACACTCGAAGTTGATGTGTCTGTTTCATTACTATTAATAGAGTTTGCTTTAAAAAATAATGGTTTTTGTTTAAGTTTTAAACTATCAGATTGAGGTTGATAAGCAGACATTTTAAAATTGTTTGATGTGTGAGAACTGTGATAAGCAGGTGAGTTATCTTTCAAATTTTTTGACTTATAAGCAAATAAACTATTTTCAACGAACTGAACACAAGTTTTCAAAGCATTTTGCATTTCTAATTGAGGATTTTTATCTTTCGTTAAATACCGAACCCAACTTCCATCATCCGGAACAACAGGCAACAATCCTTCTTGCTCTTGTTTATCGATTATAGATGTATATTCTGAAATAAACTGATTCTTCAACTTCTCAGTGCTATCTTTATTGATATTCTGAATCGAACAGTGGATATCAGTTTGTCTTATAAGGTTGCGCAATTCATCTATTGCTTCGGTGGGATTATTTTTTCGTCTTAGTAAACGAAAATGAGAATCTGTATATAATGTCTCATTCAGCTTTTTGGAAGAATCAAGATTCATATTAGAACAAGCTATATTGAAATGAATAATAACGCAATATCTTATTCTCTCAACATAATCAAATATAAAAATGAGCGGGTTTTGATTTAATTCTGTTTGTTTAGATTTTTGATTGGTCAAAATGCACATGGGATGCTGCCATTAGAGTTGTATTATAATTTGATTTGAAACTGTTTAAGAGTAGCTAATAGTTTCGACATAATTTCATAACCTAACAGTTAACAAACTAAAATTTAAAATATTTTTTTAAATCAATAAATTTTTAATGCTTAGCATTAAAATATTTTTCATAACTATAGAGGCAAATCGTAAACTCTATTAAATACACTTTAAAAACTTTTTGAACTCATATTGCTGTTTCTATCATACAAATTTGCACATAAACGAAACAAAACTGAAATAATCTGAACGCTTTCAATGTTACCGTATAATTCTATTCGATGTAATACCGGTTGAAAGAAGAAGTTAAAGTTGTTTTTCAAAGTAAACTTTTGATATCTTTTTTATTTTTATAATTTCTATTTTTTACGAAGTGTAATGAGAGAAGTGTACTTAAACAAAAGAAGATAAAATTGCGTTATAATTTTAGAAAAACACTAAATACACTTTTTCAGTGTAAGTATAAGATTATAATGGCTGATAAAGAACCTAGAAGAAGAAAGAAAAGGAAAGATTCTCAAAGAAAAGGTAAATATATTTTCGAAAATAAACTTGCCATGAACTTAAATATGAAACAGTAGTCATCGCTTAATGTGCTCACTCTTGGACATTACAATGTTGATAATATTAACCGATTGATAACAATAAACGAATCACGAAATTAGAGATAAATTTACTATATTAAGCCGCACATAATAAATAATTAAAAAAAAAATTCCCTTGATATTTACGTAATGTATATTTCCCTGAAATTATAAATATTATTCAAAATTGAAAAAATAATTAACTGTTGATCATCTACAATTTTCTTATGAAGCTCATTTATCTGTCTCTCGTGTTTCTTAAAGTAATCAGAGTGGTATTTTACTCAACACTTTAATTGCATTTCACATTTTCGGTTACCAGTTATAAATATTTAAAATATCGATCTTTATTTTTAGTCTTAATCAGTTCTATATTTATTACCCAAATCGTCCGACTCTATGCTAACAAGGTATATAATGTTCTCTGTTCAGATAAGACACTTCTCCTCTGACCCATGAAGAAAATTATCCAGTGGCCTTAACAGCTAATCACCACATTTTTGTCCATTTAAAGATTTTAGAAAGAATAATAAAAATACTATAATATTTAACAATGTTATGATCACAGAAAGCATTGAGTTTAGGATACAAATAAATTTACTAAATTCCCGCTGAGTTCTTATACTAACAATAAATAATTGATAATATTAACTATTGCAATAAGCAGAGACCTCTGTATGTAATACTTTTTTACTATTAAGGACATAAGACACAGTATGATAAGGAAATGTAAATTGTAATTTAAATTGGAAAGATAATTTTTTTCCAATGGATATACTTTTGATCTTAACAAATGTTTTAGTGCCATAATTATTCATAATTTTATTTTTATCTCATCATTGACTATGGAACAAGTGCGTTAGTAGATGATTGTGGGCAATCTACAGAAATTTAAAACATTTCTAACCTTAAATACTATGACATTAATTATATGATGTTGATTTTTGTTTTTAGGGATTACAAAAAACAAAATGTTATATTTTAGAATAGAAAAATTGTTTATAAATTGCTAAATTTATTAAAGAAAAGATTGTAACATACTGAAAAACTTAATCTTTTTTTGGGATTTTTTTCAGCCTAGTGCAATAAAATTGTTTTCTAAACATGTTTTCATCATGTTATGTTTGGGGTCAATTTTCTAATTACCCAAATAACATTTTTACATAAAAATCAGATTTGAAAAATGTATGCTTATTTCCTTTTGGCTTTTATATGTCAAAAAAATCTGAAACTTCAATTTGTTTCAGCTATGAATATAATTTGCAGTTATAGCAATTCTTTCATAAATTTTCTTGTTAATTCCTGAGAAATAATGTAGTTATTTTACCTATGATTTTACTTATGAGATACTATTAATATTATTTAAATGTTATGTTAAGAGATAGGTAACATTAAAATTCTAAGTGAAATTTAAATTCGAATCGGAGTTTGAAACAGAGATCAGAAAATACAATAACCACTTAAAAAATAATAAAACAATAATTTTAGAGAAATCATAAGTAGTACTTAGTCAACTTAGAATTTACATACATAAGTCAACTTAGAATTTTCTAAATAGAATCTGCAGAAAAAGAAAAATATAAAGACAATGCAATCCTTAATTTACCTAATCAGTTTATGTGTCTCAAGTCTTTTTCTTTTGGTTAATTATGACAGGTTCTACTATTGTATCTTCAATCTAAAGAAGTTAGTACAACTATTAATTTCCTGGATTGATCTAATCACTTCTGAACATGTTAATATAACTTACATACATTACCTATATGTAAGCATACAGGAATTACATAACCAGATATGTTTTGAAGTAACCTCTAGCTGATGTAAATGCATCTTTATTCCTAGATGTAAGAAGTTTAAGAAATAACTTTTCAAGTTCTCTTTCGGGATGCATTTTCTTAATGTCATCAGCATCCTTAAACCTTCTTCCTATAGTAAATTTTTCATTGTAAATAACAAAAATTCAGCAAGATATTTGTTCAAACAGTATGGATAGTGGTTAAAAAATTTTATTATTTTTGTATTTAACTATAACTACTTTATTACAAATGTAATTAACTACAACTGCTTTTTTATGTAGTCACTATAAACTACTTTCAAAGTGAAGTGACAACTTCACTTCTATTAAGAGACGAACTTTGCTAGAGAACTTGCATCCATGTTCTTGTGAATGCACCCATGCTCTAGAAAACTTGCACCATGAGAACTTTACACCCATGTTCAAAATGGTTTTGAATTATAATTTGGCTCATTTAAACATGAATTATTAAGAAATGTTTATTCATGTTTACATATGCCACTTTGTTATTCTGAACCATTTTTACATATTTATTCTTTTAACTTTCAACTTTTTATGCCTTTCTCAATAGTAAGTATTTAAATTAAAAAATGCTTGAAAATGCTTTGTGTTTAATACTCTTTTATTTCCTCATATAAAGTACATAAAAAATTCCCTTCACATTGATATAACGTCAATGTTTTGTGAGTGTACGTACATTCACCTTTTAAGGTATGGCCAAATTTATAAATTAGAATTCATAATGGGCAGTTTAAATATTTGTAGCATCTAATTCTTATTAATGCTCGGCCTTAAAGACATTCTCATTGCGGCGTCCATTAATAGACCAGCAAAGATTTGTACTAATCATATTCAAGAAATTTGTTTCAATTGATCCATGTTTTTTTATTAAAATATTAAAAGTAGTTCTCTGGAATTACTACAAATTACTGTTTTTTTGTTTCGCACTTCTCGTTACACTACTTTTTTTTTTTTTAAAGAGCAGCTCACTATGCTACATACTAAGGGAAAAAGTATTGATTGAAATTCGCGATCACAACGGTCAAATATGCCGTCTGGGGAGAAGACCGGTTCCATGTCTTGACCCTCCGCCCTTCCCTCTCCTCCTCTTCTCAGTTGTATAGGAATGTACTGTAATATTTCTCCCTATCTTAATATTTATCGTATTTACTTGTCAAAAATATTTTTTTTAAAATTTCCACTACGTTTTCTTTTAGATTTATGTTCAATGTAGTTTTCAGTTCCATATAGTTTAGCAACTTAAAAGTTTTTATTCAATTTAAAAATCAAGATAGAAGCTGACATACTTCCTTCTCCTGTGACTCTCCATGCTCTATGGTGAAAGCATGTTAAGTGTTACTATAGGAAGAGAGTGTTGCTCAATTCCACTTATAGCCCATTTTGATCACCAATAGAACAGTAGTTTTGCTACTTGTAGCAGGCGACTACAGACCACTCAGTGTAGAGAATAATTTATCGCCAAAACTACTGAAACGAAAAAAAATTTGACAAATAAACAGGGTTTAATAATTTCAAAGTCATTGGAAAAAAAATCAGAATTTGACCAAAACTTGGATTATTTTCACTGAGATTTTTAAAAGTTGCTTCTGAGACTTATATAAATATGGCAGTACATTACAGGCAGGTGAAAGTAATTTTGAAACATAGTAAATAGGTTTGTCAATGGTATTATATTTTAAGGAATTACATATTTATTTTGGAAATAAATAGATGCACCTTGCTTTTTGTTCAGCATACTATATATCTGCATGTTATTATTATTATTTACTGGCATATGTTACTTACGTACAATTATATCAGGTATGAGGGAAGCTTTGTTTGTAAAACTATTATAAAACAATTAATCTAACAATAAAAAAAAATCTCTTATCATTTTTAAAGTTCTTTTCTTTTCATTGTTAAATTTTATTGTTTGCACAAAAATCTTGGTTCTCAATCTCTATTATTTTACTCTGGAGAAATATTAAAAAACTATTAATCAGGTGTCATGGTATAAAGGAAATTCTATGACCTTTAATTGCAATGATATAAAAAAAAATGAAAATTTTTAAATTACTGTATTTTTTATTTCTTAGAGATGTATAAAAAGAGAATTATATATCTGAATCCATTGTATGGTGAGGTGTGGTATAAACTATTAGTTAATAATATTTTATAAAAAAAATACAAAATTCATTAAATTGAATTTTCTTTTAATTTCATTAGGCTACTTTAGTTATTACTAGTTAATTTCAAAGAAGTTTAATTATAATATGAGTATAACTGAAAATTTCACAATTGAAGAAGTTTACATAAATACACAACTTTCTCATTGAATAATGTTTGAAAAAGTGATTTTTTTGTCAGGAAAAAATTAGATGAAAGGTCCTCTTTTGACTGCAAACAATTAGTTGGTTAATATCGATTGGAAATTGGTAAAATGTATTTATCATTTATAAGTTCTCGGTGAATGTAGGTCACCTCTGTGCACCTAAATTTCAATGTTAACTTTGTAAATAAAATATTTATTATTTTTTTTTTTTTAATTGGGCATCATAGTAGGCAAGGCAGTCTACTATTCAGTGTACTTTGGAATCTCTGACATTAGTACTTAGCTGGGTTGGCTGCTAAATACTAATCTCCAGGTTAAAACCAATATGGTTTTTCACCTGTTTTAAACCACAGTTTAAATTATTATTATTATTTATTTTTTTAAAATAATATTTATGAAAGTTTATTTTTTTTATTATTTATTGTATAAATATAGTTTTAGTTTGATCAGAACCAAATAAAATTTTTTTTAAAAATTTTCTACTTTTAAGTTTAAATTTTAATAGGAATCTGATAACCTGAACATAAATATATAATTTTTGAATGTTTAGATATCATAGCTTTCCTGCAAAAATATCCGCAAAAGTAAATGGATGTGAGCAAATTGTTCTAAAAATGCTTAAAATTAAGTACAAAATTCATTTTCTGAATTTTTTTTTAAATTGCTTATTACAAGGAAAAGCATTTAAATGGAATAATGCTGGTCTAAGTTTCGTACTTAAGATTTCAGTTTATGTTTAAAATTTTTAGTTATCAGCTTAAACAAATTTGTATTGTATTATGATTTTATTCATTTTAATAATATTTTGTGTTAAAAAAAACTATTTTACCGAAAAATATGCGGCAGTCATTTGCAATATTTGCATTGCATTGCATTTTATTTAATTAGAAAAATTGCAGACCTCTTAGTGGGCTAAAGAGAAAAACCAGGACATTATTTAGTACAGCATATATGTATCAGGCTACTTTTAAAAAGAACTAACAATAAGCTAAAGAACTATTATTTGCTCTACTTAAGTAGTATAAGAGCAAATTTTATTCCAAAAATAGTAAAATATACTAGACTTATTTTTTCTGAAAGAAAAAAAAAAAGTTCTAACGATTTTTCCAGTAGAATTCTATTTATAGAGCACTGAATAGCTTTGCACCGCGGATTGAATTTAGATCAATATTTAATAAATTTTAATGGTACTGTTCCTTAAAAAATAATCAGTATATACATATTTGTATCAATATTCCTTCATACCAATGTGTATTTAAAATTTGAAATAGAGTAGTTCATTACTTCTTAAGTCAAATTTTTTAGAGTGGGGTTTCAATCATTTCAAATGAAAACACAGTGAATGTACGTCTTAGCATTTGTGCTCAAAAGTAAATTTCTGGATGAGCTATTGATTAAAATAAAGAGATATTAGATCGAAAGTCAAAATCTCTGGACAATTCGAACTGATTATTCTAAGAACTAACTGCATTAGTGCTAGCCTAATACTTTTCACCCTAATTTTCTAATATTTAATGTTGATTTACAGTGTTAACGTCTGATTGAATCTTTATTTCTGATAAGTATTTAAAATCTTAATTTCTCTGGTAACATCTGACAAAAATTCTACATCTAGTAAATATTCAAAATCTATATTTTTTATTTGCGTGTCGCTTATTTTTTTTCCAAATAAATTTAAGTTAGCTTGATTCCGCAGTGCTTCATTATCAGTTTTGCTTGTGCTCTTTTTTTTCTGTTGGTATTTGGCTTGGAGGTGCATCATACACTATAATAATATTCAGAATCTATATTTTAATACAACGTCTGTTGCGTTTTCAAATTTTTTTTTTTTTGGGACTAAAATTTGCGCTTGTTCATATGTTACTTTTCCCTTCTGAATATTCGCGAAGTCCTCTCTTGTAAATATTCGGAATCAGTATTTTTCTTTTAATTCGTGTCGTATTTCACTCCTGATTTTTTTTTTTTTTTTTTAAGGAAATTTGACCGTACTCCGGAAATTGGTATACATAATGCATTTTTTTCAGTAAATATGTGAATTTATTTTTTTTAACAGCAATCGAATTTTCTAGCCGAAGTAGATTCCCACTGCAAATTTTTCTCGTTTATCGTCCTTTTCTTTCTTTCTTTTTTTAAAGAAATTATCTGTGATTTTAAATAATAGAAAATGCGTCTTTACTTTTAGTCTTCGATAAAATTATTTTATATTTAAATTTATGTATTGGCAGTAACGCGTCTATCATGTAAGGAAAGAAAAAAGAAAAAGAACCAGAAAAATCTTAAGCTTTTCAAATTTCTTCGGGAGCACGAAACACATTTTTCTTTTTTTTAATTAAAGGAGATAGTTTATTCTTGCAGGCATCTTCAATTTGGCAGACAACCAAGATTAAAAAACAAAACTGATCCAAGTTCTTAAAATAGAGTTCCATTTTATGCTTAAAGGCTTACTTAATTCATTTACCCTTTTTCCATACAACTATAATAATTATTTCATTTATGAAATTTTAGTACCAAGACACCGTACAGCAGCGAGACCCCTTACAGCTTGTATTCTTAAGGCTGTTTTTCGGAGGCTCCGTCGTATTATGAAATGATGCTTTATTGCGAATAATATGTTATTTTTATAACTGCTGTAAGTTTGCAATTCATGACTGTTGGGTCAAGTTTAGCCTATCTAAAACCAGCGCTGTCTACTCTTATTTTGAAAATGGCGCAAAACGTCAATATGTTTTGTGAAAATGAGAAGCGTTTGTGGTCTAATTTTTTAATATCTAAAATCTTACTCCACTGCTGCCTTACTTGGGCTCATAAAAATGCACAAAAATTGAAAATAAGGTAGTGATTTTGATAACTTTCATCTGGGTGGGAAAATGTCGCCAAATTGGCAATTTTTAAGAAAGTTTAATAACTTTTAAAATATTTAAGTTATTTGTCTATTCTAAAGTCCATAAAAATTCATCATGGCAAGATTAGTTTAAAATCATCGCATTGCTTCAAGTGTAAGGCACTTAAACTAAGGCTTTTTTAATTTTCCTTGGCGACAAGGCTTCGATAAATAGCGAAAATGGAGCGCGTTTCCCCAAGAGTAATATATTTACAATTGCAATTTTCTTATTTCAGTAATTCATAATACAAGAAAAATTAAATTGGTAGAAAAATTTTCTTACATTTATTGAATTTGTGAAAAGATTTTGCGAGTAGGGTTTTTTATTTTAATAATTTTTCTTTCTCGATCGTGGCTTCCCATTGTTGCACGATAAACAATTCTCCTATTTTTGTAGCAGATTTGTCGCAAGGGATAAAAAAGTAGGATAGATTTATCGTTACACAAAATTTCCTGAAGAATCACTACCAATCACGTGACTGGACGTTTCTGTATTTCCCCTTGATGATTATTTTATGTATGTTTAATGCACGTTTTACCAAATCAAATCCTCTATTACGGTCTTTATGACATTTATACACGTCGTGCAAATAAAAAATTGCCATTGACTATCAAAACTCTCAATTTTTGTAAAATATAATAAGGTATATTATTTGGTGGTATGTTTTTATATTACCAATTGAACTGCTAAATATTTTATATTGCAGGGCAGTGAAGCGCTCGCGTCCCAAAACCTACTTTTTTTTAAAAAATAAATAAATTATAATCTAATCATCAATGTTCACTTTATCTTTGGTAAAAAAATAGTCCTATACATATATAATAATTTAAAAGAATGTTGGTTAGTTGGTTTCGTAAAATTTATAATAAGACCATTTGTTATGTGGAAGATTAATTTAATTTCCCTCTAACTGCTGCTCAGTTATAAACTATTCAATACTTTTTGCTACATCTTGGGAAGAAAGAAAAAACAATCCTATATATTTGTTAGTTCACATATGTATAATATATACAAACGCCGTTTGTGGAAAACTTAGTATAAGTAAAGAAAAATTCTTTTCTGCAGTCGATATATTCTTCTCTACTCTACCCCTCAGTCAGCCCTATTTTTTGTACTATTTATATTGTATTACTATTATTTTGTATATTTTGTACTATTATTTTTTGTAATCAGTAGAGCAAAAAAGCAAGGTTATTTAAGTGTAGCAGAATTGGAAAGTGATTTTTGTAGAAATATTTATCAAATATAATGGCAATGAAATGTTTCGGAGCGACTTAGATTTTAGATACAGTACAAATAAAGCCAAATAGAAGGTAAACCAATAACTAGGTTTTATGTTTAAAAAAAAAAAAAAAGCTGCTAATTTTAAAGAAATATATGCAGGTATTTACAATAAGCAATATAAAAAAAATCAGGGAATTTCTAACAAATTTCCTCAAAATTAGGTGACGACGAAAGTGTTGAAACTAATTGCAAGAGTCAATAAATTGCTTGAGCAAAGTTTTTTTTTAATTGAAATTTTGTGTTTTCTGGAAGTTATACCCTTCATCTAAGTCTTTGTAACTGTTAAAGAAATCTTGGTCGAAAGTTTTTCTCAAAATTTATAATAGGACTATTCGCGTTTCGAAGATACGTTAAACGTGTTCAGCGTCATTACTTGATATTAAATCCGCACCTTGTGAAAAATTTAAATAATACAAGTCCGCGCTAAAAAAATTAAGGATTCAGAAACTTCTTTTGTTCTGTTTAGAATTTTTTTTAATTACTTTTGTTTATTATACATTTTGGCTCGTATGATAAAAATGCATTTAAGGATTTTAAAGTCTAAATATTCGATGAACTCGTATAACCTAGTAGACAATTTAAATTATTAACAAAAATGTTTAAATTCATTCATTAAATAAAGACCTTAAACTTCGTATCACGGTTGCTGCGTTCAAACCTATATGAATTTCGAAGCAAGCGCTTTCGAGCGATCGATTTTTCACTTTATCGCAATTTATTAGCAATTGATTATCGTGTATTGTACTTGGAACTGATTTGTGTAAATTCGTAAATCGCAACACATTACGCATATTGCAGCACCTATCTACACAATTATTAAATTGCATCATTACAAATATAAAACTGATTCGTCAACCGCTTTTCAGATGTGATGAAACACCGCTCATTTGTGTTTTTAGAAGAATATAACGGTTATTTTTTCTTCAAATGTACGCGAATTTCTCACGGATTTTCGTTAGCTTTTTTTAAAATTTATGAGCTCAGCGTCTTACAATAGATTGAAATAAAAATAACTCTCTATTTTACAATAATTGTATTTAAAGTTTAGTTATTTATAGGTTATTATTATATGTAAAATGAATTAAAGAAGTTTTATAAATGAAAAAATATTTTTATTGTAATTAATAGCGTCATTTTTCTGGGGCTCGCCCCCCCCCCTCGTGGCCGCGATGTTTATGGGGGTGTATTTACGCCACTGTTTTTTATTATGTAAATAGCCGCATTGCGATTTTAATTTGCTTTCAAATTTATCATTCCAAGTTTTTTTTTTTTTTTCCTTCCTCGCTATATGGCAATTTGAGTTACTTGAGTGTAACGTATATCAAAGACTTTTTTTAACGTCGTAAAAAAAAGTCTTTGATGTGAGGAGTATAAGATTAAGATTTATTGATGTGTGTTTATTCACATTTTTTCTTTAATAAAGCATTTTAACAATCACCTTACCGAGGGAAAAAAAAAAAAAAAACGCTTTATCAGCTAAATTTATGCTTGTTTAAATAGAATTCTCTTGATTTGAACACTATTTTTGTTTCAAAATTTGCTTACAATATTGAATTAAGCTGAGTTTATTTCTTGCTTTAATTTTAAGGGCGTTTTCTTTTTTTCCTGTTTTTTATTTTTTTAGTATAAATGGAATATTTATTTTCATAAACATAGTATGGAAAAGTAAAATTTTTCTTTCTTAAGTACTATTGTGAAAATGAAGGAACTCAAAGCTTGAAAAGCAAAAATAATGATTGCTCTTGTAACTGATTGTCATACCAACAAACGCAAAGTAAATCTTAAATCCTATTGTTACAATATAGCCTTGATTATTAGTAATAGTTAGGATGACATTATTAAGCACTTTCTTAAGCAAACTCATTTTTAAACTGCTAATTAATTTGTATGAAAAATGTTTGCACTAGCTGACTTTTTTTTAATTATTATTTCTGTTTATGAGATAATTTCTAATACTTAAGTATATGTCATTTACTTAGTAAATTTATTCATACTAGTAAATGGGCTATTGTAAATATTATGTAAAATATTTAGTTTGGATTTTACATTCTAACAATATAGAAAAAAAAACACAGCCTTAGCTTTTTTTCTAATCATTTTATAATTATAAGTTACAATTAGCAATTTTATTTAAGTTGGAATTTTTGTAATAATTTTCGATTTCAGCAGTAAGTTAAGCATGTGAAAATTTTCTTAACAAAAATGATAGGTATGTATAAAAACTATCAGTTAATTTGTGCTTTTCGTGTTATTCTTACAAAAAATAATTGTTTTTTGAGAAATTTTAATGGAAACCTTGCATTCCTACGGAACCCTTTAGCTTATAAAAAGCTATTATAGCTAGCTATTAATAAAGTATTTTTTACTATGGAAAAACCATTTCTGATTTAAAGATTTATCGTATATATTTCTGCATTGTTACTTAAGTATGGAAAATGAAAGTGTTTTTAAAATAAATGATACTTACCTGTTTTTCTTTTGAGATTTTAATTCTCATTAGTGAAAAATAACTGACAGACCTGGGACTTGAGTTAATACCTGTAAAAGTTCAAGATGTCCTCAATATTTTTACTTTCTTATGATTTATTAACTTTTTTACAATTTTTCATTTATTCATTGTTGTATGGATTATCTGATAATTGTGCTTAGTTCATTTTTCAGATGATATGCATTCAGAGGACCAAATTTTTATGAGCACTCGGTCAGAAAGTAAAGATTCTGATCAAGAAGTTGAGGAAGAGATTATAGTAACTGCACATCAACCAAGTGGTTTCGCCAAAATAGTCTTTGTTCTTTTGTTTTCTGGTCTAGTTTTGTCAATGAGTTTTATATTCATTTCTTTGCATGGAACTGAGAGTAAGTATGCTTTCTAACTATACATAAGATTTTATGTTATTTTATTTGTGTGATAACGATTTTAGTTTTACTAAAATCTTTAGTTGAAAACTAAACTAAACTCAGTGGCGCGACAGCCCATAGAGGGCCAGGCCTACTGTGCCCATCTCAGTTTTTTTGACCTTGGGCTCTGGGGTGCAGGAGCAGATGTTCCGGTCAGGTGGTCATCTAAACGTGAAACCCCCAGTGTTTACTTCCCAAGCATGCTTGGTACTCAATTATCGACCCACTGAAGGGATGAAAGGCTGAGTCAACCTTGCTCGGCCCGAGGATCGAATAGAGACCTGTGGCACGATAGCGCAAAGCGCTACCGCTCAGCCACCGGGCGACTTTTACAGATTTTGAATTGATCATTAATTTCGCACCAATAATAGAAATAGGGATCAATCTACAAAAAGTCAGCCCTTTTTAAGTCCGTTCAATAAAATTCAAAACTCAAGAAAGCCCACTTTGCATAAATCCCAAGTCAAAAAAGAATTTTTAAAATTACTAAATACACCTTATGAAAAATTTAAAATATTGAAAATGATTCTTTTGCAAAATTCATTTTTTATAATTCATGATAAGTACTTGCATTCTCACAACTTAATTTTCATATTCATGAAAACAGCGTTCCCACAGTACTTGAAAAACCTTGAAAGTCCTTGAATTTTGATGAAAAAAATCATGGTCCTGAAAAGTCCTTGAATTTTGCTATAGGGTACTTGAAAAGTACTTGATTTCTTTGGGATTAAAATAATACTGATCTTTGTTACAAAAAGCAGTAAAAAATAATAAATAAATTCGAGCAAAAATTATAGAAATTCTGATCGATGCAATTTTTAATGCTTGAAGTGAAAAGGGGTTAAAGAAGATGCAAAATTTTTCTCTCCTAGATTTTTCGCACCAGATTATTGTTCATCTCTGATATTTAGAAAGCTGAAATTTCTCTCAAATTTTAGTTTTTGTAGTCATAGTTTCCGAATGATATATAGTGTTTCGTCAATTTAGAAATATGTTCAATGTGTTGACTTCATTATTATGACAGGCTAATATTGTTATCCTATTTGTTATTTTAATTTTTATTAGAAGTGTCATTAGTTTATTATCATTTATAATCAGATTTTTACATTTAGTTTTTACAGCTAATAAATAAAATTAAGTTCTAGATTTCATGGATTATGAGTAAACATCGTGATAAACATTAAACTGATTCTTGATTTATGGATCAGAATTCATGTAAAATCTTTTACTATTGCGATTCAAATGAAAGTGATTAATGAATCACATATCAAGTGATGCTTTAAAGTAATTTGCAAATTACTCATTGGGATTCGTATTAAAATATTTTATAAATCACACGTGTGATTTATCAGTCACACATGATTTCAATTAAAGTTATTTCTGAATCATATGATATGATACATATTTAAGTAATTTCAGAATCATGCATCACAATACTCATTCAAGTAGTTTACAAATCGCGCATTTGGAATGGTATTAGAAGGATTTAAGAATTACACATCACGATTCACATGAGAGATTTAAGAATTACCACTCACAGTTTTCATCAAAATGATTTATGAATCACACATAGCTGTTCTAAATTAAGCTCCTTTCGAGTCACAAATTACAATTTGCCACATAATGATCACTTTTCACATGAAAATTATTAGCTAATCACACATCAGAATTCACATTAAAGGGATTTATGTATCCAATATTGTGATTTACATTCTGTTAGTTCTTGCGTTTTATATCATTTGCTAATCATATTGTGCCAATTTGAGAAACATACACAGCATTCAATTTCGATTTACAGATCGCACATTGTGATACGTGATTAATGCAATCTTCAGAGACTTACTTCACCTTTCTTATAATTTTGATTTACGTATAGTAAATCTAGATTCGTATAAATGCGATTTTTTAAAAATAATGCATGTTCACACAATTTTTGAAATTGCGCTTCGCATTTTATGGATCTATTTTAAAGAAAATAAAGCTTGGTAAGTTTTAATTAGTTATCTATAAAATATTGTTCTACAATATATTTTATTGTTCCCCAAATACATTACTGATACTCTGAAGTAACAAAATCAATAATGTGTTATTAAAATTGAAACACGTATGCTAAATGGATCAGTGTTTTCATCGCAGAAAAAAAATGGGTGAGAATTTCTCACCCTTTCTCAAAAACAGGGTGAGATTTCAAAAAGTTAAGTGAGATTTCTAAAAATTAAAAAACAAAAATACAAAGAGACATGAAAAAAATCATTTCTTTAATTATAATACATTTTTAATATCTTCTAATTTTTAAAGCATTGAATATTTTTGCTGCATCATCATATGGAANTTAAATTTTTCATAAAAAATTTCACTTATGCTAATTTTTAACTAGTATCCTATGTCAATTGGAGTTTTTTTTTTTCGAGTCAATTGGAATTTTTTAAAGTNTTTTTTGTCAATTTATGCCAATTGGGGTTTTTTAATGTGATTTGAAGCAGCAATATAACTATCAACCATTTGGATTAGTAGTTGATAAATTAAAATTTTTTTGTTGTTGTTAAATACGCATTGTGCTTTGAGAATGTGCAATTTCTGCTTAGAGGACATTGTAAAATTTGGTTGATATGTACTTTACCTTAACTGTAATACTGAATGGATCCATGAATAATTTGATTTTAGGTCCTTGAAAGTCATCGAAAAGTCCTTGAATTCTTTTTTGAAAATTGAGTGGGAACCCTGAGTAATTCTTTTTCAAATTAATTACAAAAATGCATTTAAATGTTATTTTTTCAACTACCAACAATAAATAGATTAGTTTGTTTTTTATATTCAGTATTTAAATGTTTATGTAGNATTTTTTAATGCGAGAAAAGAAAAAAATATGCGAGATTTTCGCGTTCTCGCGCTGTAGTGAAAACACTGTGGATATATTTTGATATTTTATCTATTTATATACATTTTCTGTATCCTAAAATTTGATTTAACATATTAAAAAAATTTTAATAGCTGTGTAATTACTTTATCAATTATTTATTATGCTTGTTTAATGTAATATTATTTTTCATTAATTTTAATTTACTTCATTAAATTTTTCATAAAAAATTTCACTGATGCAAATTTTTAACTAGTATCCTATGTCAATTGGAGTTGGGTTTTTAGTTGGGTTTTTTTTGTTGTCAATTTATGTCAATTGGGATTTTTTAATGTGATTTGAAGCAGCAATATAACTATCAACCATTTGGATTAGTAGCTGATAAATTAAAAAAAAAATTTTTTTTGTTAAATACGCATTGTGTTTTGAGAATGTGCAATTTCTGCTTCGAGGACATTGTAAAATTTGGTTGATATGTACTTTATCTTAACTGTAATACTGAATGGATCCATGAATAATTTGATTTTAGGTCCTTGAAAGTCATCGAAAAGTCCTTGAATTCTTTTTTGAAAATTGAGTGGGAACCCTGAGTAATTCTTTTTCAAATTAATTACAAAAATGCATTTAAATGTTATTTTTTCAACTACCAACAATAAATAGATTAGTTTGTTTTTTATATTAAGTGTTTAAATGTTTATGTAGTTCTTATAGGGATGTGGTTTTGAAAAATATAAATTTATATTATAGAAGTAAGGCAGATTTTGATGAAATTTTTTCCCCACAAATTTATAAAAATAGGATTGTGGCAAAAAAAAAAAAAAAAAAAAAGAAANAAAAAAAAAAAAAAAAAAACTGAGATTAATTTTTCCCTATGTGTTATTGCCATTTAAATTAATATGAATATACTCTATATATGTTTCTTAACCCCTTAATGTTCGCATAATTTTTTATACTCACGAAATATAATATAAAACCAAGTGTATGTACAGTGCGGAAAAAAAAAAATTAACCACCATGAATAATTTTGGATCCCCTCACACCTGTTTCTTATCTCCCCATTGTTATTTCTTTGCTCAAACTTTTTCCTTTATCCCATTTCCTTAAGCAACTCTACAGGTGTTTGTGTTTTTACTTCTCTACCTTTATTTAACATTTAGACACCGAGGAAGATTTTTGTTTAGAGAACTATAATAAGTATGTCAATTCATTTACTTTGATTTGGGCTTTATTTGGCCTTTTTTTTTCTTTTCGCTTTAGTCTCTACATAGTACAAAGTATTACCCTTTTTTTTGTTGGGTAAAGGAATGTACCTAATAAAACCAATAAATAATATTACCAATAAATTCAGTAAAATTATTTTATTTTGAACTTATAAGTTTTGTATTATCTTGTACTGATTTTATTTAATGTTTACTTTCCGTTATTTCATTATAGGAGGTTCAGTGGATTTATTTGATGATCATCACTCTGAGGAACATGAACCATTACATAATTTGGACCAAGTAGAAAATGACAGCTCTATTCCAGATCATTCAGACGGGATGGAAGTTCACGATTCTCATGAGGAAGAGGAAAAATGGAGCTCATCTGATTTTCTATCAGGTATGCTTTCTTTTCTTTCATATAAAATACCTACAGAAGTTAAAGATAACACTTATTATTTTTATTTTTCAAGTTTTCTGCTCTTAATTTTTTTAGATGCTTTCTTAAAAATTAATAATTATATTTTTTTCAGGGAACATTATGGATATGTTGCCTGATATTGGAGAAATGTTATCTTTCAATAATGAAAATACTAAGGAATTTAGAGAAAATACAGAGTTTCCAGACAGTGAAAAGTTGGATACAAACTCTGAAGTAAGGAATCTTTTGCTTGCGTTAAAAATTAAGAATAAAAACTGATGCAATCTTTTGTAAGCTGAGAGCCACCAATTCTTTTATTTTTGATGTGTGTTCAGGCATGCATTCTTGACCGCAAACAAATTGTAGTTTTTACTTCCTACATCCTAATTAGTTATACATTGCCCCCGTGGCAGAATCGTAGCGACACAGGAACATTGTCGCAGAACGTTGGAGTTTTTGTGGAAAGATTTTTCTTTTGAAAAAGGCAAACAATTTTACTTTTCTTTTCTGTAGAAATTTACACGTAATATTTGAATCATGCCTTAAGATAACCACTTTTTGACGCTCTCAATTTACGCTGATAGTATCGTAAATCGGTGTCTTGTTTGGATTGTATTTTTGGCAGTTATTGATTTTGATGTGGTTTATAAATATCTCGATATATTTCAAACTATATGGAAAATTCAAATTGTGCATTTGAGTATTTACATTTTAAAGCAATAATTCTATCTAATTTTTGGTGTTTATTGCTATTGATTTCTCCATAGTTTTGAAATACGATTTTATTTATTACAACAACCCAATTTCGAAACGAAACACGCATTTGAGGAGTCCGATTTGTGTGAATTCATCGCCGATCTTTTTTTTCGGCAATTACTACTACGAATTTCATGAATTTTAATTTTTTTTATTGTGACCTTCATTTACAAAATGCGAGGAAGAAAATAATCTGTGCGTTCTCCCCCCAAAAAAAATGCAAGAACATCACCCATAATATTAGAATTTAAAAAAAATATTACATGTTCAATTAAAAAAATATGTTAAAGTTTTTTTTCTTTGTAAACTTCGCCTTTGTTATTTTAAATTAATAACTCATATGTTTGTTATTATTAAAAGTATCTTGCAGAAAGATATTAGTTCTTCAGAGTTTTGTTGCAGATAGTTCGAAAAAATTCTGCCACAGGGTACATTGCATACATTGTAAAATCTCATTTCTCCAAGTCGTGGAATTTATTTTTAATATATAAGAAGTTTGCAATTTGTTAGTGGTCAAGAATATGCACCTGAGTGCTATGGAATAGTTGCTCTTGTTCTTATTCCAGTATTATTAACTTTTTAACAATTGTAAGAGTAATTATAAGATGAATGAGTTAAGGAATGAAGTAATGATTTAATAAATGTGAGCAGAATGATTTTATTAAAAATGTGTAATACATGTAAATCTAATAAATGAGTTTGTGCAATGTATGGGTGAACAAATGAATGATCGAATTATGTATTTTTTCTTTACATGATTATACAATGAATATGGTATAATAATTTTGATGTGTAGTTAATAGCTCCCAAGTTACCTTATCATAACCCTTTTTTGCCTTTGAGATAATTGTAGCTCACAAACACTTGGTTAGCCAAATTATTTTTTTAGCCAGTTCATAAGCCTTAAAATTTTTATAATTTATATTTATTTCCATAATTTTAATGTAATTGGATGAAATGTTTTACTTCTTAATAATCTTTATTACTTTTATAATTTCATACTATTGCTTATGAAAAAGATTGAACAATTTCCATTTATTTATTTTATATGCAAATTATTTAAATTGCAAGCAATTTAATTTTAAAACCATGTCCATTATTTTGCAGGATGTCACAGAAAAATCCAGTGAGGGAATTGAAATGAATGCAGACCACAATGAGGAAATATTTGGTGAGAAATTTTTAATTTAGATATTTTTTAGAAATGGATAATTTTTTGTAAAACTTCTACTAGCATTTTTATATTCACAATAAAACTATTTTGATGGCTAAAATATTTTATAACATTCTTTAAATTGAAAACTAAGGTTGTCCCTTTCTGGTAAATCATCTTCTCGTCACATTGATAGGAATATAGCTTTGAAGAAATAGTAAGCTACGTAAAAAGTAAAATTACCATTAGGTGCTCAAAGTTTTGAGTATTCTTTCCTGATCAAATTGTCACTTTCTCCCAAATTCAGTTGAAGGTAAAAGATCTGAATCCATAAAAAAGGATATGCTTTGCCAGACAAAGTGCGGTTATGTGTACCAGTCTGTAGTTTTAAATATCATCTGCACTTATTAATTACACATTTTATGCCTGTCTCTCAAATCAGAAAATCTGTCATCATTAGTTATTCTGTTTCTGAGATTTTTTTTGTTTTGCATTATTAGTAAACGTGCTATGTGTTTTTTGGTATACAGAAAGCTAGAGTTTTGCTTGTAAAATGGTGGAACTAAAGTATTTGCAATAAAGTATACTTTTAATTAATATAATTTATTTTAGACTTGAAAAATTTTACAATCTTTCAGACTTTTAATTTTTTTTTTATTTGTTGGTTAATTAAGAATTTTGTTGTCTTTAGATTCTGATTCTACTTCAGAAAGCCCAGATTTATCTTTTTCTTCTGAAATCCCTGCCGAAGAGCTTGATCCACTGTTGTATGAAGAAATCGAGCTCCCCATGCCTGAAACGACTGATTACAGCTCTCCAGGGCATGCATCAACTAATGATTTTGAAGAAGATATAACACCTGTACCTGAGACGACTACAAAAGAAATTCCGGAACGAACATCTCGTGCATCGTCTGAAATTATTCAAGAAACTAGGACTGAGGAATATCCAGAAGAATTTTCTGTTCCGGAAGATAATTTGTCACCAAGTACTTTAGAGGATTATGGTGACGAATTAACAGGTATCACACCAGATAGTTTAGAATATGAAGAGGAGGATAAATTGGCATATGAAAAAATATCAATTACGAATGAAATGGATTATGAAATAAGAGAGGAACTAGATGCCTTAGATAAAAAGTTGGATAAAGTAGGTTATGCATTTATGTCTGATTCTGTTATAGGTTTTTTTCATTAAAATTTTTTATCTTTTAAAATTCTCAAACTATGAATAATATTTATTTAGCTTCATAAGTACACTTTTTCTATTTTTCTTTAATAAAAGTGAAAAGTTATGCATTTTGAAGGACTGTTCTTTATTATCAAGACAGAAAGTAAAGTAAAATGAGATTTAGTTCCAATTATTTCTAATTGAGACTCTACTGTAATACAAAATATTAAGTGAATTAATATAATATACAAATTTATCAAAATTATTTACAACTTCTAACTAGTTTCTCTTGCTCTTTACTAACTTAGGCTTCTTAAGTTATTAATTGCCCTTTTGTGATATTGTATTTTCAAGAATGAAGCATAATTAATTATTTTTTAATCTCATGTTTAATGTGCAATGAAAATTAGGTTATTTTTTTAAGAATTGATTGAGCATATTTTATTTTATTTCTGCACAGAAACAATTTCTGGTAATTTGTAGTAACTAAAATTTTATACCATATCTCTTAAGTTTTCATTTTGAATTAATGTATTTATACTGAAATGATTCAAATTTTTCTAAAGTAATTAATTTTAGTATAATTTTGCCCCGAATTGGAAATTTTCAATATGTGTGTGTATATGCAACTATACGTCTTCAGACTTGAGACTGTTTGGGCAGTTTTTTTTTTTTTTTTTTTTTTTTATCTCAGAGANCTTATAAATGTGTTTTATTTTTAAGAGTAATTCCATTCATTGTAACAATTTTTTAAGACTTTTAATTATTAAAAATTAATAAATTTTTGAAAATTTTAGTATAATTTTGTCTTAAAGCCTGTGTTTGTGTAGGTTTCCTGCGTTTAAACTATTATGTACCTTCTTTTAAACTATTAAATACCATTTTCAATGGATAAAAGTCGTCAAACAGTTGTATAAAATTGCACTATTTTTCTAGTTAAATTGAAATAGGGCATAAAACTAAACTCTTGAATAATTTAATGAAGCTGTAAGTTATTATGCAAGTTAATTTTGCAACATTGCTTCATATAAATCTTTTTTTTCCCTTGTAGTTGCGTAGTTTTCTTTTTCTTCCCCCATTTGTCAAAGCCTCATTTTTTTAAAAATTCTTTAAAATGCATTTCTATCTCTTTTATTCCCAAATATATTTGCAGAATTTTTCTGATAATGATGAGGAAGAGGATGATGAAGATTATGATAATGACGAGACTGAAGATGAATTTGATTTTTGGCAATTCTAATCCCTTCCCTTAGCTAACAAATTTATATTGTGATATTGCTAATCTTTGTATATAAAACTGTATGTCTAAAAAAAGCCCCTAATTTTTTTGTAGATTTATAACAAGATAAAAAGCATGAACACATTAAGCATGTGATTTATCTCTTAAATATTGAAATGAAGAGCAACGAAAAATATTTTTTGTGGAAAGTTTTGTATTCATTAATTTGTAAATAAACATTTTAGAGTTAGAGAAAAATGTCTAGTCTTACAGTCAAGTATTATGAAGTTTCTTAAAATATCAAATGTTTTGAATCATCAAATTTTTATCATTTACTGCAAATAATTCATCATTTTTATACTAGTTCAATATATCTAGTCATTGATTTACCTTTAAGTGTTAAAAGTTCGTCTACTACAAATTCAACAAATAGTATAGCTTTTGGCATTCTTAATTCCTTTTTTTCAGTGTATAATTTTTGCGAAAATAAAACAGCTGCCTTATTTAAATAATCAAAAATCACAACTTTTTTGAATTATGAATTTCATTGATGATGCAATTGATAGATTTTTAGAACAAATATATATTCTTACTACTTCGTCTTAAGCCGTGATGATTAAGCAAAATTATTTAGTTTTATATCCCAATGTGATTTTTTTTATTGATTTCAGGTTTTAAACCTTCCTGTGCATTTGCTTAATATATCAGACTGTTTCCCATGCAAATCTTCAAGTTAAATTAATTTAATATTTCTTAGGTCAGTCACACTTTCACTGTTGACTTATTCATTAAGATTAGTCGTTTTTGATTTTCATATGAAGTTTTTTACTTTTATGGAAGTTTTGGTTTACAGGGTAACTATTTTACGGGAGTTACATTTCCTTTCTGCCATGCTTATGTGTGTTTTTTTTTTTAATGTAAAACCTACGCTAAATGTGGTGAGCTGTTTGTTTAAAATGAGATTAACAAGTTTGTTCAAAGTTTAATTCATTTATAATTATATTTACAATGTTTTTTTTTTTTTTAATATTTTAAACTTTGTAGAGCTTGTGAAGAAAAATGCATATTTAGCCTGCAAAAATTAACTAACTCCTTACTAATGTTTGCTTTGTGTCTCTTGAAAATTTGTCTTATAACTATATTACCAACATATTTAGGTTTATTATTCACTTACTTTCAATATATTTTTATTTCAACTTCTTCATTTAATTTGATATTTTAAATAAATCACCATGCGTTTTAATTTCTAAAAGTTTGTTATTCAAAACTAATGGTATCCTGAAACTATTATATATTTTCTCATTATTAGATAAATTTTTATTGAAATGCATATTTATGAGTATTCAACAAATATCAATAATATTTTTTTTCTTCGTGTTATGAATTTTCAAGAGACATTGGGCAAAATTATAGACTTTAGTTGCATTATACTTGCATGCATTATAACTTATGATGCATAACATTTTGGTAGACTGCTTGCCTTTTTGATATGCTGTTGTTATTCCCTACTCCAAGTCTGCTGAAAATGTTTTGAAGAGATGTAACGAGCTTCTGAAGTTACACAAGGAAAGCCCAAGACTCCATTTTCTGAAAGCTCAAGCATTAGATAAGATTGCAGAATCACAGCGCAGTAATAAATTGCTGGAAGATGCAATACTCGGTTATCAGAAAGTTCTGGATTTGAAAAATGTCCCTGAGGGGCTGTATTTAATTGCTGGGAAATTAACTGCTGAAAAGATGCGCTTCAGAGGTAAATATGTTAAAAAATTTATTTTTTTTATTACTACAGTAGGGAACCGATTATCCGGAACGATCGGGACCATCGCTATTACGGATGACTGATTTTTCTGCTTTTCTGAATCGTTACAAAAAGCCGTTTTTTTTGTTGTTAAACCCAACTAAAAAAATATATTTGGAAATAATCTTTAAAAAAAAGAAAAACCGATGAAGTAATACACTAATGATTATTTCCAAAATGATGGTAAGGTAAACATCTTTCAATAAAGAAAGAAAAATCCGAAAATCTTATGAGGAAAAAAACATTTTTTAAAGAAAAGGGCAGGGAAATTTATCGAATTTCGTTCCGGTTTGTTGGTTTTCCGGTTTTCTGATTTCCGGATAACTGGTTCTGTACTGTATTTATAAAATAATGGGGTAAATAAAATAATTAAAGTAATCTTTGTTTTTAAAAATTATTAGTATTTTGATTTAGAAATGTTTTATCAGTATTTTTAAATAAACTGATGGTCTTCTTATAATTATTATTATTTTATTTATTTATAAATTTATTTTTTGAAGTGATTATTGGTCTATTTTTAGGAAAGAATTATTGGTCTATTTTTTACCGTAGGTTCTTTAGGTAGTTTAGAATGAATTATAACCCTTTGGAATTAGAAACTATGCATCAGTTTTTTAAAGATAAATTTATGATCTGTTTTTGTGGAAGAGGTAATTGATTCATCTCTAGAATGAGTTATTAGTTATTTCATCATCAAAAGACTAATAATTTATTTAGCCTAATTTAAATTTTAAGCATAATTTCTTTTTATTAGTCTAGTTATTGGCCTTTGCTTAATTAAAATTATTAGTCTAGTTTTTATCTGCAGATAACTCATGATTACTTAATGGTATTTTAGAAATTGGTTATTGTGCAATTATTTTCTAGGATTTATGGGCAAGTCAGTAAAGCTTTTGTCTACTATGCTTACGAAATATCCTCAGAATATTGAAGTGAGAAATCTACTTGCTGTGGGTTATTTATTAATTGGCCAAAATAAAGCTGCTAAAAAAGAATTTCAAGATGTAAGCATTTATTTATTAAATTTAAGCTGAGTAGGTAATTCTTAGTTTAAAAGCAATATATTTTTTATAACAATTTACAGATTTTAAAAGTATTTCCTGACTCTGGTTTTGCAAAAGTTCATCTTGGTTTCATCTTGAAAACTGATGAATCGAAATATGAAGAATCCATTAAATTGTTGAGTGAAGGCATAGCCTCTAGAGAAAGTGGTGTTCTTGATGGCAGATTTTACTTTCATCTTGGAGATGCGTTACATAGAATTGACAGAAACAATGAGGTTATGTATATACATATGTTTTTTCTTTATTAACTGTTTTTTGGGGATAGCCAAATATATATAGATCTTCTTTATTATTTAAGATAATGTCGCTTAATTTCTTTTGTCCATTGACAGAAATGGCAAGAAACAAAGCTCAAAGAGTGATTAAAAATCAGTTAGTTGAATCATCTTCATAGTTATTTTAGAAAAACATTTATTAACCAGGGGTCTGTTTAGAAGAAATTTGGGTCTGTTAACAAATCTTTCACAAAATATCTTTTCATAAAATATCTTTTCATAAAATATCTTTTCATAAAAACGGACCCTTCACAAAATAGTTTCTCTTTAATCGATCCCTTCACAAATTTGTTTATCTTCATTATTGTTTTGTTAATCGAATAAACCCTTCCCAGGAAGGGGGGGGGGAGACGACAAATGTAAACGAACTAAGTTTTGTCTTCGTCAAACGCTTCTTCCTTTATTCGTCTGAAATGAATATTCTGCATTATACTGCCTATACTGCGTTCAGCAGTATAGGCTAAATACCAAATATTTGCATGTTGCATTTCTAATTTAGTAGCAGCAATTGCTGTTTATTTTTTGAAATTTAGTTTTTTTAATTATAACTTTACTGTGTTGAGCATAATCTTGTATGTCTTTACAATTTAAAAACTTCTTGGAAAAGTGTTTTGCAATAACAGGACCCTATTTGCACAAATTCACAAAAGCAGGACCCTGGGTGAAAGAATGTGACTTAACGCTTATTTTATATTCACAAATTACCAGTACTTTTTTCACAATTTTACAAAAACGGACCTTTCACAAAATGTCTGGACAGACCCCTGCTTTTATACGAAGTTTTAGGTCTTTATTTATTGAATGAATTTAAACATTTTTTTAGTAATTTAAATTTTAATTGTTAAATTATTTGTTTTTCTATTTTTAGGCTTTAAAAGTGTATGATGAAGCTGTGAAGGAAGGTCTATTTTTATCCCGTTATCAACGATCATTATATAATGTGAATGGTTTAACAGGAAAACCGTGGTGGGATCCAAAAAGTTCTTCTTATGCTCCTTATTTTAAAGTAAATGAACTTTTTGACATACTCTCTCTTTGATATCTTTTTCTAACTTAAAATATTCTTTTTTCATTTTCTATAATTTTAATAATTACATTATAAAAAACTGTTATAGATAGTACTTTTTCTCAAAAATTTTATTTGATATTTGATGTCTAGATGATAAATGTATAAGTTTTGTTCAATAAATCTTATTGATATAAATTCTTACATATAATACAATGTGTATGTGAATAAAGTACCTCTTGCATTATACAAGTATAATACTTCTTTTTATTTCAATGCAATCTTTCTTTTCATGTCATTGCCAAAAAATATCTTAATTATTTTTTTTTAATATTATATAAATATATAAATACTGGTAGTAAATTTTGATCTAAAATTTCCTTATTTATCTTTTCAAAAATGTATTGTTTAAAAAAATTACTTTGTAACTGAACCTTTTTTTTAATTATTTTTTTTTTAAACAATTGCATTATTTTTGATTATTAGATTCTTGAGAGAGATTGGTCACTAATCAGAGATGAAGCAGTAGCTTTAATGAATGAAAACAATTCTGGTTTTATGGCAGAATCTGAAGGTTTGCAAGATACTGGGGATTGGAAACAGTTTGAATTATTTGCACGAGGTATAATATCTATGAAAATTAAATATCCTGTTACATAGTCAGCAATCTTCCTTAATATATGCTTTTTAACTGTAAAAAGACCTTGAAACCTGGTGGTATTTTTGATATAGAATTTGATTTTGATATAGAAATTTGATGTATTTTGGATATAGAATTTGGTGGTATTTTTTAGGCGTTTTATTTTTCAATTTGTGAATGAAAGATAGATTCATATTTTATTTGTGCAGTGAAAAAAAAAATGTGCATCATTAAGAAAGTATAATAGTAATTTATAGCTACTGTTCAAAAAAAGAATATCTTATTAATTTTTTGCTCTTTTCAAGTACAGTATATAAATATTTTCAAAACAATCCAAAGAACTGTCAAAATTTTTGAACCCTAAATACTATTTTTACTTTATCACTGGAACTAATCATGAAAATTGAAACATTTTTGGACAGAAATAAAGTTACTCAAAGATATTTTTATGCTCCCTCCAAAAAGAAGAAATTTAATACACTGGACAAAATATTCTTTTAATAAACTGGTATAAACATTGCTATTTAATTTCAATTGGATAATTCTGAATTTGAAGAAAATCAGAACAGCCTCTTCATATCAATAATTTAGGAAGCCCTATTATTTTTGATTGAAAGTCATATTCTTTCATTTTTCCTATAATATAAAATTTGCATTTCTCCTTTTTAATTCTGAAAATTTCTTTCTATATATGTATAATAAATTTTTGAATACAATAATCTTGAATGTCAATATTGGGGTTAATCTGAAATTGTGAAGGAATTAATATTATAAAAATCGAATTATCTCACATTTTCAATTATCCAAGTCTGAATTTAAAAGAAACTATTGTATTATGTGTGTGCCTAATATCTGTAAGGTAATTTTTTTACATATAAATTGCAATGATATATGAACAAATTCTCCAATTTCATGATATTTTTNACTAGCCAGCTGCACAGGAAAGAAGGGGGGAGGGGACTCAATTGTGCTCTTTTGAAAGCAAATCTCCCCCCCCCCTCCCTGCTTTCCAGAGGAGGAGCGTTACTAACGGTACGGTCTTGGTAGATCTTCTGTTCTCTTTTCTGTTGATTTATGGGTCTAATGCATAGATGACTAGAAGCTAAGAAAGGAAAAAACCTGTCAAAATACTTGTTTTTTTTTTTTTAAGAGAGTGGGGAAGATGAAGAAATGTTTGTTTATTTTGATTGTCAAAAAGTGTCCGGGAAATTGACCCTTCCGGAAAAGGGACGTCCGGATATGGGACGTTACACTGTATCTCACATTTTCAATTATAAAAGTCTGAATTTAAAAGAAGCAGTTGTAATATGTATGTGCCTAATATCTGTAAGGTAATTTTTTTACATATAAATTGCAATGATATATGAACAAATTCTCCAATTTCATGATATTTTTTTTTAGGAAGGAAAATAGCAAAAAATTGTGCCAAAGCTCCAAAAACTTGTTCTTTAATATCACAGATGCCGGATGCTGCAAATTGTAAGCGTGGACAGGTACGTTCGAGCTTTTAAAGTTTAAATTTGCTTAATTTATTTTGTATTAAAACTTTTTTTGCAAGTTTAAATTGATCTTTAATGAAGTTAATGCATGAAGTTAAATCATAAGCAAATCACATAATTTATTACTGTGTAAATAAAAAAAGAAACAATAAATGGAAACACTTGAATAAATATTTTTTAGTTAATTTTATTCTATTGTATATCTTTAATTTTTGATAATTTTGGCTTATTCAGTGTGAATTAAGAAGCAAAATGCAGGGACGTGATTCTTCCACGGATTTCTGCTTATTTTTCCATTTTCCCCGCTAGTTTACGCTGAAATTTTTCTTTGCACAAGTTAAAATATTTCGTGAGGAATTTAATTTTCCGCCGAGTGAAAGTATTGAAGTCCTCATTCCTCCCTCTGAAGTTTCTCTAAAAATCATTTCCTTGGGATAAAACTGGTTGACCTTTATACAGGGATGAGATTTTTTCGCTTTTCTCTCTCGAATTTCAGTTTTTTTTTATCAAAAACTCTGATTCTCTAAAAGTTTCAGTTTTTTCTTTTATAAATATCCCGTTTTTTTTTTTTTTTTGAAAATTCAGTCGTTGCAATAAAATAATTATATTTATTTACGATTTTCGAAGATTGACAGAAAATTCAAACTATGTCCTAGCTGCTAACCCTTCCGCATTTTTACTTAGTTTAGCTATTTTCTCCTTAGCTATTTCCCCTATTTTAGCTATATCTTGTAATATCAAACATCGATTTTCGTATTTACACATGCTTTGAAAATTAGACATTGGGATTCGTATTCGTGTGATTTAAAAATTTTACATCGTGATTCGTATTTACGTGATCTAAAAATTACGCAACATGATTTGTATTTTCGCATTTTTTAAATTCTATATAGAGTTTCATATTCACGTGATTTAAAAGCCTCATATCGGGATTCATATTCTCTCAATTTAAAATCATGCATGTGATTCATATTCTTACTTACAATTTTAAAATTAATCATCGGGATTTATAATCACATGGTTAACAAGTTTAAAAATCACACTTTTCTGTCAAATTTTNATATTTTTTAGTTCATTTTATTCTATTATATATCTTTTAATTTTGATAATTTTGGCTTATTAACTGTGAATTAAGAAGCAAAATGCCTCATTTCTTACCTTCTTGCTATTAGCATGCTTAATAACATACCAATTTGATTTTTTATTTATAGGCAAAATTTTCTATTATGCATCCTTCAACTCATGTATGGGCTCATACTGGGCCAACAAACTGTCGTTTAAGAGCTCATTTAGGATTAATTATTCCAGATGGAGCCAGTATCAGAGTAGCTGATGAGATAAGGTAAACATTAATATGTTTTATGCTGTAATGTAAGAAGAAAAAAAATTTCTGTTAAGGGAAAAAATAAAATTATAAATTAACTTTTGAAGTCTCTGCATATTTGAAATATAGATTAAAATTAATAAAAAAATCAACATGAAATATTGTTTCTGAGTGTTATTCTGTTCTTTGGGAGAATGGCATTTTACAATATATATTTTTATTTCGAAAGAATTATATTTACTTAGGGAAATCTGCTCATCAAAGAACTTTAAAACTCTTATAGTACGTTTATTGCTATGCATTCTGCTCTAAACAATAGTATAACATTAGTTTTACAACAACTCAATAGAAATAAGTAAATTATATCCCAAAGCAGTTGTTCCTTTATATTAATCAGTAATTCCTTTATGCAATATATGGGCAATACATTAAATATTACTCGAGTACTATCTTATGTTTACAAAAGTAAGCAAATCACAAACACTACTCTATCCATGATTAAGCAATTTTTTTTCACAATAGATACCCCCCTCACCAATTTTAATTATTTTTGAGATAAATAAGGGATTTTTCTCTGAAAATGAATATTTTAACATCTTGCATAAGAATTGCTTCCTCTCATCAGCTAAAAATAACAAATCAAAGTCCTCTCTTTTCCTCATGTCTACGTATATTTTAATGGAATCCCATAAGAAGAACCTACATTAACATTTTTAATAGATATAAGTACATTAAATTTCACTCAAATTATGAATTATTCCTGAAACTAAAAATTTCTATTAGTATATATTGTTTTATTTAAACCATAAATTATTGTTTAAGAATGTACTATTTAAAGAATCATTTGTTCATTATTTTTCCTTTACTTGCAATTAACATCATTTTATTTATCATTATCATGATTTTTTTCAATAAATTAAAACAGGAAGAAACTGTTTTGGTTTTAAATAAATAAACTATACCCGTGCCAAAGATAACCTTTAAGCATTATAAAAGCTATGGCAACTTGTATACACCATTTTTCGATGGTTACCAAAAACGCTTTTTCTTTGGCGAGTTTTTAAAATGAAAAATAATTTATGCAGTTTGTACTCGAATAGAATCTAAAACTTTTATGAAATAATAGTCAAGTATTAATCTATTTTTATCTTATTGAAACATATTACATTTAATTTGTTTTACTAAGAGCAATATTTTTCATAGGTTTTCAGTAAATTTATAAGTAACTTGAGAACTTTAGCTAAAATTACTATTCACAGCATTACAATCTATTTAAAAACAATCTAACATAGCAATATGGTTTATTAGTTCTTACTACTGAAATAGAAATGATAATAATAATGAATAATAAGACGATTGGGCAAAAAAAAAAAGAGACTATAATAAGGTTTAAAATCACAAACAAGGATAAATTTTTTTTTATTCAATAATGGGTACTCACTTAAATACTGTGCCAATATATATAATGCATAAACCAAATTTATAAAAATAATTATTAAGATGATTTATTTAGTGATGTGTAAGGCATCAAATTCTGAAGAAATTTTTTTGTAGTATTTTAAACTGTATAAATTATTTTTACTGTATCAGCCAATAAAATAATAGAAACGTGGACTGAAAAAAAAGAAGCAGAATGACATAGAATGGTTGCAATAAAAACTGGTAATGAGTAGGCATGCGGATAAGTGGGCCAAGCCAGAAGTTTCTCATAAATAATTATTTTAAAGAATTTTCCTGTTTTGAAAATTAAATTCTTCATAATTGCTACTATTGTTATCAATAGATTCATTATTTGTTTGTTGCCTCTTCTTTTAACAAGATTTTAAACAATATTAATGTGAACTATTTTATCGACATGGAATATCTCTAATTAAACAGTAAACAATGCTTAAATGTTAGCTTTGCTAAGAGCATTTTGGAGCTAAAAATTGCATTAAATTAACACAAACATCTGTGAAATTGTGTTGTGTACTTTGAATTTTAAACTTCATTATTGATTATCCCTTAAAGTTCCACTTTTCATTGGCAACTTTCCGTTTTCTGTTTCCTTATTCACATCTTTGTTGAGAGAGTCTTGAGAATGGGCACTTGTTTTTGGGGGGTGGAAACATGTCTACTTTAATTACCATCTTATTTTGTGAAGCAAATGAAATTTTGTATCATTAAATGTTCTCCTTCAGTTTCTTGGGATTATACATTTATATCCCTTCCCCTAAAGTAATAATTTCTAATATTTAAGTTTGTTTTTTATTTCTAGGCATTGGGAAGAAGGTAAAATTATATTATTTGATGACTCTTTCGAACATGAAGTTTGGCACAACGGCAGCTCATCTCGGTTAGTTTTGATTGTTGATTTTTGGCATCCTGAACTGACAGCATATCAGAAACGCTCTTTGTCTCCCATTTGAACAAGGCAAGCTTTTATAGCATTTCACAAAATTATAATGAGCTTAATATTGGACTTTAAATGTCAGCATTTGAATTTATTTTTTATGAACAACATTTTTTACACATGTTTTTACCAATAATAAATGTGTTGTGCAATATGTCCCATTATGACTGAACCTGCCAAAAAGTCATAAAATATTTAAATTTAGTTCCTCGATATTGCCATATATAATTTATTTGTTATTAATTTAATAATATCTTAGTTTTTTTTTTCTCGTTTTCTCATTGCATTAAATGATTAACAAAGTGGTACCAGCAAATTATGTTCTTCGTTTGTACAAAGTGTCCACAAAATGCCAGCTTGGTTTCAAAATTAAAATCTTGAAAACCAAGAAAGACAAAAATGAAACAAATAGTATTTTTATAAACAAATTTATAATTTAGCTACTGTAGGTCGTGCAGAGATCTTAAAAATGATACAAAAACTTTTCTTGGGATTGCAATACATTGTTTAAACTTTCTAATTCAGTAGTGCATCGACCTCCTTTAACATTTAAGTTATTGAAATGCAATTTTTTTTAGGGGCTTTGTCATGTATTTACTACTGGCGGCACCATTTATTGGCAACTTTTTCTAATTTACCAATTTAAATTTATCATTTTTAGAGCTTTCGCAATAAACATAGTGCGTGTTTCTTTATTTTCAAAATTTTTAATTTGAAATCAGACTTTTCCACTGGACACTCTGAAAGTATCTTCTTAAAAAACAACTTAATAACTGTGTGATACTTGTTATGTTTAACATTGATTTTTAAAAGTATGTATTGTGATGTAAATAGACAAATGAAAGCAAATGAATTTGTAAATCTGCAGTTTCATAAAACCCTTCATAGCTAGTAGTATCATTTGTTAAATGTATTTTAATATATAAAAGTACTTTTAGATAGATCGATAGATGACATATTAGTTACTTTATTTTTGTTGAAGCTGTTAGCTTTAATTGTGAGATCTCACTTGTTACCAAACTTCAGAAGCTCCCGAGATATTGTGCCATTTTTTAATCCTATTGTGAAATATCAACCGAAAGAACTACCAACTTTTTCAAAAAAATCTTACATCTGGTTTATTGCCTTTGAACTGAAATTTCAAGTAAATATGAAAATCAATTTTAATTATGTATATATATAACAAAATGCAACTGAAATTGAATTCTACATAAGAAAGAATTTGAAGTTTTTTGTAACTAATAACAAATGTAATTACAGTTTTTTTTTAAAAATCAGAATTATTAATTTTAATAAGAAGTATGAAATTCTTGTTTTGTTCAAGTTCAGCTCAATAAAGGTATTAAAAATATTTGCACAAGCTGCTAGTAGCTCGAGGGTTTTGTGATCACTGCTGTAGACTAATAAAAAAAATTATTGGCAAGCAATACTTGCAGTACTTATTTTGTTAGTTTTGGTTTTTTGTTTTGTTTACTATATTTCGAGAGCACCCCACCAAAGCCATGAATGTTTAAAAAGTTACTGATGAAATAAATGTGTTTAAAAGTTTTTTATTCTGTGTACTATCCTTATCTGCCTACTTTTATACAAAATGAAATATACTATTTTGGGCTACTAAAGTTTGGCATTCGCATTTATGTCTATGGTTGACCAAAAAATGAATAAAAAAAATTGCCTTTAGTGAAAGTTGCTAAATTTTATAATTTCTGGTTCTAGGATGATGCTTACAATATATAATTTTTTTTAAATGAAAAACTTGATGCAGAAACATATGTTTGCTATTAAAAGAATCTGCAGAAATTTGCATAATTGTAAATTTGTTAATTACAAAAATTAAAGACATGTTCATTTTTTTAAAATTTCAACTCGGATAAATTTTGCTTATTGAAATAAAAGACATGTGTCTCTTGTCATAATTTCAGAATAATTTTTGCAGAGTTTCAATTAGAAAACTAAACTGTTTATTTGAAAAATATTTTCCATCTTAATAATCATTATAAAAAATGAAATTTTAGATGAAATTTTCCAAATACTAACTTTTTTTTTGGAAATCTTTTTGTTTACGAAATCAATTGTAAATGATAATAAAACTGGAAATAAATAACCATTGAAAAAATAATTCAAAAATTACTAATATTCTAAAATATTTGCATGTCATTTTGCATGAAAAAGGTATGTGCAGAAAGTTTATTAAAAACTGTATATGAAGACATTTTCAAAACTTGAACAGGCCATGTAATTAAATTGGCAAATAGTTAGGGGGAAAAAATTGTACATTGAAAGTTAACCTAATTCACTTAATCTGGGACTCACTGTATATATGTTTTTTAATAAGATTAAAAATGTGATATTTTCAAACTGCAAAACATCTTCTATTGATAAATTGACTTTTAAAAAACATGTTACTTCAAATATCAGAATTTAACTCTTTAATATTTATCATTTATAAATTTTAATTAGCTTTGTAAAGTATAAGACAATAATATAATGACAATGCATATCAGTTTTATTGTAGTTATTTCTATAGCTTATTATTATGAAATAAGTTTTAAATAAAATCTAGAATATAACTTGTTAAATGCAGACAGCAATTAAGAAATAGAATGAGTAAATAATTAAACATTTTAACCCTATAATGGTCCCGTCTGTAGAAGGTGATTGTAAAAAGTAAGATAATATCAGAAACACTAAATGATTTAGTGGTGAATCTTGTAGCAGATTATTTTTTTCATTAATGCTTTATTAATTTAATTCAGTTAAACATAACTTCTTTGTTTTGTATTAATTATCTTGTCATGTTACTTGACCAATTAGAATGCAAGAAAATTAAGTTTTTAAAAGTATTTCATCTTTTATATCAGTACCAATTAATTTTCTCCTAAAAATTTCCAGTTCTTAATAGAGTCAATACTGAAAGTACATATATAATATGTACTTCTCATTTGATTTTTTAACTATAGGCAGCTGATTTTATGGACATATATTGTTTAATTTTCGTGTGACTATTGAAACTGTCTTTGTTAGATGATGATGGATACTTAAGTCATATTCATTGGTTTGGACTGTTAATTAGTTAAATACATTCTCATGCAATTGAAATGTTTCTATATTAGATTTGTTTAATGTCAACTCATAAAACCTGATTGTTTTTGATTTTTAATAAAATAATTTTTAAAAGAAATGTCTTTGGTTTTATATTATCTTAGCTTAACCTCTTTTATAGGTGCTGTCTGTAATCCATCTTTGTATAGTTGTATATCTTAAAGACGATTTTCACATCGGCCATCATTGGTGCAAATATTTTCAACAAAAAAAAAATATGTAGGGGAGAGTCGGGTAGCCCCGCCCACTGTCAATTTCATATGTATAGAATATTTTTTCAAGTCAATGGTTCATCAGACATTAACTGTTATATTAAAAAAAGATTATTTTCAAAGTTTCAAGTATTTATGCAGCTGGTAACGTGGTAAACAAAAGTTTTGAAAATATGTTGAATACAGTAGTCATGAAATTAAGAAAAATTGGTTGAATGTTTCGATTAAACTTCATTTTAATACTAAAAAAATAATTTTTTCTATACATACAGCATTAAAGTATGTAGTCTTAAGTTTAATTTGCACAAAGAAAGAAGTTTATATGTGAAAAATTGTTCGAGTAATTACAAATTTACAAAAAAATTGGATTTCGGGTAGCCCCGCTCACATGAATGTCGGGTATCACCGCCCAATTTTATTTCGTCGATAAATGTACGGTTGCAAAGATTATTATTTTATTGCTTCAAATTTGAATGTTATATGCATTTTTAACAACAAATATATGTTTTAATATTATATGAAACATAAATTTATATATTTAAAAATGAAAAATTAAATATTTTTAAAATGTAATTGATATATCCAAATTAAATTTAATATCAAGAAATCATAAATATTATGATAAGCTATTTGCTTACTTATTTATTTTCACTTATTTGTGAACGAATCAATCTACAGAAGCATTTGAATGCAATCAAAATACAAAGTGAATTTGTAATTTTATAAGAAGTATTTTATATTAAGTTTATAAGAAGAGATCAACCAAATAAGTTTATATTGAAAAACAACTATTGTTATTAATTATTGTTACTTAAATTAAATTATTTTCGTTAAATATTTAATATAAATATATATTAATATTATAATATATTAATATACATTAATAATGATAAAAAGTATGACATTTGTTGTTATTAAATGATAGAATTCACTAAAAGTATATAAATATGTAATAAATAAAATAATTTTGTGATAAAAATGAGAAATGAGGTTTATCTATTGTCAATACATTGGTCATTCTCATTTACACCTGAAAAAATAGCCAAAAATCACAATTTTTGTAGCTGGGCGGGGCTACCCGACACATTTTGAAAAGAGCTGAAAAACATGTTTTTTTAAATTTCTATTTTTTTAAGTTTAACTATTCTTTTTTTGGTTTATTCTTTTTGCATTATTTAATTAGATGATAAAACAATAGAAACATACAAAAATGTTGATTATTATTTAGTATTATACAGAAATATAAGCAATACTCCTTAAGTGAACGGGGATACCCGATTCTCCCCTATATATAATTCTTGCGTTATGAAAAATTTACAAATTCCTTATTCATTTCTGATTTTGCATATCGCTACAAGTGCCAGAGAATTCATAGATTTACGTGGATTTACTAAGAATCGTCACAAATTAATTAGCTCATCAAAAGTGATTTCTCAATGGCCCTATTCCAGATTCATGTGTTGTAATGATGTAGTATAAAAAATATCAAAATTTTAAGAAGCCTGTAAAAATTCGTAGCAATTAACTGTCTGGAGAAAAAAATAACCTTAGAAAAATCAAGTGGACGTTCGATAGAAATATCTCGACTTGGGCGCGTCAAGAGGTTATCATACGTGATTCAAGATTTACGCGTAGAAATAATATCGTATTAAAAATCGATATTTTAAAAACCACGTGGATTTTCAACAAAATCTTTTTAAAAAAAACAGACCAAAAAGTATAGTGAGAAATCGGAAAACATGTAAAATTGAGTGATTTAAATTTTTTTTGAAAACTGTGCTGTAAGTACAAAAAGGAAGTTCCTTTTGAAATTTACGGAAGAATTTAAAATGGGAAAAATATTTAATAAAATTTGATATTGATCTAAAATGTGTATAATTAATAAAATTTTTTCCCAAAGTGTAATTCTACTTCAAATTAACTATTTTTCTTTATTTCAACGAATTAGATTTTAACACTAAACATAGCTAAAGCGGTCAAAATAACGGTTATGGCAAGTCACCCCCTCAAACCATTAAGGTTGAATCATAGAACGTGAAGATCCGATCATTAAATCAAAAGTTATTCAGGGTGGTTCGCTTTTTATTTTGCACACTGTTCATGCATATGACCCCCGGTGGCTGAGTGGTAGCTCTTCCCGCTCCTATGCCACAGGTCATGGGTTCGATCCTCGGACCGGGCAAGGGTGACTCAGCCTTTCATCCCTTCAGTGGGTGGATAAACGAGTACCAAGCACGCTTGGGAGCTAAACACTGGGGGTTCCGCGTTCGGCTGACCACCTAACCGGAACATATGCTCCTGCACCCCAGAGCCCAAGGTTAAGAAAACTGAGATGGGCACAGTAGGCCTTGACCCTCTATGGGCTGTCGCGCCACTGAGTTTAGTACATGCGTATTCAACGCATTGTATTCACATACTTCAGCAAGACAATATATATAAAAATGGTATTGATGTAGACATGACCGATCAAATAGCTAGAAAATACACCACAAAATCTAAGTCTTGCAAATGTCCTTTCCAGGAATTTTTCAATATCCTTGATTTACTTGGCATAAATGAGGGGATTTTGTTCAAGCAAACGACAGGAGAAAATATCTCGTGACGAGATTTTTTACTCTAATTCGCAGTAGAACAAGTCGCCGATTTTCGAGAAGCCCGTGAACAACACAAAAAAAAAAGAACAAATACAAAACGATCGTTGCCTAAATTAACTACAGATTCTCATCAACTTAAAACGTGTCAGATAGGATATTGTAAAGAAAATTAAAATCATAATTTTTTTTTTTCTAATTGGGAAAAATATGTTAGCCCGAATATTTACAATGGAGTATATGTAAAAAATACGATGAGCAACGAATTAAAAATTGTGTTCGTAATAAAAATTGACAATGTATAATTTTATTTAACTGCAATAAAGTTAATTTGTTTATTTCCTTCTTAACATTCATATTTCATACATTCAATCAGGAAACATTAAGTCAAGTCATTTGACCGGCTATGGTAGAAATAGGTATGTATTAAGCGTTGGTATGCTTAGTGTTAATGTTATAGAAACTGAACAACATTCAGCTCTTGAGACAAAATGCCTCACAAGTTACAGCTGTTAAAAAATTATAAAACTAACTAGGAGGTTGAGACCCCCTGTTTGCTCCGCTCACCAATCCCTGCAATTGCTTCTCTTTTATCGTTTTTTTGTTTATTTTTTTTCTCAATGGTCAATATTTTCCACAAAAACACCATTTTGTTTTTAAAATATACAATTTGTATCGGAATTTATGTGAGAACATTTTGTTAATCTTAATGAAATGGATTACCTGGATTCGAAGAATAATCATCTTAACTTTTTTTTAAAAAAAACCTTAATTTCTTTCTTTTTTTAAAAAAAAATTTCAAATTAATGTTAGGATCTCGCAAAATTTTTTTTGTTTCTACTATTGATTGACATCTAACTCCATCTTGTAAAATAAAGATATCCGGATGAAAAAATTATTTTTCTATGGATAAATAGTCAATATTTAAAGCATTAAACACTGACAAAAAAAAATAAGAAAAAATGCTTAAATTTGCCATAACTTTTGAAGAAGTTAAAATTTCGGTACACAATTCGCGTTTAGTGTGATTCTTTCAACACGCCATTTCATCAGACTACAGATAGTCTAAACACGGTACTTTTTCCCCCCTACAAGTTTAATCGTTAATAGTAATTCTCGAACTAATTGTTGAATGTTATATATTTTTTATACCGTCATACTCCGTGTTCATTTTTCTACAAACCATCGTAATTTCAAATTTTATAGTTTTGGGGGCAGTAAAAAAAAAAAAAATTAACGTAAAAAAAAGGGGGGCGAAAAAATTTGCTTAAACACTTAAAATGGCAATAGCTTTCGAACAAATTTGAATTTTAAATAATAATAATAATAAAAGGCTTATGTTATGTTTATCGACAAAACCGTTTTTTTTTTTTTCAGCACATAAAATTTCAACTGCGTAGTTGCATTCCTGAGTCCAGCAGAGCAGCCCTTATGGTATTTTTTACGTCAAGTTTAACAGTTAATAATTCTCGAATATTAATCTTTCTTTTCCATCTTATATCTACAATTTTCTACAATTCATCGTAATTTCAAATTTCTAAGTCTTATAGGTTTTGCGCAACAAAACAAAATGTAACGTTAAGCTGAACACCCAAAATTTTGCTGAACACTCCAAACAATTCAGCAAGAAGCAATTACATCGAAAATATATTTTACATGTTCAGATAGCAGTGTAAAAAGTGTACATTAGTTAATGTCAATAGTAGTACTTTCTATATGTAAGATGTTTTTATATTGATTCTTGAATATTTTTATTCTATTCAATGTACGAAACTATATCGGAAACAATACCTCTTTTTAGATTAGATAGCAATGTCAGATGCGTAAATCGATGCTAATACAAAGTTGTACTTTTTGTATAAAAGCCCTTATAACTTCAAAACTAATAGTCTGATCAAATAGGAATAGGTTTCATTCAGTTCAGCGCGAAACTCATGAAACCATGCCTTACTTGTCTCTTGCCTCACGACAAATCGTCTTTGTGACGATTTGTGCTGAAGATGAATTGTCGCTGCGACGAATTGCGTTCGCGGCGAATCACCCCACGACTAATTGTGTTAATGAATATTCGCTACGACGAATTGTGTGCAGCGGATTGACACAGAACCGCAATCTGGGAAATATGATCCCAATTGTTTGGTCAGAAGAACTGTCCCAATTCTAAAACTGGACAACTTTATGTTAATTTTACTTTTTGCATATTTCTTCATATCTTGGGAATTTTTTAAGAAAATAAAAAATTTCTTTGCACACAATTATAAAATTCGTTTATCCAAAATAACTCCATAAAAAAAATAATTTTCCAACATTTATTATTCTTTATTTTATTTAATAATATCGGAAACATTTAAAATTATAAGGAATACAAATTTTTGAACCATTTTAAAGGATGCAATTTTCAAAGGCAAAATTCAAAGTTTGAACGAAATCAGTCGAATAGTCCCTTAAAAATCGAATTTTAAATATACAGTTTTATCACATTAGTTGTTTAAATTCTTAGACATTGCAGTTCGCTGAAATATACTACATGTTAAAAAAATTTTCATAAATTTTATAATGTAATATTTTAGTTATATTTTTAAAAGCAATAAATATAAGAGATATTAATATTCAATTGTAAGATTCAAAATATACAAATAAAAATCCCACAAAGACCGTTTTTGTCTTTTTTTAAGTGCATCTTTTTAATAAAAATAGACCAACTTAACTTTTTTTTTAAAGAAAAAAATTAAATACATAAATAAATGAATAAAATAAAAGACATCAAGCTTTTTTGAAACTTTGGAAAGAGACCAGATTAGCCTAGAAAGCTAAGGATCAATTTTGTAAGAAAAACTAAGTAAGTAAATATTTTTTAATTACATAAATTCAGCATCAATATTAACAAAAGGAGTGAGTTTTACACAGATCCAATGGTGTTTGTAATCTTAACAGAATAGGATCAGTTGCGTAATGAGATACTGAGAGATAAAATATTTGAATAAGAGGAAATTAAATAAAATAAAACTTTCAGAAATGATTGTTTACAAAAGTAGAAAAAATGAATAAGTTTTAGTTTTCAGTACTTTCTCTAACTGGAAACCCATTTGACTTAGAAACTTTACATTCTCAATCGTAGCTCTTAAATTCAGAATCTCTAGGTTAAAGAATTCATTCATCGAAACATGTTCTTTCATGTTTAAATTAAAATTAAATAATAAAAAAAAAGGTTTTTCAAAAATTAAGAATTAACAAATAGGAACGTACATTTCTTCTAGAAAAAGAATATACATTTTCGAAATTTACTGATCTAACTCTATCCCTATGTTTTGAAAATTGTCCATAATTGGGTATAATATGAAAAAAACACAACTACTTCGATTTAGTAGGAACAACATATGACGCAATGCTAAACGAATGGAATTTAGTTGTTGTTTATTTAGTTATTGTTATTAGTAGTTGTTGTTATTTGTTTTAGTTGTTGTTGTTTATTTAGTTGTATTTAGTTTCAATAACTTTTCTTTATAATGCAATAAAATCTGGCGAGCAGCTATTTAAATGATCGAACACTTCGTTTGTTTATTTGTGGCTTGAAGTTAGGCTCGCAGAAAATGCCGTTCGTGGGTTAAATTTAGTAGGAACAACACAACCTGTGACGTAGGCTATATTATACCCAATTAATATTAATGCTAGGAAAAGGTCAAATGATTGTTTTCATGCCTTTCAGACCATGATATAAATATCAAAAGCAAACGATATTCTAAATTTTTCTTATATATGTATTTTGAAGTTATTATTATTATTTAAATATAATTTAATAAAAGCATAGTATTATGACATTTAAACCATCCGTTACTATTGTTAGAAAAACTTATTTAGAACTTTTCTTCTTATTTATCAAGTTCATTTTGTTGAATTGCATATGAAATATCGTTTTCAAACAAATTTTTTGCTTATTATTGCTTTGTAGATTTGGCATCAGGTAAAAATTGTTCTATCATAAATTATTACTTATATTTTACTTTCGTTAAATATGCGTTAATTTTTTTCCGTTACGTAACAGTTTGTGCGAATCAAAAAATTTTCAAGGTAATAATTCTAAACTATGTGAAGTAAGTGGAGCAAAAAAGAATAATGTTGTAAGTTATTTGACCTTTATGAATAAATTCTTGAATTTTAGTATCTAAGAATGGCTTTAAAATCTATGAATGACAGAGATGTATAGTTAATTTCATATTCTAAAAACAGTAATACTTAGACATTTTATACGTAATTCTAAGTAACTTTTCTTTCTTAAAGAACTTATTATAATTACCAATATGGTTATTAAATCATGTGTAATATTTTTTTATGAATAATTTCTTACATTTTAGAATCTTAGAATGGTCTTAAAATCTAAGAATGGCATGAATGTATAATTAGTTTCATATTCTAAAAACCATATGAGCTAGACATTTTATAACTCAGTAACTCAGTTTACTTTTTAAAGAACTAATTATAATAACCAATATTTTTATTGGAGTATTCTTTTTTAGTTTCGTATTATTTTTTGTTTTGTGTAACATTGTTTAGTAATCTAAATAGTAGGGCATTTTTTGTTGTTGCACTTTTAAGGACATTATTTGCATTTCTTAAAGTCATCAAAATCTGACCTTTACTTATGAGGGTTTCTATAAAACCGGAGTTGATGTTCGTAATTGTTTAATTTCACATGCTTTCATTAATTATATTATAGTTGAATGGCACATCAAAGATCGCTTAATTCATATAATAAAGTCATTCTCAAGTATTTTTTAATCGAACAATAAATGCAAATTTAAAATTATTTATCGACTTACGATTTATTAATGTGATCTTTTAAAATTATTTTTAATAGAAAAACTGTTTTGTTATTACCAAGGTTGTTTTATTGATATAAATTGTGTTTTATTGTTATAAAACATGGCATTTTCATAAATCTTCATACATGTATTGATTTGACTGAAGTATGGATATTAATTTAAAATAATGATAAATATTTTATTCTTGTTTAGTTTATAACAAGTAAAAAAAGTACCATCTAGTAAAAAATAAGTGTTGGTTCTAAATTGTTTATGCCGAGTTAGTTCAACGCTCCAACTCAATTTGAACTTTATTTGACTTATTTCACTTTTCATCAATATTTATGTTATATATATTATTATATACATTTCGGTCTTTTTGATAAGGTGTAAAAATAAAAATTCATGTACCAGCGACTCTCAAACGCCTTCGAGTGACCTCCGTGTTCTAGTCGGCTTCTTTTAATATTTCCACACCCAGTCTAGACGTGAAGACTATTATTTTAGTTTTTACATGGACATAATCTTCAGCTTTTTACAAAAGAATATTAAGCATATGCCGCTGTGAATTCATTTCTAATGATAAGATGATCTATCTATCATATACAAATTTGGGACGATTAATTACATCTAAGTAGATTTTTATAGGCGCGACTTAATAGTTTGTTGAAAATTATTGTTGAAAATTGTTGTTGACATTTACTGAAAATTGTCAGAGTCTTAACTTCATTCTAATACGCGTGTAACACATAAAAATAATCTATTTCGTAAATGGTTGCATTTATCGTTTTAAGTAACAATGTAACAATNCTACGACGAATTGTGTGCTGCGGATTGATACAGAACCGCAATCTGGGAAATATGATCCCGATTGTTTGGTCAGGAGAACTGTACCAATTCTAAAGCTGGACCACTTTATGTTAATTTTACTTTTTGCATATTTCTTCATATCTTGGGAATTTTTTAAGAAAATCAAAAATTTCTTTCCACACAATTATAAAATTCGTTTATTCAAAATAACTCCATAAAAAAATAATTTTCCAACGTTTATTATTTTTTATTTTATTTAATAATATCGGAAACATTTCAAATTGTAATGAATACAAATTTTTAAACCATTTTAATGGATGTAATTTTCAAAAGCAAAATTTAAAGTTTGAACGAAATCAGTCGAATAGTCCCTGAAAAATCGAATTTTAAATATACAGTTTTATCACATTAGTTGTTTAACTTCTTAGACATTGCAGTTCGCTGTTATATACTACATAATCTTTTTTAAATGCATCTTTTTAATGAAAATGCACCAACTTAACCTTTTTTAAAAAAAAAAAAAAAAAAAAATACATAAATAAAATAAAAAACATCGAGCTTTTTTGAAAGAGACCAGATTAGCCTAGTAACCCAAGGATCTATTTTGTAAGAGAAACTAAGTAAGTAAATATTTTTTAATTACATAAATTCAGCATCAACATTAACAAAAGGAGTGAGTTTTACACAAACCCAATGGTGTTCGTAATCTTAACAGAATAGGATCAGTTGCGTAATCAGATACTGGGAGATAATAAATTTGAATAAGAGGAAATTAAATAAAATAAAACTGTCAGAAATGATTGTTTAAAAAAGCAGAAAAAATGAATAAGTTTTAGTTTTCATGATTTTCTCTAACTGGCAATCCATTTTATTAACTTTACATTCTCAATCGTATCTCTTAAATTAAGAATCTCTAGGTTAAAGAATTCATTCATCAAGACATATTCTTTCATTTTTAAATTAAAATTAAATAAAAAAAATTGAAAAAAAAAGATTTTTCAAAAATTAAGTATTAACAAATAGAAACGTACATTTCTTCTAGAAATAGAGATTTCTACATTTATATGTTTACGTCGTAATCATAACATTTAATAATACGTAATTACATAATAGCATTACAAAATAACATTTTCAAAATTTACTGATCTAACTCTATCCCTATGTTTTGAAAATTGTCCATCATTAATAATGCTAGGAAAAGGTCAAATGATTGTTTTCATGCCTGTAAATATCAAAAGCAAACGATATTCCTTTTTAAAAATAAAATATGGAGAAATATGTTATACATATATTAATTCAAGAGTTGCATTTTTTTTTATTCACGTATTTTGAAGTTATTATTATTTTTTAAATACAATTTAATAAAAGCATAGTATTATGACATTTAAACCATCCGTTACTTTTGTTAGAAAAACTTATTTAGAATTTTTCTTCATATTTATCAAGTTCATTTTGTTGAATTGCATATATCGTTTTCAAACAAATTTTTTGCTTCTTATTGCTTTGTAGAGCTGGCATCAGGTAAAAATTGTTCTATTATAAATTATTACTCATATTTTACTTTCGTTAAACATGCGTTAATTTTTTTCCGTTGCGTAACAGTTTGTATGAATCAAAAAATTTTCAAGATAATAATTCTAAGCTATGTGAAGTAAGTGGAGTAAAAAAGAATAATGTGGTAAGTTATTTGACTTTCATGAATAAATTCTTGAATTTTAGTATCTAAGTATGGTTTTAAAATCTATGAATGACAGAGATGAATAGTTAATTTCATATTCTAAAAACAATAATACTTAGACATTTTATAATTCTAAGTAACTTTTCTTTCTTAAAGAACTTATTATAATTACCAATATGGTTATTAAATCATGTGTAATATTTTTTTATGAATAATTTCTTACATTTTAGAATCTTAGAATGGTCTTAAAATCTAAGAATGGCATGAATGTATAATTAGTTTCATATTCTAAAAACCATATGAGCTAGACATTTTATAACTCAGTAACTCAGTTTACTTTTTAAAGAACTAATTATAATAACCAATATTTTTATTGGAGTATTCTTTTTTAGTTTCGTATTATTTTTTGTTTTGTGTAACATTGTTTAGTAATCTAAATAGTAGGGCATTTTTTGTTGTTGCACTTTTAAGGACATTATTTGCATTTCTTAAAGTCATCAAAATCTGACCTTTACTTATGAGGGTTTCTATAAAACCGGAGTTGATGTTCGTAATTGTTTAATTTCACATGCTTTCATTAATTATATTATAGTTGAATAGCACATCAAAGATCGCTTAATTCATATAATAAAGTCATTCTCAAGTATTTTTTAATCGAACAATAAATGCAAATTTAAAATTATTTATCGACTTACGATTTATTAATGTGATCTTTTAAAATTATTTTTAATAGAAAAACTGTTTTGTTATTACCAAGGTTGTTTTATTGATATAAATTGTGTTTTATTGTTATAAAACATGGCATTTTCATAAATCTTCATACATGTATTGATTTGACTGAAGTATGGATATTAATTTAAAATAATGATAAATATTTTATTCTTGTTTAGTTTATAACAAGTAAAAAAAGTACCATCTAGTAAAAAATAAGTGTTGGTTCTAAATTGTTTATGCCGAGTTAGTTCAACGCTCCAACTCAATTTGAACTTTATTTGACTTATTTCACTTTTCATCAATATTTATGTTATATATATTATTATATACATTTCGGTCTTTTTGATAAGGTGTAAAAATAAAAATTCCTGTACCAGCGACTCTCAAACGCCTTCAAGTGACCTCCGTGTTCTAGTCGGCTTCTTTTAATATTTCCACACCCAGTCTAGACGTGAAGACTATTATTTTAGTTTTTACATGGACATAATCTTCAGCTTTTTACAAAAGAATATTAAGCATATGCCGCTGTGAATTCATTTCTAATGATAAGATGATCTATCTATCATATACAAATTTGGGACGATTAATTACATCTAAGTAGATTTTTATAGGCGCGACTTAATAGTTTGTTGAAAATTATTGTTGAAAATTGTTGTTGACATTTACTGAAAATTGTCAGAGTCTTAACTTCATTCTAATACGCGTGTAGCACATAAAAATAATCTATTTCGTAAATGGTTGCTTTTATCGTTTTAAGTAACAATGTAACAATTTAGCTTTTAAGAACATTTAATACTCGTAAGCAAACGTTTATTGTAAGACTGAAAGGTTATCGTAAAAAATTTTTACTACGATTTTATTATGCTTGTTCGTAACTGTGAAATTTTGACACTTTTTCGAAAAGCTTCGAATTTAAATTGTAGTTGTGTGCTCTATGACATTGGAAGTTTCAATTGTTTCTTAAGTTTTAATTGTAGAATTTATTGTATTTCTTATCGCTAAATTAAAATAATCACCTATCACAATATTGATTCTCGATTCTAGAGCATTAAAATTTTACTGAAGCTCTATACCGGATCATATTCAATAGTTTTTTGGTTGTTAAATGAAGAATTTATTGTATTTATCACCTATTAGAATTTGTCTTTTATCAAAGTTTGACTCATTCCGGCTATTTTAAGAGTTTCAATTGTAGCGACCACGCTTGACGACAATGCGAGTTTCAATAGCTTTTACACAACACATTTTTTGTATTATAATTTTTAATGTAAATACATTTTTTTTAAATTAAAAAAATGTAATAGAGACAGGACCAGAGAAAAAGAATACGGGCTTGTAATATCTTTTAGTCACTAATCCGCAGAGCAATGACTAAATTTTTTTCTTTCTTTCTTTTTCCTTTTTTTCTTTTAATTTTAGTTTGAGGATTCAGTCACCTCTCTCACCTTTTATTACCTTTAATTGGATGTTGTCATTTTTAGTGCCCTTTTTTAACATTTGTCACCTTTTTACAGATTTTAAGTTATAAAAATTATTCTTTTTAAATTTTTTCTTTTTGTAAGTTGTCATTTGTCATATCTCGGAAATCAAGTCTCCTTCCAAGGTAAAGATGTTTTTTTTTTTTTTTTTTTGGATTCTCTTATAAAAATTAACTGAAGAACAACTAATATTATGTGGTCTCTGAGTTTCTCAGATGTAGCTGCATGTTAATTGAATATTTTATAGCAACAGGAGCTAACACGCAATCGCTGAATATGTGATATTGGTAGAAATGAATGAGTAGCTGAATTGTTCACTTACCTTCTATGTGTGTTATTATTTTCTGAAATATGTTCTTTTGTGGAAAGTTTGATTTAATTTAAAGTACTCATGCAAAAGTATAGTAAATCTCTTAAAACAACCAACTTAGTTTCATAGTTTCCTCAGCTTAGCTGTTCAGAGCATTCCCAAAGTTAAGAACCTCTTAACAAAAGTTGTATTATGAAACTTCTCGTGTGCTTTATATAACGGAGCGTATCTCGAAAACTTCTGTTTTAAAAGAAATTAAAAATTTCTCTAATTTAAGTAGAGACGTATTTCCCAATAAATCTTCTTTGTCTAAAATCAATTGGGCCCCCTCATTGAGGTGGACACTAATATGAACCATCATGTTTATTTGAGCATCCTGGATGATCAGATGTTGCCTATCAGTCAACATTTTCAGCAAGAGCATGCTGTCGATACCCCTATTTTTCAATATGACAACAGCAAAGTTCATCGGACTGGAAGAAAATGTGACAAATTTTATGAACACTCAGACACTCAATTATATCTCGACTGGCCTACAAAATCACCTGACTGGAACCCCATTGAAAATCTTTGGGACATTTTGGAACAACGGTTAAAACGCCGAAATCAGCATCCTTGCAATTTGGTGGATTTACGCTATCAAATCCTCTGCGAGAGTCTTAAACTGGATTCAACGTACCTGCAAAACCGTATGGACTCACTTCCTAACCGAATCAGGGTGATTATCAAATCCAGAGGGAGTGTTGCACGTTATTAAATGATGCTTTTCATGATTTCTCCAATGGTGACCAATTTTTTGTCCGGTGTGCTCAATATTTCGAAAAAATAGATTTTCGGGGATTACAAATTTTAAAACATTGGGAAAAATGTCAAAGAAGTTCTTACTCTGTCACAGGGCTAAGTTCCGAAGGAACGACCGAGCCCTTAATACCTGCACAACATACCGGCAGACAATGGTGGCAATAAAATGGAATCGATTGAGCCCTGAAAACCTGGATATGTAGCCGGCAGAACAACACTGAGAGTCTGCATGCGTACAAGAAGTTTGATGGAAAAGACCGATCTCTGATTACCTGTGTCAGTTATTGACAGGACTATGCTGGGAGCCTGTATGCTTAGAAGAATTCTGGTAGAAACAAATGAACCATGAATTCCTTTATAATTTACCGAAAGGGCATTGCTTGGAGCTTGCATGCTTTGAAGAACTTTGATGGAAACAACCGAGCTCTGATTACCTGAACAAGTTATTGGCAGGACAATGCTGGGAGCCTGCAGGCTGAGACTTACTTTGATGGAAACAATTAGGCTCTGATTACCTGAGAAAGTTGCTGGCAGGCCATTGCTAGAAGCTTGCATGCCTACAGAGACCTTCATGGAAACAACCAAGACCTGATTACCTGGACCAGACACCCGCAGAAGAATGCTGGGAGCCTGCATGACTGTAAGAATTCTGATGGAAACAACTGAACCCTGATTACCTGAACCAGATACCGACAGGACAATGTTGGGAGCTTTCATGCCTAGAAGAAATCTGATTGAAGCAACCAAGCCATGATTAGAATTACTTAGACATGTTACCGACAGGACGATGCTTGAAGCATGAACTCTGATGGCAACAACCGAGCCCTGATTGCCTGGACAAGTTACCGACAGGACAATGCTTGAAGCCTGGATGCCTAGAAGAGCTCTGATAAAACAACGGAGTCTTGATTATCTGGATCAGATATTAACAGAACAATGCTGGGAGCCTTTATGCCCAAAAGAACTCTGAGGGAAACAAACAAAAAAGCCCTGGTAATCTGGACAAGTTATCGACAGGGCAATGCTGGGAGCTTGCATGCCTAGAACTCTGATGGAAACAACCGAGCCGTGATTACCTGGACAAGTTATCGACAGGACAATGTTTGGAGCCTGCATGCCTAGAAGAACTCTGATGGAAACAATTAAGCCATGATTGCCATTTCTTGGACATGTTACCGGCAAGATGATGCTTGAAGCATGAACTCTGATGGCAATAACCGAGCACTGACTACTTGGACACGTTACCAACAGGACAATGCCGCAAGCCCGCATGCCGCTGGCCTAGAACACCTTGTATTACAAGAAAAAAATTATTCCACTGTGTAGATGACAAAATGAGCGCGCTATTTTTGATGGTATTGTGCGAAATATAAAAAAGATAATCCCCTTAAATAACTTTTGTTCCAATGTTCAGATTCTTACTTAACTGTCAATTTTAATGGTTCAAAAAGTTACTTTTAAATATACTAATTAATTAATGATAGCTATAAATTAAGCTCCATAAACAGACACAAAAACGTACTTTTTTCTGAATAAACGTACCTTTTTTCCAATGAATTTTGATTTTCGACCATCAAATTAAGGAGAGTAGGGGCAATTTGGAAGAATGGTCCCAGTAGTTTCGGCAGAAGAGCTGCCGAAAGTTGAGACTCCTTGATAATATTTTCATGTTAAAATTCTCCTTGATTATAAAATTTTTTGCTGGGTATCCGTACCGGACAAAGTTTTTGAATCCGGTACATTTCTAATCAAAACCTGACAGCTGCCGTTTACCCGCAATCGGGTATACGAACCTACATATACACTCCACGCAAATTCTTTACTTTAAGCAGGCTTTACTTTAGCTGAAAACCCGCTCTTTGCATGGGGTGAAAAAATAAGCATTAATAAATCATCATTGAACATAACTATAAAATCGTGCACAAAACTGCAAGAAAATCACGTCACAAATAATAAAGCTAAAATAATTCCAATACCTTTTTTTTTTAATTGTTGCCCTTCTCGGTGGTTTTACGTTATTAGATTAAGCAAAACACATACTTTGTAGCTCTTCCCATCAAAATAAAGAGTACACTTCATAACAGTAAGAATTAATTTCATAAGAAAGAAAAAGTAAATTGCATGTAATTAAGCTATTAAAATGATGAAAACATTTGTATAAGTTCTTAAAAGTTTTATTAATAATTTTTTGTGGAATTGTTTTGGCAAATTTCAAAAATTTCTTACTATTAAATAATAACTTTCATCACCCCAAATTTTTTTAATCATAATATTAAATATCATGATTTTCTAGGTAAAAAAAATTACGAGGGTGTTTTTTGTTTTTAAAAAAATAAAAGTGGTTTTTAGTCCAAAAAATTCAAGATCTTGTAATAGCACAAAAAAAAAGTTTCTTGACCTCAATTTTTTTCTCGTTATATTAAATGTAATGTAAGAAAAATAGGTGAAAGTTTTTTGTTTTTGTAAAATGAAAATAATAAAAACTGGTTTTTATTCAAGATTTTTTTTACAGGACAAAAAAAAAGTTTTTTACCTCAATTTTTTTTCGCATAATGTTAAACTTTTAAGCATAAATACTGCTAAACTTTTAAGCCAAAAAAATATTATTATTATAATAATTTTTTATTTTTTGCTTTTGGTCATCTAAAAAATGGAGAGCGACTTTTAGTCCAAACATTTTTAAAAAATTTTTCGGTGAAATAATAAAGTTTCCCAATATTTTTTTTTTCTCCAATGCCTGCCTGGGGAATGACCTACGTCATACAGGCATCTGAAGGGCAGATTTGTTGGCCACGGCACCATATAAGGTGGGCCAACGTTGCTCCCACAGTAAGGACAGATAGTACAGAAAGAGAAAATACATCCATGCCTTGCCCGGGATTCGAACCCAGACCCTTTCTGGTGCAAGGGCAGTTCCCTAACACAGGCCAGTCGGCAGTTTCCTAATATTAACCAATTTAAAAAAGAAGAAGAAAAAAACACCCTTTTAATTTTCTGATGATGAAAAATATTGTTACGAATTTGTAAATAGGTGTATAATTTTCTTGTGAGGCGGACCTAAATAAACAGTCTAGTTAGAAAACTTTCTGGCAAGTGGCATATTTCTAAAGTAATTTAGAGAGAAAATAACTCCCAATGTATTTCTTTTGGAAGACTTGGTTTAGCACCATTTTTGCCGAATTTGCGTTATTCTTTTGCGATTTGGAAATACTTTTTTACAACCATTTTGGAAATAAAATGATAATTTCTGGAAACTTCAGTGATCGGACCAATAGCCACAGAGCTATGCAAGAATAGTCTAAAAACATGTCGAAAAATAGTCTGCTTGTGCCTGCAGAAGTGTTCTGATTTGCGAGTCTCTAGTGCAGTGATTCTCAACCTTTTTTTTGTTGCGGCACAATTTTAACGATTTCGAAATTTGACCGCACACAATGAAAAAAATTAGATTAAAAGTTGTTTACTTACCTATAATACACTGTGTTAAGTAGGTTGTGATAATAATTTCGAATGTGAAATAAAATAATATGTACTACAAAAGCACGTTTATTAAGGAAATTACTTATTTCTTTCAACTAATTTCTTATTACTTAGTAACAGTTATTTTTTTATTTTTTTGCTAGTTATTAATTGTTAGCTTGTTTTCTGTAGGTCTTAACTGTTAGTCTTTTTTACATTAACTGTTATTTTCTTGTTAACTAGTCTTTTTGCTGATTATTAATTGTGAACTTATTTTTTTGTTAGTTATCCTTTGTCAATTTGTTTTTTATATATTTGTTTTTTAGTTATCCATTGTTAATTTGTTTATTAATTGCATAACTTACTTTAATGATTAGCTCTTACAACATTTTTTAAAATTGTGTGTCATATACAATTTAAACACTTCCATCTTATTTTAAGATTGTCAGAGACAAGACAATCGTCAACAGAGATGTTCACGCGGTTAAAGCGTGGAAAAATTA
>NC_092212.1:41651521-41671066 GCF_043381705.1 Parasteatoda tepidariorum | reverse complement strand
TCATTTATTTCGAGAGTCAAGAATTCGAATCAATTGAAGAAAAAAAAAAGGTATGCTTTTTTTAGAAAAAGTACGTGTCTGTTTTTCTAATTTAAAGTATTTTGAGACTTAGTAAATAAAAGTTCAAACTTTCGATCATAAGTTATTCAAAGTGTTTGCTTTTTTGCACATACACACAAACATAAGTTATTTTTTTAATATTAATTGAAAAGTTTTCAATTGATTATATTATTTAAAATAAATTTTTTTATTTAATTTGAATAAATATTTTTTTTTTACAAAAAAAATTTGATTTTATATTTTGAATTAAAACGTGATTTAGTACTAGATATATTTTTTATTGTTAGAGGGGGGAGGGCACGAAAATATTTTCAGTGCTTAGGGCCTCAAGAGGTCTTAATCCGGCCCTGCTGAGGTTCCAAAGCCTGTGTTTGTTGTGTACTACACTATTATTTGAGCTGTAATTGATTTCTAGAATCAACTGCATTTTCTGGAAGATACTGCTAATACATTTTTGGAGTCTTAAGTACTGTTTTGTTCATCTCCAATCGAAACGAACCCCTGTGCTCGGTACAATATATTTAACTTTATATTGAAAACAATTGAGAACAAAAAACTTTGTTTTTGTCTCTCCATAATACAAATTTTTAAGAGCCTCTGTCACTGTTTTGGATGTTAAGCTTAATGTTACATTTCGTTTTGCTGCGTTAAAATTATTATACTGAATATACAAAAATGTGTAGAAAAATGTACAAATAACGTGATAAAATATAAAAAACTTAACATTCGATAGTTAGATCGAGAATTATTCATCCATAACTGCTAAACTTTCGACAAAAAACACCATTTGGGCAACCGTTCAGGCCTCAGGATGGCAACTACAGACTGGGGAATTTAACAATGTTTGAATTTAACAGAAATTCCAATTTGCTTGAAAGTTGAGTCTCACGAATTTTTTAAAACTTTTTTTGCTTCAAATACTAAGTATTTATCATTTTTTGTAGAGAAATTTAATTCTCTCGCAATCGCCATTTTATAAGCTCGTTCATGACTTGGTGTCAAAAGTAATGAAAAAAAAATTGAATAAATATAATAAAAAAATAGAATAAATAAATTTCTAAACTTAAACATGCTTTCAATTGATTATTTTTCAAATCCAGGTATACTTTCATATCTATACGATTAACATGTTAACAAAATGTGCCTACATAAGGTTATAATAATAACTATATATTTTATAAACAAAATGATTTTTAATCGACTTTTAAGGAACAAATGATGAATGAGGGGCAACCACGGAGTGAGCCGAGCTTCCTAGTGCGATTATTTTTTTCTTTTTGCTAAAAAAAGCCTTTTTTTTTTACTGACTAAATTAAAAAAACAACATTTTCTTAATCTTTCTTATTTTGAAAAATACGATATTTTATATTTTGATAAAATATATTGAGTTCAAAAAACTTTGTTTTTGGGCTGTAAAAAATAAAAAATTTTTAAAAATACCTTTCGTTTTTTTGTACTGATCAAAGACAGAAAAATACCCTCTTGATTATTTTTCTTTTGAAAAAATTACACTTAACATTGTGAGAAATAAAAATTGAGGTTAAGCAGACGCTTGTTCTTATGTTACAAAAAATTCTTGTCCCGCAGTGGACTGATCGTTGAGACACGGTTCCCAGCAGATCACCGAAGTCAAGCATCACTGGCTACAGTCAGTGTGCGGGTGGGTGACCACTTGGATCAGTCTGCGTAGGGACCGAGGGTCTGCGGTATTGGTCCTCGTTAAACNATATCTATACACTTTTCTTTAATTTAAACTTTACTCATAATGAAAAGAGCATTATAATTAATTTTTATTGTATCATTTCTAATATTTGGCGGCACACAAAAGTGCAGCGGCATAGTGGTTGAGAATCACTGCTCTAGTGAGTTTATTGAGTCTGAGGTTTCAAAGCCTGTATTTGTTGTGTACTACCCTATTATTTGAGCTGTAATTGATTTCTAGAATCAGCTGTATTTTCTGGAAGATACTGCTAATACATTTTTGGAGTCTTAAGTACTGTTTTGTTCATCTCCAATCGAAACGAACCCCTGTGCTTGGTACAATATATTTAACTTTACATGAAAACAATTGAGAACAAGAAACTCTCAAACATTTTTGTCTCTCTATATTACAAATTTTTTAGAGCCTCTGTCACTATTTTGGATGTTCAGCTTAATGTTACATTTCGTTTTGCTGCGTTAAAATTATAATACATACTTGAATATACAAAGGTGTGTAGAAAAATGTACAAATAGTGCGATAAAATATAAAAACTCAACAATCGATAATTAGCTCGAGAATTATTCTTCCATCATTGCTAAACTTTCAACAAAAAACACCATTTGGGCAACCGTTCAGGCCGCAAGATGGATGCAGACTGGGAAATTTAACCATGTTTGAACTTAACAGAAATTTCAATTAGTTTGAAAGTTAAGTCTCGCGAATTTTTTAAAACTTCTTTTGCTTCAAATTTTAAGTATTTATCCTTTTTTGTAAATAAATTTAATTCACTCGCAATCGTCATTTTATAAGCTCGTTCAAGACTTGATGTCAAAAGTAATAAAAAGAAATCAATAAATATAATTTAAAAATAGAATAAATAAATTTTTAAACTTTACATATTTTCAAGTACAGTTGATTATTTTTCAAATACAGGTATACTTTCATATCTTTACGATTAGCATGTTAACAAAATGTGCCTACATAAGGTTATAATAATAACTATATGTTTTATAAACAAAATGATTTTTAATCGATTTTTAAGGTACAAATGATGAATGAGGGGCAACCACGGAGTGAGACGAGCCTCCTAGTGCGATTGTTTTTTTCTTTTTGCTAAAAGCCATTTTTATTTTTTTACTGACTAAACTATAAAAAAACAACATTCTCTTAATCTTTTTTTATTTTGAAAAACAAGATATTTTATGTTTTTATAAAATAAATTGAGTTCAAAAAACTTTGTTTTTGTGCTGTAAAAAATGAAAAACTTTTAAAAATACCTTTTTATTTTTTTTTACTGATCAAAGACAGAAAGTCACCCTCTTGATTTTTTTTTCTACTGAGAAAATTACGCTTAACATTGCGAGAAAAAAAATATTGAGGTTAAGACGCTTTGTTTTCACGCTATAAAAAATTCTTAAAATATTTATTATATATATTCTTAAAATAATATTCTCAAAAAATTGTTTTAGTAATTTTTTTTAGCCAGACCGTTTCTAAAAAAATTTTCACGAAAATCTGTGACATGACAGCAGTGGTCATTGGTCGACTCCACTAGGACTAAGTCATATACTTTTTGTCAAATTAATTATTTTTGGAAAAATATAGATTTGAAAAAAAAAAAAACAATTATAAGGGATGAGCAATTACGGGTATCTAAAGGCGAGCAGGCCGCGGAGCCAACTAGTGTATAAAATACAAATATTTTCTTCGAAGTAATATCAAAATACAAGTGAGAGCGAATATTTATTGAAAAGGAGATTTAAAAAGTTTTGACCAAGGCTTTTGAAAACTTTTGACGCCGTCTTACGATCGATAACAGACGATACGGAAGTTATGAAAAGGTTCAATTTAATAAAAAAATATGAATTTGAAATGTCCGAGACAACTAAAATGACCGTTTTCTGTCTGGTATCGATCGCGTTGCCATGACGCCGACCTCAACAAGGTCATTAAAAATCTCATAAAACATTCCAGAGATGACTATTGCATTCTATAAAATTTTAATATTGGTGCTGCTCTCCTGAGTCTTAAGTAAAAAAGATAAACAAAATTCGCTATAGCACGCCATCCCATCCTCATGACATAATATTGAATGCCATCATCAACGAGCTGTTTGAGTTAAATAATAAATTTTTCGTGTGGAACTTTAGCAGACGATCAACGGGCATTATCCAGCTTATGAATAATTTACATGATGCTAAAATGCTTCTCTTCTAATGTTTAAGTATAAGAGAACTTTATGCATGCTTATATATTCATTAAAGAATAAGATAAAATCAACTTACTAATTTTATGCAACTTACTAATTAAGAACTAATATGTAACACAAGTAGTCTTTTAGTTTAAATATTTTATTTCGGAATAAAAGTTTAAATTTTCAAATTTTATAAAGATTTCAAAAAAGGCTGTATTTAAAAAAATCGCTTGCTCGTTCTAAAAATTATTCTTAGAAAATCATTCATTTAAATTTTTGTTGAATCGCTACTTTGATATATTATGATGCAAATCCTTTCTGTAGCGAAACATATGCGTCCTAGTAAAACCAAAATATCGGGCCATCAAGTTTAATAAAAGATAAACTAGTGGGAGAATATGATTCAATGTGGCATCTACAAATTTGCAAATCTTTCTACAAATTTGCATGATATTATAGTGCACGATGTCCAATATTTTTAAAAATGAGCTTCATATTTCTTCTAATATATCAATACTGTTATCATTATTTACTAAAATAAGACGCATTGGTCACAATAAATTATTATTTTATGCGGCGGTGTGTATCAGTTATTGTAAGAAAAATTATAAATAAAAATATACAGATAAAAAGTGCTAACGTATAGCAATACTTTTTAACAAGTACCTTTGACACTGTATTTTACTAAAAATATTTTTATACATTCAAAAATTCGTTGAAATTACCCTCAAGCTGGACGTTAAAATAAAACTAGTTTTTAGTGTTAATATGATTGTGTGTCTGATTCTTCTTTATAGAAAATTAGAAATTTTAAAATTGCCTCTCCTTTGAAAAGTTATTAGTTTTAAATATTTTCAATGTTGTATTACTAGAGTTAAAATGACATTGATAAAAGTTCCATTGTTTCTTCCGTTGGATAATTATATGTCAATTTTGCAAAAACCACTCTTATATCTTAGGAGCTTTATCTCTGAAACTTAAAAAAGAATTATTTGTTTTGAAAATGTGCCTTCAATATAAGAATTTTTTTTTAGCTTTTAGTAATTTTATAACATTAATTTGAACTAAGCCAAAAAATATTCTATAACGAATATTTCACAACTTATTTCTCTTATAGTTTAAAATCAACTTTCGAATTTACTAGAGTAGAGTATGTTGTGAGTTATTTTAAACTTTTTGCATAAACAAAATCTGTATAACTACCTGCATCATTTTTCTTATTTTAAAAATTTAATCCCATGACTTTTTCTTACCAATTAAAAAGAAATCGATTTATTTTTGGGATTAAAATGAATGGAAATAAGTTCTTTCTGCTAAATAAGAATTACAAAAAGCGTGTTCATTATTTATGTTCCGTGAAAAATAAGTAAGTAGTATATTAAAAATAGGAAATTCATTTAGCAGTCTAAAAAAATCATGCTGGAATTCCTTACCTGCTCCAATTGTAAGTAGAAATAGAGAACAAATTTTTTTACAGAACTTATTTTATTAACTTTTTTATTACAATTATAACACAAACGTTGAATCTGTACCCAATAGACACACATGGCGTGGACAGAAAACATTTCATCACAGTCATTAAATACCACAGAAGTAGGGGAATATAAATGCTTTTTTCTTAAGCTCAAGTCTACCGCCTACATCTGAACGAACAGTTTTTATCACATTTAATTCATTTGCAGAAGCTTCAAGCTATAAAGCTTGGGAAATTGCTCCCAATCAACATGAATGAATAAAATATACCACAGTAATGCATGAATCTCAGAAAATAGCAATAAAAGTGAATGTTATCACAAAAATGACTCGCTGTGAAGGACGGAACACTTTAGAATGATAGGAATGTAGAAGTAACGTAATACATACTTTCCTGTTGAAGAGTTAAGTGAAAGAATGAAAATTTTTTGAATTTGATCAGATTTCAGATTTAAATTCTAATATACATTAGAAATTAGATTTAAAATGCGTAAATATACCAGAAAACGCAGTTTATAAAGTATATTTTCCCTTTAATTATAGACTTAGTTGAAGACTGAAAATAAATTTCTCCGTTTTAAGTAAGATAGCCGTGTCCCCAGTTTTTTTTTATTTTTAGTTTTCTCCTTTATTGGGTTCCTCATACTTGTTGCATAGTTTTACAACACAATTAAAGAAATCGAGAATATATTCATATTTTCATGGATGCTCAGGTCTGTTTACCAAAATCTGCATTATTTCGAAATAAATATTTGTAGAGATACTGTTTTTCTTTTCTTATGAGGACAGCTACTGATTTGCGCATACAGCGGACTATATTAATATGCTCTCATACTCAAAATTACGAGTTCTTTAAAAATTTTACTTAACATGTTATTCTTCCAAAGTCTTCACTTACTACTCCTTAGATTGTTTCGAAATTCTGACTTTTAGAAATCACAATTTCTACATTTTTACAGGAACATTTTTGCATTTCGCCATTAATTTGTTTATTTATGAATTTGGTATAAAATAATTGTAAAGCTGTTAATTTCAATTAAATAAACTTGTTTAACTGATTAATGAGAATTTTCAATATTTGCTTTATAAAAACATTTAATGATTATAAAATTAAGTAAATAGCTATCTATTGTTATGCTGACTAAACCTTCGGGTTTCAGAACAATTGCGAAATCATCATTGCAAAAGCAGACAATTACAAAAAAATTAAAAACGAACTAAACAAAGCATATTCCAAGAAGTTTCACTCCATGCCTGAAACTAAGTATTACTCCTTTGAGACATTGTTAACTATCATTATTTTAAAAATATCTTAGCGAAAATCATTCACATGCAGAATTATTTCAATAGTATTTATAATTTTTTGCATATTTTTATTGAGAAATATTATCTTTAAATTGAAAAATATAAAGTATTTTAATATTTGCGTTATTTCCATTTTTAAACGAAAACTGCCATCAAATGGGGGTAACTTTGGTCTTCGTAGGCAACTTTGACCCAACAAACGAAAAGGAATGAACATGCTCCTTGGGGCAAAAGATCAATGTGTTCAATGAGACAGCCCGTGCAACAAATAAGTGGTAATCACTTTCTAGATGTAGCACATACATTCTTTTTTTATGTTTCGTAGGCCAAAGCTACACCTATTGATGGTATATAAGATAAATGATAAATTTACTATTTATTATTTCGTTATTAATACTCAATAATCTCTACTCATAATTTCGTTGATATTTGCATGATTTTCTTGAATATATCATTGATTTTAACTTTTTGAAACGACAATAAAGTCTTAATTCTGAAAATGGAAAACTTAAAAAGTTTATTTTTTTTTGTTTCAGTGCTAAATTTTTAATGCTGATCACGAATAAGTTTAATACTTGATGTTTGGAAAGCGTTCTTAGTACTTTGGCACTTCATTGTTAGGAAGATTGTCAATTATTCATAATAAATAAAAAAAAATTTAAAATAAGGAATTAAGTTAAAACTGATCTGCAATGCATATTTAAACGAATTTTTACGTGTAATAAAAACAGCTTCTAATACTGTAACTCTGACTTTTTTTTGTGAGAAAGCTGTTGAAACAGCTTGAATTAGATGCGAAAGAAATTAAAAGTTTCGGTATTGTATACGCATATGGGTCCTTCAATTAGCAATAGCATTGATCACGATGCTTGATATATTTTTTACAGATTTGATATGAGAAAATTTCAGTGTTGCTACAGAGATCAGAAATGCTGTTTCCATGGGTTAAAATAGATTATATTTTAACTTGTCATGCCTAATAAACTTACTTGTTTGTTTTTAAGTAAATTATTCTGTTTCTATTACTAAATGATATATAATTAGTATAGATAAAAATAAAATGAAAAACGATAACTACCAGTATTTTACATTTAAGTTAAATTTAGTTTCTTTTTAATATTCGAATCAATCGTCGCTATACGTTTTTGAATGCATCATTTTATAAAATATTTAAAAGCTATTCTTTCATATTCCGTGTAATCTATGGCAGTGATTTCTTTAATGGCTTATACAATCCGAAGACCCGCTTCAGGAAAAAACTACAAATTTTTCTATTTCAAATACACCCACATTCATCTACTATCATTTTTGGTAAATCAGTTTTTATAATGTTCATATCTGCGTCAAAATATATTAAAGACATTGATGATAATTTTGTTGGAGCACAACACGGCTGTATGGAAGCATAAGGATTGCGATTACGGTATTCCTCTATTATGTGAGAATGAAAATTATGATGCGAGGAATAAGTCCTTCTGCCAATACAATTTCCCATGCAAAAATTTGCGTAATATCCCTTAGGAGCAATAATCCAATCACCCCACCCCAAATCTTTAAAGCTGACGTATAAGTTTTTCTTGCAACAGTTACTCGGAGTTTCACCACAAGTCCTTGAATGTCTTCTAGAACGTTTCTGTTCAGTAGCCTCTGTCGCTACAGCTAAAAACGGTCTTAAACTTATGAGTTGTTGATCATGTCCCCCATGTCTTATTCTTCTAGTAGTTGCAGTAGCTGTCGCATAATTTGAAAAATTAGAGGATTCTTCCTCATTAAAAAGCACCATTTCTAACTTGGAATTGCAACCCGTGCAGTCTACGAGTAATGTTAATTTTTCACGACTTTCATTTCCTGAAAGCCATTGTTGAACAACCTCTCCGACATCAAGCCTACGCCATCCAGCATGTGCGGTGCCTTGATGATAGGATGTTACATGGGATAGTTGTTCTGTACTATTTCCCACTCGAAAAGCATATAAGGTGACATGCTTGTTTCTCAACTGAGCTCGAGCTTCAACTGGCAAAGTAGGTGAATATCGAAGCTGTATCCACAAAGTAGCAGCAGTGACACGCAACTTGCTATTTAAATATTCATGTGGATAAAAATCAAGCAAAAAGTGCCCATTCAAACTTTGACCTAAAACAAAATAAAATGAAGCTTTATAAATATTATATCCAATTTCAAAAGAAATTTAAATTGCGTATAAAATTTGCCATGAAGGAAAATAGAATAAAATATAGGGAAATGCAAGGCAAAGTAGCCACTCTAAAAGTTTTTTTTTTAAAAAACAGTATTTCCTAAATTTGATTAAAGCATATACGACAACATACATAAAATTATAGCCGTATAACAATTTGGTAAACCGTGACAGGTAAGGGAAGAAAAGGGGTTAAGAGGGAGGATCTCTAATGACTGCCATCTTGACAAATAACTTACAGTTTTTAATGCATTTTTTTTAACGCTAAATCAAATGAAATTAATCCCAAGTGGGTGGTCAGAGTTAAGAGACATTAAGATTTTATGTAAAAAAAGTAGTGATTTGTGCATATACTTAATTACACTTGACATTTCGGCATAAACTAGTGAGGTATTGTTTCTCATTAAACTTTTCCTACCTAAATCAAATAAAATTACAATTAAATCGGTAGAACTAATACATAGTTTCAAAGGTACAAGAGTCTTATGTGTGAAAGGGTACATGTCAAGAGTTATAATAAATAACAAAATCACAATTAAGTCGGAAAAGCTAATACGTAGTTTTGAAGGTATAAGAGTTTTAAGCATAAGAATACAAAATATTATTTAACTCTACTGAACTTCTAATTCTATCTCTTAGTTCGATTAAATTTTGATTTTAGCTTAAAAAAGTACAAGAGAAACAATGCATCATCTGTCAGTGTAGCAATGTCAGAGACTAATAAATAGGTAGGATTCGAAAATTGTAGTTCGTATAAATGAAATCTTTATAATTAACTAAACTGTTGATTCGACAAATTTATTTTCGATTTCATTATATCTAGCGTAAAACAATACATAAAGTCGAATAGATCGCTTGTCTATATAGCAGTGGTAGATGCTAGTACTACTTTTTATGAATAAAACCTTAATAAATAATTAACTATTAGTCTTATCGGGCTAGAATTCCATCGAATTCTAATTAGAATAAAATATATGCATAAGAAACAATATTTCATAAATCTTGATAAACTGAGAAAAAATTGTGGTCCAAACTACCTGAATGTAGTAAAGTTTACAGTGTTTCTGGCTCTAGGAACATCAAAAAGCTTGGTAAATTTTACTGAAGTGCTTTTGTAATAATTTGGTAAAATTAGTAAAATATGGTTTTATATTATGAGATAAAATTGGCTAAAATTTAGTAATTATATCATGATACCTTCGAACATAGCGTAAAAACCATTTATTCGGTGGAATTTACATCCTAGTTACATCTTAGTTTTATATTTTTTATTAAATGTGTGGCAATAAGACCTATAATTTTGTAAACCAGAATTTCCGATAAGTCGTTACATATGAGAGAAAAAATTACCAAATGAATGGTTTAAATACCCTATAGTTTGTTTTATTAACCAGAACTATGTTTTTTTTTCTTTACCAGAAATGCCATTATTATGCAGTAAGGTAATTTTACCAGATTTTTTTCCCTCTGTGTAACAATTAAAGCAACTCGCCACTTTCTCCTCTTCCCAGTTACAGGTCCTAGACGTTCACCATCGCTTTTCTTTTTCTACGAAGCATAAGGAAAATATTGACACTACTAACGTTTCGATGTTGATTTGAATGTTTTATTATGAATGATATCGATATAATTATAATAATGTAATTAAAATAATAAAACTAATTATAGCAAGCAACATTAATTAAACAAATAATAACGACAATTATAAAATTAATGAAAATGTAATTATTCATAATTATAGTAAACATTTTAATACTTTTATTTTGTATTTTTGTCTTTCCCCCAAAAAATTTATTAAAACTCATTATTAGATATTAAAAAAAAATTTTTAAGAGACATTTTAAAAAATATGTGGATATATCCCGATAAAAAAAAGGTTTACTATTATGTCAGAAAAAGGTTTAGGTCGGTGTTAAACCGGCAAATTAAGTGACACAAAGTAACTTCAAGGTGGATTCTTTGTGCCGTCCCCCCCCCAAAAAAAACGCTTTTTTTTAAAAGTAAAAAAATTCCTGACCATTTAGAATGAAGTTTTACCATAAAAAAGTGTCACCAGATCAGCAAGGTACCATATGAAAAAAATGCTACGTCTAACAGAAACTTAGATATTTGAATCTGGAATGAACATTTCAAATTCCGCTACCTATAATCTGAATAACCTTTATAATCTTTGTAATCTTTTGAAGAGCTATTTACCACTGCAAAATTCGAAATTAATGCTATATGTTTCCACCACGAATATCAGAACTATAATTTAAGGTTGTTAATAACTAACTTTTAAATCTAGTCAAACTTTAAATTATCATTATTTATAAGGAGTAAGTCACAAAGTTAGGTCTCAAATTTAACAAATACACGTTACAAATTAAGCATGTAAATATTATTATTTTTACCCACGAGCTCAACAGAGTGAGGGACGCACAATTACAGGTTTGCGACATTTCTGCCCTGGTGACTGGTGAAATTGTGTTATTTGAAGCAGACCTTCTGCCATTAAATATGAGAAGAGAGAATTGTCTAGTGAAATATTTTAGTAAACTACTTAGTTATGGGGCCCAGTACAGAACAGCTGACTACCTCCTACATTGGACCAATAACCAGAGACTAAGAAGAGATAGCCCGTGCAATTTCCCTAAATACAGTCTACCAGGATGTCGAACAACATTCTCAAGACTTGCGTTGACCCCTCACGTGGGTTTCTAAGAATACACTTTAGTCCGGATTTGGCATTAAGCACAAATAAAACTTCAGACGCTCCTGAATTGCTACAACTGGCTCTCGAAATAATTAACAACATCCCAGAGGAGGGCCTCTGTGTTTATACAGATTGTAGCAGGGACGACCGGAGTCGTACTGGAAGTGGAGTCTACATCAAGAGACCTGATGGCGATATCAACATTAAAATGAGAAACCCGGATTCTTGTTCTGTTTTTCGATCGGAGCTTCTTGCTATTGAGGCAGAACTGCACGCAATTCAAGAGGATTCGCTGCTAGACCCTATCTAGATCCTAACGGATAGTAGAAGCTTTATCCAATATTTGAGTACATGGCCCAGAGTGGGCGATAGGGCTGGAACGGCAATCCTACAACTTCTCAGTAAACTTTCTTTGAAGCGGGATATTTATTTGCAGTTGATTCCGTCCCACATTGGTCTATACGGGAATGAGATCGCTGACTCGCTGGCAAAACTTGGCACAAATGAACCTCTGCCGGAAAGTTTGGCACTCACATCCTCGGAAATTCACTCCATTAGAAAGAAAGGTGTCCAGCTAGTCTGGAAGACTTCCCCAGTACATATCTGGTACTCTGGGGATAAGCCGGGTCGTGCTTTGACCTTCAGAGGTAATAGAGGTGATCAGACCGCGCACACTAGATACTTCAGTGGTCACATAAAGTGCATGAGGTATGAACAGAAGCGAAAAGTCTATCCCACTTGCAACAAATGTTTCACCAGTGCAGCCAGCCCGGCCCACCTCCTTAGCTGTGTGGATTTTGAAAAGGAGGATTTTCTGCGCGACCCGGTCTTGTTTTTTGATTTCCTAAGGGTGAATGGACTCATGAACCTGGTCTAACTCCGCTAGACCAGTGGGGATGAGAAACAACAGCAACTACATTATATTTACCCAACTTACAAACTTTTGATGTTCATTGATTTTACATAAATCACAAAATTCTTGCTTTACTATAAAATTATCAAGGGAATCAAGCGCAACTCAACAATGTAAATAGAAATAAACTTTGATCACATTTAAGTTACCCTAAAATCTTACCTAACTAACGCAGCTCCATTAATTTTCATATGCATGATTTTTTTGTTTTATAAGTACTGATTATAATACTTTTCATTGAATTGTCTTAATTTTCTTATGTATGGGATAATTTAATTACAAAATAATAATAATTTTCTTAATTACTTCGGGAAATACAAAATTAGAACATATTTTATTGATTAAGATATGAGTAATTGAATTCATTTTATTTAAGTGATTAAGATATGAGTAATTGAATTCATTTTAACACTCCTATCAAAACATTATGCTCATTTTTAAAGCAGAATAAATTGTCTGCCATTCTCTTTCTTCATAGTTTTTCGATGTCGCCACTTCATTATCTGGCAATAATTAACTAATTATTGCCAAATAATTATTTAAAAATTAAAAATTAATGAAAAATTTATTTGAAAATAATTGTTTAATTTCTTTAAATAAAATTCGTGTTTTTTTGAAGAAAAATTAAAACATGAATGTTGTTTTACGTATTGTACACAAATGCTCAAAACTAATTTTGGACATAACATAATTTCATGACAGCTTTTTTTTTGATATATATAAATCACACTATTTATTTTGATATGATTTATTTTAAAGGTATAATAATCAACACTTTACTTTAATAATTTAGTTTTTGATCGCAACTAATTATTTATAAAAATATTATTTGAGCAAGGCAAATGCACTTCATTTACATCATTTCTTCTCTAATAATCTGCAACTAATTACTTCACTTAATTACTTAAATCGATTCGTTGCAACTCAAATAATATTATCAATTAGCATTGTTCGACACTATTAAAGATAATAAAAATTACGAGGTAAATATACAAACTAAATGTAAAATGTTGAACAAGATCATATCTTTAAATAAAGACAAAATGAAAAAAGTTAGATTTCGTTATATAAATTATTTTTAGTCAAAATAATGTTACTAAAAATAATTTATATAAATTACTACCATAAGCTAAACAATGTAAATAATTATAAAAATACATATTCGTATTTAGAATAGCTTCGAGTTTAAATCATAACCCGATTTCGATTTTTTTTATTTCAACTATAGAATGTTTGAAACAAATCTATTTGTTTTATTAATGATATTTTATTAACGATTAACCAAATGATCTAAATGTTTCATAATCTATAGGGATATTCTATGCAATTGAATTAATGACACGAACACCTCACTGTTTTTAATTTTGATGAATTTAAGCATATCGTTTTCCCGACATGTCTAAGTTCTGCGAAATTTCTGACTATAAAACTAAAAACTACAGTAAAATCTCGATAAGTTTTATCTAAGTCTGAAACTTTCAGAATGAAAGCTAGATTTTAAATAACAAAATTGTTTCAAATCTAAACTTCAATGTAGATGGTTTCATAATACTTTTTTGTAATTGCCTCATAAATCAAAGCAATTTGTAAACTTTACGGCAGAAAAGTATTATAAAAATCTTGTAAAATGTACTATTATCATAAATAAAAATGATTTTTAATTTTTAAATATTTTAAATTTTTTAATATTTCACACAGTCAAAACGATAAATAAAAACAGTCTAAAGCTTCAATTTAAAAAAAAGTTAGAAAGTAAAAATTTGTTAATAGGTTTGCTATTTTACAATTTAGTGATTTGTCTCTGAATGGATAACACAGTTTTGTTAATCTAACAATTTTTGCAGAGGAATTTTTAATTATCATTAACTGAAATATTCCATTGGTCAATAATAGCCTCATGTTCTCACTCACTCCCTCTCCGTTATACAAATTTTTACATTAATTTCATTTACGTAATTTCAAATAACAAAATCCAAAATTTAAAGGGATTTGGTCGAATAATTCTTAAGAAATAAAAATCCAAAAGTAATACTTCTTTGAGATGGTGATTTTGCAGAAATTGAAATTAACATAAAGGGGCACAAACTTTATATCGCTTTCCCTTCAAGCTATTTTGGACACACTGAGAAAAAAAAAGCATGGTCAAAGCAACTACCATAATATGGCCAAATTTAACGTGTTTTCGGTCCATGGGAAAGCCAAAAAACAATTTTACCTAAGCGCTTTGGTAATGACTTTTTGTAAAATTAACAATGCAATGAGGTTCTATTACCATGATGTTTGGTAAACAAAGGTGGTATAATTAGGTAACTTTAAGTAAAAATTGTTAATTTTAAGTTTGAGATTTAGCAAAATTTTTAATTTTTATAACCTCAATTTCATTTAGCAAGCACTTGTTAACTTTGTTTCTCGTCGGTTATTCATTTATTTTTTTACCTATGTAAGATGAAAGTTAACATCTATCAACATTTAAAATTATAAAAAATATGCATTTGTAAATGTACAAATACTTGAACAAAGTTGAACTAAATCAGTAGCGGAACAATTACTAGATAAATACTACATCAGGGTAAATAAAATACTACTTTATAACAGTTAATACATCCTAAAATAGAAGCATAGAGGAAGCGAGTAGCAAATTTCATCGTAATCCTGGATGCCTCTATTTATATTTATTTATTGCTACGATCAGAGCTTAACTAAAGCAGGGTCATACGGGGCAGTTTCCCAGGACCCCCACATCATAGGGGGCCCCCAAATCGCATAGAAAGTTCATTTTACGTTTCCTTTTTTAATGAACTTTTTTTAAACAAAATATATGTACAGTGTAAAATCCGTCAGTTTTGTGTAATCTCTTTTATTATTCTATCGCATGAACACAAAAAATCTATATTTCGTAAATCCGTGGCTTTCTGAATTCAGCTAAATTTTCACAATAACGATGGACAATTTTGGCCTATCAAAAGCCTGTATTTCTACATATCGCAAAGTGTGATATGTTTACAAAAATACGGGCTTTTGATTGCCTTAATTAAGCCATCGTGATTGCGAAAATTTAGCTGAATTCCGCCCTGTCAGCAAGGATATGAATTTTTCGCAGCTAGATGACAATCAGAAAACTGTATTCGGCATGATGGACATAGAATTGTTAGAAAATCAAGTAAATGGTCAGAACGATATTTCGTCTGACCATTGGAGGGAGGGGGGAGACTTTATACCTATTTTAGGTTCTAGTAAATTTTCTCTTTATGTTATCTATAATGAGGTGAAAAATTTAAATACCTTCATAAAGTTCGGTTCTTTATTACTGAAGTAGTGAAGCAGAGGAGGGCCTCCAAAGAAGTTTTTGACCCGGGCCTCAATTAGGCAAAGTCGGGCCCTGGTTGCGATCACATATATATGCTTGTGTGATCATCATAAAGCTCGGTTAATATGCTCTTGTCAAGTCGATATATAGATAGAATAAGATAGAGAAAGACAGCACACAGATACAGACTGGGACATGGTGGCATTCGAACCATCTACTTCCACGTTATAATAGATGCATCTTCGTAATTTTTTCTTTTATTTGATCATTTTTTTAAAACTTGAGTAGGGCATATAAAGGGTGCTTTTTAATGGGCACTCAAGCCTGCATATGCAACAATAAATAAATTTTTAAAAAAACTTGTAATAGTAAATATTTTTTTAAATTATTTTGACAGCAGTTTTGTCTTTTCGCCAAATTCTATTAAAAAAGGAGATAGCGAGGTTCAAAGCGTAACCATGGTTTTTGTAACAGTAATTATACTGATTTTGGTATGGATACATATCCAAGGTTTTGTGATTAATGTGAATAATTGCTTGTCTCTTGCCAAATTTCAAAACAGATAACATAAAAATAAGAAAAACACCACTAAAATTTTAGACCTACTACCTCTACGCTTTTGAGCATTTGGCAGAAGACCAACATCCCGCGGCAATTGAGACCAGAGTTGACCGACGATTACAGTAATCGATTACAACTGTAATTGATTACAGATAATTACAGCTATGTAATCAATTACTTGTAATCACGATTAAAAGCAATCAAAATTTTTGATTACATCAGAGTAGAGCGAAAATGCAATCGATTACATTTTTCAATTACAGTAATCAATTACTTGTAATCATGGTTACAAAGTTTGATTACAGCTGTAATCATGGTTACAAAGTTTGATTACAGCTGTAATCATGATTACAATATTGACTACAGTAATCAATTACTTTTATTCCAAGTAATTCCGATAACAAGTAATCACAATGAAAACGATTACGGGTAATTATGATTACAAGTAATCGAAATATATGATTACATGCAATCATGATTACATGTAATTGTGATTACTTGTAATCAAACTATACGATTACAAGCTATTATGATTGTATATTATATGCAGATTCATTATGTAAGTATGTATGAGTTTACATATTTTTATGTACATAGAATGTACGCACGCATGAACGTACAATTTATGATTCCTATATATACAATGTATACACAAACGTTGTTTGTACGTACAATATTCATAATTATATTGTAACATACTTAATGCAATACTTATATGCTTAGCACATATAATTATGCATTTATGATACATGTACGCATGTATGTTAGTTTGTACGAAAAGGCAATGTTCTGTATCTTTGTATACATAGACAATATATGTATGAACGTATATGAAAATAATGTTTATACGTTTGCATGCTTTTATGTACTTAAGTACATACATTGTATAAATTTACGATAATAGCACGTATATACAATGTACGTATGCATATAAAACTGTACGTATTTACGCACAATATGTAAGAATGCTATTTAAAGGTACAATATATGCACATAGTTGAGTAAATAAAATGCATACATGTAAACATGTACATTTACATGTACACGCTAAGTATGTACTTATGTACAACGCATGTACTTGTATAACTGCATACTTTGTCAATACTTATGTGCATGTAATGTATGGATGTACAAAAAGATAGTTATATGCACAATGTACATACAGCGTATATATGTACATAATTACAAGTAATGTATAAATACATACGCACTTTTAAATATATGTGATTACAATATACACATACATTGTGCATACATTAAAAAAATTTAGATAAGTTAAGTTATTAAAGTTTGTTTTAAAATTTATTCTAAGGCATATAAAACTCGACCTAATGTTTTTAGAAAGCAAACGATAATTATTTTATTTTAAATTTCTAAATATTAATTCCACACATAAAATTTACCGTTTTTTTTTGCCATTTAAAACACTTCTATGAACCATGCATTATGTTATAAAAAAATAAATCTGTATTGTCAAAAATTTCATGAAAATACCTGAAAATAATTTTTTATTCAAATAATTTCAAAATGATATAGAACAATTAAAGCTGAAAACTAAATTTAAATATCGTTTGATTTTGTCATTTAACTTGCTTGAGTCATTATAAGTTGACTTACATGTATTTTATTTACTGCATGGTGCACATATTTAGACATAAATGTAATGTACATATGTATACGTGTAATGCGTGTATGCATGTGCAATGTACATACATTTATGCATTGTACATGCATATATAGTACATATGGATATGCATACATGAACATACGCGCATTGTACATGTGTGGATACATTCATTGGACATACACTCCTCAAAAGTGAAATTGCAACACCGAGAAATAATGCACGTAGCGTCATGCAAATTTCAGGAGCGATAGTAGTGAGATGGATATGCAAATGATTAAATTTACGCACGCATCTGATCACGTGGTACGCATATTCAGGCTATAAAGGCCAGCAACTTTCCCTTCTCATAAACGGCATCTGAGGCTCTGCGTAGCATTTGCGACTTTCGAAAAAGCGTAGAAAATGCTTCTGAGACGTCGGCGAGCTCAATACCATCAGTTAACGACCGGGGAACGTGACCGTATTATCGAACTCCATGAACTTGGTTTGTCGCTGCGCGCAATAGCAACTCATGTTGGGCACAACGTGAGTACTATCCAACGTTGTGTCACACGATGGATTCAGGAAGGTCTACGTGTACGCCGAAGAGGAAGTGGTGCGCACAGGTGCACGTCAGAGCGCACAGACCGGCGTATTCGCCAGTTGACTATTCGAGACCCTTTCTCCACGGCACGTGCCATCCGAAGCCGGTTGCCTTCAGGAGCAGGTGGNTTTTTGATGGAACGAACACGCATTTGTTTTACATGGAGAGGAAGACCACGAAAATCTCCCACGGTTAGCCTGATGACAAGAGGACTCTAACCCATGATCCGTCTACCACTGAGGATATTTCACGTCAGCACTATGATCGGTGCAAGCCGGATGCGGAATTCGTATAGATTGGGATTCGAACCCGGTATTAACAACAATCGGTTATTATTCATAAACATATTCGTAACATTTATCTAAAAAATTGTAAGTTTTTCGCCGAAACTTATGGTCGCATACGTTGCTCTGTAATCTTGGTGAAGTTTTCTTAAAATTCACTCATATTAAGAAATTACTTAATTCGCGATACACTTGGGAAAAAAATAATATTTTTGAAGAAAACCTAAAATTTTCAAATTGGCATGGGCTTAAGTCGAAATGCTAAAGAAATGAAGCGACAGATGAAAGAAGAAAAAAAAGCAACGGTGGGCCAGGTTATATAGTTTCCCATCAGTCAGTTACTTGCAATGCAAAAATTATCGTAAATGCATTTTTCTACTGCTCAAATTTTTTAAATTGTATTTGGAGTTACGACATTTTCCGTCGGCAATTTAAAAATTTTGTCGGTGTTACGCTGAAACAGAATTTCAAAAAACTGATTTTTAAAAGGAAAAAAAATTTGCAATATGTAGCTATTCATACAAAGATGCCAAATATATAAAAAATCTCAATTTCGAATTTTTTGTTGCTTACGCTGGTTTTTTTCAATTGCACGGCAGTAAAACAACCAAATGGAGTCTCAATCAGAGTTGGCCAAAAATGTAATC
>NC_092212.1:41600893-41651021 GCF_043381705.1 Parasteatoda tepidariorum | reverse complement strand
GAATTATGAGATTTTGCATTAGACAGATAGTAATACGCAAATAGAACAACTCAAATGTTTACTTGATATTGTAAATTTAAATTCATTTTACATAATTATTGCAAGGGACTTCAAGCTGAGTGCTAATTGACCGTAAAATCGGTTTTCAAATTTCTGAATTTTATTATCTAGGCCAGTTTTTCCCAAAGTGTGGTACGCGTACCCCCAGGGGTACAGGAACAGTTTAGCGGGGGTACGCGTTCTTATGCGAAATATCTTGCAACAAACGAAAATTTCAAAAACTTTTATTTAAAAACAAAGTTAGCCATGAAAATTTACGACTACGTATTTTTCTATTGGCCATTTTTTGCAGAGTTAACAGTTAAGAATTAGTGGCATCAACAGCTAGCTGTGATTTTTAACTTTTGTGCAATTTCTTATTGTAAAAAATGGATAAATTGTTTTGGTAGTGGTACACAGCGCTACAAAAAATTTAGAAAGGGTACACAAAAGTCATAAGTTTGGGAAACACTGATCTAGGCATTTAATTGAATATTTTGAAGAAAAAAAATCAATTCAGCGGAAAATTGACGAAATCATGAAATTTTTTTTGCTTTACTTATATTATATACTTATATTACAAATGTACCTTTACTTATATCTTTCTTACTATTTCAACTATCAGTTTTAATTCAATTTTTCTTCTTCATTCTTCTTCTTCTACACTACTAAAAAAAGCAAGTCTGCAACAGCCCGTTGTCATGGAGGATAATGCTCCAGAAATTCGTGACCAACGGCATGAGTGTGGTAATGTGATCAGTACTGAGCACAGGTCGCCTTTACTTTCAAGCTGATACCTATCTATCTGAAGCTGGCTTCTATATTATTATTAACTATATTAATATTGAAATTAGTTCGTTACTCCTCGTCATCGTCAATAAGACTCCATTTTTACAAATACTGTTGTGTTCATGCGATCGAAACGATTCGACTTTCCTCCAATTTTAATTATGAAGCAAAAATAAATAAACAAACTAATAATAAATAAACTAATAATAAATAAATAATAAACTTGACATATGGGTTTTCTATGTTCTTACAAAAAGAAATTTGAGTAAATTGATTTCGTCAAGTTAGCTTCGCTGTTTCGCTTCTCTAACATCAAGAAAATGATCTATTTTTGTAGTGCATTATTATTGGGCATGAGAAATGGGTTGCTTGTAACAATGTTTTGGCCTCTACACAAATTTGTAGACGGTAAAAACTTTATTTCAAATGTGGAGGTCGGAAATCACCTAGATCAGTTTTTTGCCAGCTAAGAACAAAAGTTTTAAAAGCGTGGAATTATGTTTTTGATAGAGAGATGGATAAAGGTGGTAGACCAGAATGGACAATGTATAAAAAAATTAACATTCTTATCACAATAAGAAAATCGAAATATCTATATATATCTGTATTTCCGTTGAAAATCTCTGTATTTCTGTTAAAAAAAAAACGGCGAAAAGTTTAAAAAGAGTTAATAAACGCGTCTGAGTGCTAGTTCCAGCTTTTTACCGAACTTTTAGCTGTAAATTTTACTGTATCAAAAATTCGGTTACCCACATGTGGAGGAGTTGTACGCATTAGAAAAATTTCAGTACTATTTTGCCCAAGGGCCTCAAATATTTTTTCCTTTGGTCGTAACTATTTTATAATAAATAGTACAATTACAAATCATTTATCTTAATTTTCAGATTATAAAATGCTTGAGGATTTTGACAGCAAGATTTATTTTTTCCGCGTTAAAAATATAATGCAGGATTTGTAGTTGTCTCGGAATTTTCGAATCATTAATGTCAGGATATTCTGATAAAAAATGTTTTGCTGTTATTTGCCCTGATTTTTAGTTTTTTTGTCCTGACATTAATTATTTTTGGGTGATTTTAAAAAATCCCATTTTCTAAGAATAGCAAATGCAGGTTTTTTAAAAATATATTTGAAGAATCGAAAGATTCTGATTTTTAATTCAATATCTTTTTATTTTAATTTAAATTTTTTTTTTTTTTTTACTCTTGCTATTTTTTTTTTACTCTGAAGTAGAACAAATTTTAATTTTTAGTTAGAAGTTTGATACCTTTTTAAAAGTAGTATGATATTTGTGTACGGTTCCAAGAATGTATGAATATTATTTTTTTTTGGCTGATCACTAAGCCTGTCATAATGTTTAAAGAATGCAAATATATGAATAGAATATATAAATTCATTTTACAAGCTCATATAACATTTTTAAAAACAATTATTTAAATTTCTGTTTTTTTAAAAACTTAATGGAATTAGAAATTTTTTTTTCGATTTTTCGCGTTACAAAAGTGTAACACTCCGATGAAGAAACATTAGTAAAATGAAAAAATTAAATAAAATAAAACGATGAATTTCTGCTAAAAAAATCATGAATTTTACACGAGCATTTCAATTATGCGTGTAAACTTCGTACCATTTCAAGAACAGTGGTGTCAGGGTCGAATTTAATTAATTTTGTCGTCAGTATAAAGCAATAATTTTGAAAATTAATCTAAAAAAAAAGTATTTTATTGCAAGTATGTAACCTTTTTTTTGTTGCAAAGCGTGAAGTTTTTAATGATTTTGCAAACGAACAGAGTATATCAAATGCTGATCGAATGATACAATTTAAAAACTATTAAAAAAACAAATTCCAGAAAGATATGTTTGACAGTCTGGAGCCTGTAATCAGAATCAATCTAAATAATGAATTTATTTGCTCGTTAAACAATGTATAGTAGAAAACTTATAGCAATAAAGATCAGTTTCTGAAATTGTTTTTCAATAACTGGCTAAGGAAATTATAGCATATTCACAGTTACTTGCGCTATTCAAAAAATAAAAAAAGGACAAATCAGAATAGTTTTTAAAAATGTACAACTGAAGTAACATTGTAATATATTCTAAATTTTATAAATTTTATTAAGTATATTAACATTTTGTAAATATATTTTTAATTTTTACCCATTTCTCCAAAAATAATATTTAATTTCCAATCTCTTTTATTATTACAGTTCAAACTGTCCTAACTTGAATTTACATCAGTTCAAATTCATTTTCTATAACAATAAAAACTCCTTCATCCAAATTAGTTGAGCTTTTATAAACCGACATAAGCGGTCAGGAATTCGGAAGATAAATGATATTGTTATAAATGTATTACGATATTAAATTGTAAGATCAATCATTTTTCAAACACGTCTTCATCTTAGCAATCAGTGACTCTCCAAACATCTTAGAGTAACGTAATATACAAGTCATCAGGGGTCTGTTTAGAAGTAATTTGGGTCCGTAAACGGACCCTTCACAAAATATCTTTTCATAAAAACGAACCCTTCACAAAATATTTTAACTTAAAAACGGACCCTTCACAAAATTATGTATCTTTTAATTGGATCCTTCACAAATTTGCTTATCTTCATTATTGTTTTGTTAATCGAATAAACTCTTCCCAGGAAAAAAAAAGCAAGACAGATGTAAAGGAATTAAGTTTTGTCTTCGGCAGACGCTTCTTCCATTATTCATTCAAAATGAATATTCTGCGTTCAATATATATATACCAAATATATAATACCAAAACATATGTATGTTGCATCTCTAATTTAGAAGCAGCAATTGCTGTTTATTTTTTAAAATTTATTTTTTTGTATTATAATTTTACAGTATTGAGCATAGTCTTGTATCTATTTACAATTTAAAAACTCCTTGAAAAAGTGTTTTGCAATAACAGGACCCTATTTGCACAAAAATTCATAAAAGCAGGACCCTGTTTGAAAGAATGTGACTTAACGTTTATTTTATATTCACTAATTACGAGCAATTTTTTCACAATTTTACAAAAACAGGACCTTTTACAAAATGTCTGGACAGACCCCTGGTCATCAAAATGCTTTAACTTTTGGCCAGCTGTTTTCAATTCAAACCACCCTGTCCTAAATTTGCGCCGCATTCATAGTAATCCTGCTTCTCATTCATCCTAACATACATCCTAAAAATGCCCCTGTAGCACGCACTTAAATAATGCGTCAACATATGCAATGCATTAGACAATGATAACCAAAATAATTACTGGTTTAAATAAAGAAAGTAGACTTTGAAAATAAAGATGAAAAAGGGTAACGACAAATATATCCGGAAATAACGCATGCCACGTCATAAGAAAGCTAAACTTTTTATCCCATAGTACTCGTTTTCAAAGTTTTTATTATAATACCAGAAACCTGCGGTGACCAGAAGGTCCACCTATACGAATTCAGCATTCTCCGCTTCGCGACTCCACGCTTGTTCCTGCTGCCTTCGGCAGCATTGCTCTGCGTCCTCGGCATCGGTATTTTAGGTGTAAATCGGAAGTGGAAATCTTTCTCGGACTTGCCTACGATGGCCAGCTGGTCCTCCCAAAAATCTTACTACTTCGCGATTCCACCTAATCGTCGTATGAATTCCCCTCTTCATGGTCTAATGGTACAAAAGGTATTGTAGTCTTGATTAAAAAATATTCTGTCCCTATTTGAACTGATTTCTTTAGCTTTTTGATATTCTAGATTTTTGCGCTCAAAACATTCCATTTTCTACCATGATAAATGCGAATTACAAATTAATCAAATTGCAGTATTAAAAGATTTGGATTTTTGATCTAACATCTCTTTATTTGATACAATGTTTTCATTGTACTATTTTATAATCGTCGTTGAACAACCGACCCAATTTTGGGTTTATGACTATTAATATTCAACTCCTTAGCCTTGTAATTTTGAACCCAATACAGAAGACAAGGGAACTCCGGGACCAAGAATTAGGAGAAATTTGCCTTCGTGGAAGGCTCTTTTTTGATGGAACTAACCCGCATTTGCGTTGCATGAAGAGGTAAATCACGAAAACCTCATACTGTTAGCCTGACTTCAAGGGGACTCCAGTTAACTAAAAAGAAGAAAATAATTATATTTTTTCACATGTAAAACAAAAAAAGATGCAGGACGCATCACTCTTGCAATAAACTTCTATTATTCCCCTCACGTCGTTGGAAGTGATGAATTCAACATTTTTAATTGGGGGGCGGGCACATTTTGTGAGACATCTGCTCTTTAGCCGTCTTCATAGTTTTTAAAAATATTACTTTATTTTATTATCAATTATTAATTTTTATTAAATATTTTAAAATTTCAACTGCAATTTTTTTGTGCTCATTCTAAAAACAAATTTTTAATTATGCGATTCTTTTCATTAATATTTTCTAAATCTATACAAATCTAAATAAATGCATGATTGTTTGAGCAACAAGTTGTAACTTTTTTTATTACACACATGTAAAACACTGTTTCACGTCTGTGAGCATAATTTATTTTGCGATTTTGTGCTAAAATAATTTTTGTATACGATTTGAATCACTATAACATTGTAAAGATCAGATCTCACTTAAAAACTATAAACATAATTCAAGAATTAAAAAGAAAATTCGATAATTGCATTTCTTTTTTTCTGAGAATAACCTATACAAAAAATTTGTACGGAAAATTTATCTTACTTTAAATAATAGACAAATCTGAATGTACCTTTCATTATAGTTTCAGGCAATCCTTTTCTACTTACAATCAGTCGATATTTTTACTATACGACTGCTTGTTCATCAAAAAGATTACCTGAAAAAAATAAGAGTTCTTAATAATTTAAAATTTATCTTAAATAAAAGTTGAAACATTTTATGCATAAAAAGGTTGATAATTTTTGGAAAACAAATGGCAGGAATATAAATATATATATAGTTGAATTAGTCATACGTTAATTATTTATTTAGATTCATTTTGTTAAGTTGTCTTAAGTAATAATCTAAGGAGTGTTGAATAGTTAGTTATATGTTAAGTACTTACTTAGAATAATTTTGCATTTTTTATAGAAATAAAAACTTAGAAGTAACTATATAGATTTATTTTTGATCCTTTTTAAAATGGCAGTAAAAGTTTTAAACATAATCGGTATTATGTTGCCGTTTACTGTCATACCAATTATTGGTGACGAAACTTGATATTTCCGAACAATACCATGTAGATATTATACGATACTCAAGCATAATATATATATATCTGCTTGATAGCTCGAGAGGTGGGCGAGGGGATAGCACAGTATGTTATGGAACATTAGAGTTATGTATCTTATCTCACGTCAGAGATGGAAATAATCTTAATATCTCTGCCTACTATGCTGAAATGTCTCGAATTCATACGTACAATGGTTTGTGAGATTTAATGGCTGATGGGAAGATTCTAAATGAGTACCAAAATTCTATACATAAGAACTCAATATCACGGATATCTCTTGAAAAAAGTTAAAATTGAAATCAAAGTATTTCCACGCGGGCAGCAGCTAGACGATGAAAAAATTTAGGTAATATTTTTTTTAAAAAATTAACGAAGGTGTTAAAATTGGAGGAGAGGTTGGAGAATTAGGATATTTAAATATAGTTGCGCTGTGTATTCGGCTTGGTTAACATTAAAGCTTATATGTTGTACAAGATAATTTTGAGAGGTGAGCAAGGTGGTCACCAAAGGCGGCTAATTTGATTGAAATTTAATTATGTAATATTTAATAAAAATATAATAAATTGTGTAATAAAAATTTAATAAATTATTTAATAAATGGAATAATTATCATCAGTAGTGTGAATATGTAAATGGTTGCAAATACAGATACACTTTTTTTATGACAACTCGTTTCAGTCTTCTCCGCATTAGGTAAGTTCTTAGGTAATTAAATACGGAAATAATTAGATGAANATAGTTAAAAATAATTTGTTGATTTAAATCAATGATTTTTTTAAAAAAATCATTTGATTTAAATCATGATTTAAATCGTGATTTAAATCAAGATGATTTAAATCAACGAACCCTGATTAGCAGTCGTAAACCCATAAAAAATTGGGTCGGCAGTTCAACGATGGTTATAAGATAAAAGGTCCTGCAACTATTCCCATCAATTACACTAAGCTGTTATTATTAATAATTGTCAATAAAGTTTGGTAAATGTAATGAATTATACATAATTTGTTGAAACTTTAATTCTAACGTAATTTTTATGTGTCTATGTGCTGTCATAATAAATCTGTCTTTGTCGAGTTAAAAAAGAAGACTACGGGAAATACGGATTTTTTACCTATGTTTTAAATCGAATAACAGTTTTAAAAATTCAATTTTTATCATCTATTGAGGATTGATAATTTTTAAATCTTGAGTTCATAAATTTTAATATCGTTGCAAAAAATGAATGAAAATATTAGTGTATGAAAAACGGCTATTGTTAATAATCGGATTAATAAAAGTTGCCATTGCCCGATTTAACATTCACTGATGTTATAAGGTTAAAAACCAATTCCCAGTATACCATACACGGATGTTTTTATAGGTTATGTGCCATTGCCTGTTATATACCTGCACTGATGTTTTTCTTAAGTATACCAGATCAATGTATACCGGGCCAATGCCGGATATACATTGACGCGATACATCGTGCAGTAATGCATTTTTTTACGTTAATTGCTTTAAAAAACAAAAAAGTAAAAATAATTTAACAGAATTAAAATCGTCTAGCGTAAAGTATTCATACAACATAGGAACAGCGTACACAAAGGGTGGACGTCCGTATCTAAAGTAAAAAAGAAACTGATTTTGTCTAGCTGGTTGCGAGGGAAATAACCATTATGCATGTGTACAAGAAACTCTAACAAATGCGTTGAAAATAATTACACTGATCAAACTTTATAGGTAATTGCCAATAATAACCAGTAAATACAATAAATTCCGATAGATTATTCATTTTATCCGACTTGATCTTACTTAAATAAGAACATTTAAAAAATGAATAATTGAGGACGAGGGATTAAAAATTTCGAAGAATTCAAATTCCTTCAAAGATGGCAACTGGATAGATGTTGACTTCTTAAAATCATCTGCAGCAACGAAGAAATTGCTAGTGAAACCTCTTGCGCGAGACACACCTCTCACAGATGGAAAAAATATAACATCCTAAAAAATCTCGGAAGTTTGATTCCTGAACCACTCGAAAGTGTACGAATCCAACATTCGATGTATATCCTTGTTGTCTTTCGTAAAATAGTGATATTTGTTTCTCGAACTGGAAAGAGTTTTTAAGCCGTTCCTTGAACTTACAGAGAAACTCACACATATACGTAAATAAAAAATAAATAAAAAAATCCCACAACCTCATATGGATAAAACAGTCACTGTAGTACAGTCACTTAGTATCTTAAAATCCCTTTAAATATTTGAAGCCATTATATTTGTCTCTTAAACCCTTGTTATAATTGAGAAATTATATTAGAGTAAGAAAGTCTTAACAGTCGTATAACTCGTAACAGATAACTCGTACTTAAAGTCGTCGTAAAAGCGTAAACAGATTATTACCATTCTATTTGATCAGAGGCAAAGACTTCAAAAGATTAAAACCACCAAATGAATGGTTAAATGATTGATAGTTATGAAGATCATTTTGGTACTTTTATCATGATTCTTTAGTGAATAACATAAAAACTATTTATTTGGCTACATTTGCTTTTGAGATTTGCATTTGTTATTAAATGTATTGTAATAGGAACTATAATTTTTAATTTCCTGTAAATTGTAATAACAAGGAACGATAAAATTACCATATGAAGGGTTTAAATACAGTATGGTTTAATTCTTAGAATTGTGGTTTCTTTTACCAGAAATTTCTAAACCATACAAGTATGATGATTTTGCTAGAGTGTTTTTCTCTGTGCATATTTTCCAAATTGCAGCTATAGAGGGTAAATTATCCTACAATTTGAAGGTGTCGAATGAATTTTTCAGAGAAAGAACGTTTCTGTTTCTGATTTCGTAACTTAAAAATATCTTCTGCACTAATTAATAAGTATGGTAAGGCCCTTTAATCAAAATTGTGCCTTAATAATTGAAAATTGATCATTAGACCAAAAGTCATTAAGGGTGCTCTCTTTTTTATTTTACGCTCTCTGCAACATTTTAATAACATTCATTTTTCTCCTTTGTTCTGCAAAAAATAATTTAATTACATTATTTTTATTGATTCTCCTACTTGTGGTTGAGCATTTCAAAAATAATATTTTGGAAGTTCACTTGGTATGCCCAAGGACTTTTGAAGTAAAAAATAGCAACTCTTCCTATAACTAAAATCACGTAGATATATACTCGCGAGAAGGTAGGTGCTTTACTATATCCGGTCATAAAAAACAAAGGTAATAAAGACAGATTTGTTGAGAGTGAATTATGAGATTTTGCATTAGACAGATAATAATACGCAAATAGAAGAACTCAAATGTTTACTTGATATTGTAAATTTATATTCATTTTACATAATTATTGCAAGGGATTTTAAACTGAGTGTTAATTGACCGTAAAATCGGTTTTCAAATTTCTGAATTTTATTATCTAGGCATTTAATTGAATATTTGGAAGAAGAAAAAATCAATTCAGTGGAAAATTGATGAAATCTTTACTTATTTTATATACTTATATAATAAATGTACCTTTACTTATTATTTCAACTACCAGTTTTAATTACATTTTTCTTCTTCATTATTCTTCTTCTGCATTACTAAAAAAAGCAAGTCTGCAATCGCCCGTTGTGAGACGGGGGGGGGGGGTCATGGAGGATAATGCTCCACAATTTCGTGGCCAACGACATGAGTGTGGTAAAGTGCTCAGTACTGCGCACTGGTAGTCTTTACTTTCAAGTTGATACCCATCGATCTGAAGCTGGCTTCTATATTATTATTAACTATATTAATATTGAAATTAGTTCGTTACTCCTCGTCATCGTTAAGACGACTCCATTTTTGCATATACTGTTGTGTTCATGCGAGTGAAACGATTCGACTTTCCTCCAATTTCAATTATGAAGCAAAAATAAATAAACAAACTAATAATAAATAAAGTAATAATAAATAAATAATAAACTTGACATATGAGTTTCCCATGTTCTTACAAAGAGAAATTTGAGTAAATTGATTTCGTCAAGTTAACTTCTCTGTTTCACTTCTCTAACATCAAGAAAATGATCTATTTATGTAGCGCATTATTATTGGGCATGAGAAATGGGTTGCCTGTAACAATGTTTTGGCCTCTACACAAATTTGTGGACGATAAAAACTTTATTTCAAATGTGGAGGTCGGAAATCACCTAGATCAGTTTTTTTGCCAGCAAAGAACAAAAGTTTTAAAAGCGTGGAATTATGTTTTTGATAGAGAGATGTTATCCATCCATTCTGGTCTACCATCAGGTGGTAGACCAGAATGGACAATGTATAAAAAAAATTAATATTCTTATCACAATAAGAAAATCGAAATATCTATATATATCTGTATTTCGGTTGAAAATCTCTGTATTTCTGTTTTAAAAAAAAAACTGCGAAAAGTTTAAAAAGAGTTAATAAAACGCGTCTGAGTGCTAGTTCCAGCTTTTTACCGAACTTTCAGATGTAAATTTTCCTGCATCAAAAATTCGGTTACCCACATGTGAAGGAGTTGTACGTATTAGGAAAATTTCAGTACAATTTTGCCCAAGGGTCTCAAATATTTTTTTTATTTTGGTCGTAACTGTTATATAATAAATAGTACAATTACAAATCATTTATCTTAATTTTCAGATTTTAAAATGTTTAAGGATTTTGACAGCAAGATTTATTTTTTCCCCGTTAGAAATATAATGCAGGATTTGTAGTTGTCCCGGAATTTTCGAATCATTAATGTCAGGATATTCTGATAAAAAATGTTTTGCTGTTATTTGCCTTGATTTTTAGTTTTTTGTCCTGACATTACTTATTTTTGCGTGAGTTTAAAAAATCCTATTTTCTAAGAATAGCAAATGCAGGTTTTAAAAAATATATTTGAAGAATTGAAAGATTCTGATTTTTAATTCAATATCTTTTTATTTTAGTTTAAAAATTTGCTTTTTTTTCACTCTTGCTATTTTTCTTTACTCTGAAGTAGAACATTTTTAGTTAGAAGTTTCATGCCTTCTTAAAAGTAGTATAATATTTGTGTACTGTTCCAAAAGATTTATGAATACTGTTTTTTTTTTTTGGCTCGCTACTAAGCCTGTTATAATGTTTAAAGAATGCAAATATACGAATAGAATATATAAATTTATTTTACAAGCTCATATAACATTTTTAAAAACAATTACTTAAATTTCTGTTTTTTTTTTTAAAAAACTTCATAGTATTCAAAATTTTTTTCTTCGATTTTTCGCGTTATAAAAGTGTAACGCTCCTATGAAGAAACATTAATAAAAAGAGAAAATAAAATAAAATAAAACAAGAAATTTCTGCTCAAAAAATCGTGAGTTTTACACGAGCATTTCAATCATGCTTGTAAACTTTGTACCATTTCAAGAACAGTGGTGTCGGGGTCTAATTCAATTAATTTTGATGTCAGTAGAAGACAATAGTTTTGAAAGTTAATCTTAAAAAAATAAGTATTTTATTGCAAGTATGCAACTTTTTTTAGTTGTTCCAAAACGTGAAGTTTTTAATGATTTTGTAAACGGACAGAGTATATTAAATGCTGATCGAATGATGCAATTTAAAAACTATTAAAAAAAAACAAATTCCGGATAGGTAAGTTTGAAAGTCTGTAATCAGAATCAATCTAAATAATGAATTTATTTGCTAGTTAAACAATGTATAGTAGAAAACTTACAGCAATGAAAATCGGTTTCTGAAATTTTTTTTCAATAACTGGCTAAAGAAATTATATCATATTCACAGTTACTTACGCAAACAAAAAAATAAAAAAAGGACAAATAAGAATAGTTTTTAAAAATGTACAACTGAAGTAGTATTGGAATATATTTTAAATTTCATAAATTTTTATAAGTGTATTAACATCCTGTAAATATATTTCTGATTTTTACCCATTTCTCCGAAAATAACATTTGATTTCCAATCTCTTTTATTTTCACAGTTCAGACTTTCCTAGCTTGAATTTACGTCAGTTCAAATTCATTTTCTATAACAATTAAAACTCCTTCATCCAAATTAGTTTAACTTTTATAAACCGACATTAGCGGTAAGGAATTCGGAGGATAAATGATATTGTTATAAATGTATTACGATATTAAATTGTAAGATCAATCATTTTTCAAACACGACTTCATCTTAGCAATCAGTAATACTCCAAACATCTTAGAGTAACGTAATATACAAGTCATCAAAATGCTTCAACTTCTGGCCAGCTGTTTTCGATTCAGACCACCCTGTCTTTAAGTTGCCTCGCATTCATCCAAATCCTGCTTCTCATTCATCCTAACATACATCCTAAAAATGTCCCTGAAGCTTGCATTTAAATAATGAGTCGACATATGCAATGCATAAGACAATGATAATCAAAATAATTACTGGTTTAAATAAAAAAAAAAGTAGACTTTGAAAATAAAGATGAAAAAGGGTAACGACAAATATATCCGGAAATAAAGCGTGATAAGAAAGCCAAACTTTTTACCCCATAGTACACATTTTCAAAGTCTTATTATCCAGGCAACTGCGGTGACCAGAAGGTCCACCTATACGAATTCAGCACTCTCCACTTCGCGGCTGCATTGCTCTGGGTCCTCGGCATCGGTATTTTAGGTGTAAATCGGAAGAGGAAATCTTTCTCGGACTTGCCTACGATGGCCAGTTGGTCCGACCAAAAAGCTTACTACTTCGCGATTCCACCTAATCGTCGTATGAATTCACCTCTTCATGGTTTAATGGTACAAAAGTTGGTATCAGCTATGCTGTACCTAACACATGATCATAATTTGTGGGAACATATTATTTAGCATAACTGTCAAGTAGTTAAATTACCCCGATAGTTATAAAATATCGAAATGAAGATTTTTTTTATTTTTTCTATTTGTCTCATGAAAAATATTTGGGACTTCCATGGACTAAACAACTTTGGGACTAAATTTGAGACTTCCATGAATCAATGTGTCATTTAGCATTACAGTCAATTTCAGTCTAATTATGCTTTATTATCCCAATAAAAACAAAACATCAAAAGGAAAATTTATAAGTATTTTAATATCTGTTAAGGAAGAAGGTCCGAAATACTCTCTTCATTTGGGATTGGTAGGCAAGCAAGCTACTCTCACTTCAAACAGTGGATCTAACCTTTACCAGGTGGATAATCATTTTATCTGCTCATAGATTAGAGCGATGACAGAGTTTCCCTCCTGCCCACTCACCCCAAGTATAGTCTTTCTCTTCGTTGAAAAAAAAAATTAATAAGTAAACCTTTACTGGTAGCTTCTGTCAAATGAATTTACAATTTATTTGAAATTGATATTTAACCGACAATTGGTTTTTATAATAAAATGAATTGATATTTGTAAAATACAGTTTAAAGTAAGCAATGTTCATTATTTAGCTGTAAGTGCTAAGAAAGTATGTATATAAAGTAACCATATTTTAAAGTAAAATAATTTAATTTGTTAATTATTAATGAAAATGATGGTATTTTAAAATGATTTTTTTTAAAACGGTAAATAAAAAAAACTTCTAACTTCTTCGTACTGAATACAGTTAATTTTGCTTACAATTTTGTCTTTAGTATTAAGTTACACCGAAATAATAATAATTATAAAACTTTTAAACTTTCTTGCACTAAACAAAATTATATTCCTTGATACTTCTAATTTTCTATACATAAAATCACTCAGAAGCAAGCAAAAAAAAATTATTCTGTACATTAATTAAATATTCTGCGCAATTTTATAATTATTTTATGCAGAGTATAAGAGCAAATAATTATATTTTAAAAGATTTAATTATTAGAATTTTAATGCTTTATTCTTGGCAGCAATGCATCAGAGATATTTTTTAATCGAACTATTGAGATGCCATTATTAGAGGTGCTTTGTACTCATATTTCAAATTGATATATGAAAGAACATTTGTTTTCATTGTAATATTAAAATTTTTCTCTTCAAAAAGTGGGCAAAACTTCTAATATGTTCGAAGATAGTTCCATGGGTATGATGTTGGTTGAGATGGAGTTTTTTTTTGTTGTTTACTTTCGCATGATTTTACCTATGAAAAATTAGAAATATTAAATTATTCACGAAACACTATATTGTATTTTAGAAGACTGAATTATATTTCAGACGTTTCAAGTTTCTTTTGCTGAAACGAATATAAATAGAATTTTTGCTTCTGCGCTGTTTTATATTTAAAAAATATTTTTTTATATTATCTAATCTCCTGTAATTTTTTCCCTACCAATTACATCAATTATTCCTTAATTGTCCCAATTAACCCCGTTAATTACAAATATTTTAATGAAAATCATTTAGTTTTTCCATTTATCTCGTAAAGTTCACAAGGTCTAAGTTTGAAACTTCTATCGTTTAAAAACGTTTCGTGAAGCATTGCTGTCAATTAGGGTAATTACTCCGACTACAGTAAAATATCCTAATAATTGCAAACTATTGAAATGAAACTTTTTAGTTTTTCCATTATTATATTTTTAAAAAACACATAAAGGAACGTAAAAGACATTAAGGAACATGTAATGTTCCTTAATGTCTTTTACGAAATGTCCTAAATAACTTCTGAATTAATAATCAAATTTTCACGCATTAGACCTCAATCCTTATGGTTTGAAGAGGTGACCTCAAATAGGCTAATCAATTATTGTGGACGATATTTCAAGTTACGAAATCAGACACAAAAACGTATTTTCTTTCCTTTTATTACGATACCATACTTTTTAAGAGAATTAAAAAAATTATGCTTACAATCGTAAAATATGGTTATTCAAAGATAATTTTATGCAAAAATAATTATTAATAATTCTTTATTCTTTATTTTTATTTTATTTAATAAGAGTTGAAAAAAATCTTGAATTGCTGGGTATATAAATGTTTACATTATTTTAAAGAATGTAAAGAGTAATTTTTTATTGTGAGTAAAAAATTTGAACAAAATCGATCGAATAGTTCCTGAAAAATCGAAATTTTGAAAAACTGAGGTACATTTTCGGTTAGATAAAAAGTCAGGAACTATTGGAACGATTTCGTACTTTTTTGCACTTATCTAACTTTGAAGCTTTTAGTAAACTGAAGTATTTCTATCGATTGCTTATAAACATTAGAATCAATACCTCACTTGTCTGGATTTTGATGTCAGACGCATAAATATGTATGAGTTAAAATTCACTCTATTTTAATATAAAAGTTAAATTACTTCTTAACTATCAGTTAAAGCCATTACTATGTGATCCAATTCAATCAGCGTAAAAAATTACATCGGAAACATTATTCAATTTGCATATAACAAGAAATATGTTTTGTCCTGTCTGCCCACTCTCCTTCAGCAAATACTAGAAAGAGACTAAAACTTATTTCAGGAGAAGGTGTTTATTTCACATATCTTTATTGGACCCAAGATACATTTTTAAAACAATTTACAGCCTTCTCATAACTATTTCTGTACCCAATCGTTCAGTAACGGGTTTCAAAGTTTAGGCTCATATTATATAATAGTTAAATCAGTAACCATAGATCTGTGATTTGATTTTGTGCCTGTTATACTTAAGTTTTTTTCCCCAGCAAATTTCACACCTGTCAAGTTTTGGCGAAGACAGTTAATGTCGAACAATAATAATAATAAAAAAAGAGCACTAAACAATCTCAATCATAAAAAAGCGAACACTCTGAATAACTTGGATCAGATTTTCACTTACTAAGACCCTATCTTAATAGTTCGAGGACATTATCTCAAGTGTGCTAGTTAATGATCGACGTTATTGTAGTCCTGATTAAAAAATATTTCGTCCCTACTTGTAATGATTTTTTTAGCTTTTTGTTATTCTAGATTTAATAATCAAATTTCAGTATCAAAAGATTTGGATTTTTGATCCAACGTCTCTTTAGTTGAATTAATAATGCTATTTTCACTGTACTATTTTATAACCGTCGTTGAACAGTCGACCCAATTTTGGGTTTATGACTATTAATATTCAACTCCGTAGCCTTGTAATTTTAAACCCAATCCAGAAGACAAGGGAATTTCGGTATCAAGTATTGGGAGAAATTCGCCTTCCTGGAAGGCTCTTTTTTGATGGAACTAACCCTTTTACGCTGCATGAAGAGGAAAATCACAAAAACCTCACACGGTTAGCCTGACACGATGGGACTCCAGTTAACTAAAAAGAAGAAAATATTTATATTTTTTCACATGTAAAACAAAAAAGATGTAGGACGCATTACTCTTGCAATAAACTTCGATCACTCACCTCACGTTGTTGGAAGCGATGTATTCAACATTTTTAATTAGTGGGGGGGGGGGCACATTTTGTGAGACAAATATAGAACAATTTTCTGCTCTTTAGCTGTCTTAAAAATCATAGTTTTAAAAAATATTATTTCATTTTATTATAAATTATTAATTTTTATTAAATATTTTTAAATTTCAACTAAAATTTTTTTGTGCTCATTCTAAAAACAAATTTTTAATTGTGCGATTCTTTTCATTAATATTTCTAAACCTATGCAAATCTAAAGCAATTCATGATTGTTCGAGCAACAAGTTGTAACTTTTTTTATTACACACATGTAAAACACTGTTTCACGTCTGTGAGCATAATTTATTTTGCGATTTTGTGCTAAAATAATTTTTGTATACGATTTGAATCACTATAACATTGTAAAGATCAGATCTCACTTAAAAACTATAAACATAATTCAAGAATTAAAAAGAAAATTCGATAATTGCATTTCTTTTTTTCTGAGAATAACCTATACAAAAAATTTGTACGGAAAATTTATCTTACTTTAAATAATAGACAAATCTGAATGTACCTTTCATTATAGTTTCAGGCAATCCTTTTCTACTTACAATCAGTCGATATTTTTACTATACGACTGCTTGTTCATCAAAAAGATTACCTGAAAAAAATAAGAGTTCTTAATAATTTAAAATTTATCTTAAATAAAAGTTGAAACATTTTATGCATAAAAAGGTTGATAATTTTTGGAAAACAAATGGCAGGAATATAAATATATATATAGTTGAATTAGTCATACGTTAATTATTTATTTAGATTCATTTTGTTAAGTTGTCTTAAGTAATAATCTAAGGAGTGTTGAATAGTTAGTTATATGTTAAGTACTTACTTAGAATAATTTTGCATTTTTTATAGAAATAAAAACTTAGAAGTAACTATATAGATTTATTTTTGATCCTTTTTAAAATGGCAGTAAAAGTTTTAAACATAATCGGTATTATGTTGCCGTTTACTGTCATACCAATTATTGGTGACGAAACTTGATATTTCCGAACAATACCATGTAGATATTATACGATACTCAAGCATAATATATATATATCTGCTTGATAGCTCGAGAGGTGGGCGAGGGGATAGCACAGTATGTTATGGAACATTAGAGTTATGTATCTTATCTCACGTCAGAGATGGAAATAATCTTAATATCTCTGCCTACTATGCTGAAATGTCTCGAATTCATACGTACAATGGTTTGTGAGATTTAATGGCTGATGGGAAGATTCTAAATGAGTACCAAAATTCTATACATAAGAACTCAATATCACGGATATCTCTTGAAAAAAGTTAAAATTGAAATCAAAGTATTTCCACGCGGGCAGCAGCTAGACGATGAAAAAATTTAGGTAATATTTTTTTTAAAAAATTAACGAAGGTGTTAAAATTGGAGGAGAGGTTGGAGAATTAGGATATTTAAATATAGTTGCGCTGTGTATTCGGCTTGGTTAACATTAAAGCTTATATGTTGTACAAGATAATTTTGAGAGGTGAGCAAGGTGGTCACCAAAGGCGGCTAATTTGATTGAAATTTAATTATGTAATATTTAATAAAAATATAATAAATTGTGTAATAAAAATTTAATAAATTATTTAATAAATGGAATAATTATCATCAGTAGTGTGAATATGTAAATGGTTGCAAATACAGATACACTTTTTTTATGACAACTCGTTTCAGTCTTCTCCGCATTAGGTAAGTTCTTAGGTAATTAAATACGGAAATAATTAGATGAAATCTTTAAAAGTTGTGGGTTGGGCCCAATATGGATACTTGAAATTCACTCTCTCTCCCGAGGTGAGCTTACCAACGTGTTGAACTTACTTACTGATGGAGAGAGATATTCTAGAGGGGAAATTTAAATTTTACCATATAAACGAGTGAGATATTTTTTTCTAGAAATTTTTTTAATGCTGAATAGAATGCTGAATTAGCTCAGAAGTTATATGGGATTTACTTAGGATTTCACCTATTTACACGTCTGACAAAATATTATTTCCCAGCCTTTTTTACGCTTAATTGAATAAAACCAAAACCAAGCCGATAGGACTAACAATTCAACAGTTATTTAAATTTTTATGTATAGAAAATGTTACATGTATATCTAGGGTTCTCATTGCCGATCGCCATTACGCCAAATTGCGACACCAGGTCTTATTTGGGGGTTTGCGTTATGAATACTACAAAAATAAAACTGAGAAATCAAGTGCATGTAAAAAAATATGAACAATATTGTATCTATGTGTGTAAACGAGCCCCGCTAGGGATTTGTACGATTTTGCAACAAAATTTGAATTGTGGGCTTTGAAAATCGGTGAAGAATGCTTTAAAAATAAAATATATTTAAAAATATATTTTATTTTTAAAGTATTCTTCACCGATTTTTAAAATCTCCCTTACTTATTACTTATTATGTGTATTTGTGATTTGATTTTTTTTTCAGAATACGTTTTGAAGTTTCTATAATCGATTGATTGATTGATTTGTATAACCATACTGAATTTAAAGCAGTAAATTTGGTTAGGGTGAGAGAATTAATTTTGCTAAAAATTTGTTCATTTGGATAATGTTTTTTTCAAACAAATAGCGAGGGTTGGTTGAGATTCAGTATGAACACTGCGTATATCTGTATGACGAAATATTGCATCCTATGTATTTTCGATGATAAACTGAATGAAATAAAAACCTAGTCGATAGACTTTAGTTTAAAAGTTAGGAGAGTTTCAAGTATTAAAAATCTAATTTTTCACCTATACTTTTTTACTCATAAAGCTTTTAGAACTTTGAAACTATTAGTTATTTCGACTTACTTTTAATTTCATTGAATTTAAAGTAAAAAAAAGAATGCACGCAAAGAAATAATATCTCACTAGTCTAAGTAGCTATGTTAGACATATAAATAGATATAAGTGCAAAAATGCAACTTTTTATATTTGAAAAATATAATTTTACACTCCTGTAGCTTCTAAACTTTTGTATAACTTCTAAACAAGTCGTATGGGCTTGGGTTTTGTTTTATTCAAATAAAATACACCGATTTGCGTAAAAATACATAGGCTTCATTTATCAAAATGTTTTTATGCTCAAAAACTTAAATGTTGAACTATTAGACGTATAGACTTTGACTTATTTTTATTTGATTCAGAGTGAAAAATACATTGAAAATCGAAGCAACATTTATTTGTATAGATAGGAATTTCGGACGCCAAAATAATGTAATAAAAATAGTACTATTTTATACTTCAAATTTACAAAATGCTTTACAACTTCTGAACTATAAATCCTATCAACTTGATTATGGTTTTATTTGGTTCACAGTAAAAAAGTTACACAGAAAACAATCTCACTCATCTCTATATAGTAAAATTTAAGTCCACTTTAAATTCAAAAAGGCGTATAAATCTCAGAAGGCAAGCTTCATGTAACTATAATGAGCTCAAACTTATAAACAATATTCAACTTTCCTCTAATTATTACCATTTTGAGTTTTGTTTTCTTTTTGTGATTTAGGAACTGGCCTACAAGGTAAGTAAAAGATTTTAAAGCCCAAAGTAGTTTATGAAGTCTATGTGAATGATTGCAATTTCTGTATCTAAAAATCATGAAGGTTGAATGCCATGTTAGTAAATTACACATTAAACTCTTTTTAGAATGTAATTAAACTTTAAATACAGTAAACTTTTAAATTATCTCAAACTGCACCAGTTTTATTGTAAGCAGAATTTGCTATAAGTCGTTTCAAGAATCCAATAACATCTAATTTCTGTGCTTAGGAAAAACTATTAGTTTTCTAAATTGAAACATGCCGAATTTAATTAAGTAACAAAATAATTTAACTTTACTAAACTGTCATTTATTTGTCGGCACGTCAACCCCTTTTCATTACACTCATTTATCGGCTTTTCAAAGGGCGGCGGTAACCTCAAAGATGTTAGAATAGTAGCTATTATAATTTCGGCGGTGTGACTATGGTGCGGCTTAATAACTAGCGCAATATGCTATTAAAATGGAACGGAACGAGAAATAAAGCCACCGCACCCTTAAGAAAAATAAACTTAGTCCTAAGCTGTAGACAACGGGGTGTTGCACAATATATTCATGCATCTCTATTAAGAAGCATTCTGGTCTTATGTGAGATGTGTTACTTCGATAATTAATGACTAAGATTAAAGTACTCCGACTAATCGGAAAGCAGTTCATTTTCCATTTAACAAGCCTTGTAATTGATATAAATCTGTCTGAACCTTCAGGCGATCATATATAGTAGGGAATGATTACATATTGATAATGCATTATATATTTTTTTTACTAATAATATTTGAATAAGCAGTATTTATTTAAAAAAAAAGTTATTTTCAATAGAAAATTTATTGACAACATTTTATTCTCTTAGATATGAAAGTAGAATACTGAAGATGTTAAATACCATCATAATTAAAGAATTTGATTAATGTTTGTAGAAATTTTTGTTGGATACTTTAATATCAGTTGAATTATTATTTAACGACGATTGCTGGTAAATATGAGTTTCATTAGGACTAAGAATTATTGTATTAAACTCTTTATATTGACTTTTTTAGGAACAATAGAAACGAAGTATTAAAAGTACAAAAAGAATAAAACTTTCCTTTTAAATCGACTTATTTGACTTACTTTCTTCTCCATTTGTTTGAGTGGGAAAATTCTTACTAACGAAATTGTAATCATATTCCGATTACTATCTAAAGCAGTGGTTCCCAACTTTTTACTCATACGGAACCTTAAGTGATCGAGCATCTTTTGGTGGAACTCCAAGTTAGTAAATAATATTAGTAAGCTGTGAATATACTAACAAAAAAAAATTATAATTTTTTTAATCATATTTAATGTGAAGTCTGAAATTTATTCAGTCATTGTTTTACCAATAATGGGCTTAAAATTATAAAATTTATGTCAAAAAGTTGAATTTGCATGGCCGGAATGGCATCTAGACGAGTTCTGAATTTGTTTTTGGTGTATGCGCAAGCTGTGTTATCAGAAAAATATAATTCTTTATTCTAGTATTTTATTAATTTATATTAGATTTAAAAGTTAGATGAGAAATAAAAAAAAAAATTTTTCATAAATATTTATTCTTTTCATAATTTATTCAATATATTGTTACGAAAAAAAAATATTTTTTAAAAATTTGCTACTTTTATTTTTGTTGTTATTTTACTTGAATAATTTCACAAAAATAACAAAAATATCAAATGAATGATGACTGGATGTTTGGATGTAAATGTAATGACAGATTTCAAAAATCATTGCGGTTTTGAAAAATTTCAACTCTCGGAACCTGTGTGCATCTCCCACGGAAACCTAAGGTTCTGCTGCGTAACACCATTTGAGAGCAGCTGATATTGAGAAAACTCAAATTTCGATTGGAGCTTTTTTTCGATCACAATAAAAGTTTTTCATCTTTTCCTGATTACTACAAGCAGAATTAATAGATAAATTATCGCAAATTATTCCAATGTAAACTAACGAATATGAAAATACAAAGAAAATAATAAAGTAAATGTAAGTTTCTAAAATTACGTTTTCAAATGGACTAACGAAATTATTACTTTAAATGTTGGTCACATTTGAAACGAAAAATGCGTGTGCAAGACAAAAGTTTTTTTTGCGTGAAATTATGAAGTTTGTTAACCTAGCGATGCAAAAAATATTTTTTTTAATATCTGTTTATTCTTTTTTTTATTAATTAATTCAATAATGTGAAAAAATTTGAATTGTATAGTTTACCACTTTAAATAATTAAAATTTCGTTTCATTAAATAATAAAATAAAAAAATGGAATAGATTAAATAGTTTTTGAGTAGTAAATTAAAAAATAAGTTGTATTTTTACATTTATATCTTTTAACAGCAATTCGAGTGATTTCGTTCAAATTTTGTATTTTTCTATTTCAAATTACTAATTTAGTGATTATAGAAAAGAAATTTAATGTTCTTCGGAAAATTAATACCCAAGATATTTTTGACAAAAATCTTTGCTATGCTATCATAAATGATGCCTGAAAACTCCTCAACTCTCCTCTGCACACTTCCCTAATTTTTTAGGAGAATTTGAGGGAAAGCATTATATATTTTTTCTAAACAGGTGAGGGAGACATTATTTCCGATGTATTTGTTAAGACTGAATTGATTGAGATAAGTGATTGGAATAATAGTTAAGAAGTTTTTTATGTATAAAAAGTACTAAGTTGTACATAAATAGACTATTTTATACAAAAAAAGTCATTTCAACTCTTGATATATTAGCCTTTTTGATTCGTGTTTGGTCTCATTCGATTAAAATTGAAAAAATATATTGGAAACGATACCTCACTGGTTTCTATAGCAATGTAAAAGGGTGTAAATAAAGTACAAGCACTGAATTGAACTTTTAGTGCATAAAACGTTTGTATCTTCTAAACTATTAGTCTTCTAGTCTCGGTATTAGTTTCATTCAATTTGGAGTAAACAATTACATCGAAAAATGTACATCACACGTTCATATAGTTACTGGATAGTAATATAAAATTCATACATAAGTACGTGTCAAAAGAAGTACTTTTTATACTAACTTTTAAACTACTTGTTCGATTGAATTAATGCTTACCACATCTTACCACTTTTAACAACCAAAACTAAAATTCCTCATAGCCTGGAAGAGACCTATCTATAAGAATCTTAAGTTGAAACAGAAGGCAACTAACCTGATTAATTTTTTAGAACAATACAAGGAAATCCTGAAGTAATTTTTATAAAAAATAACAAAATTATGCAATGGTGAGCCCCAACCACTACTAAACTTGACCAATTAGCCCTGGATACTTTCTAATCAAAAGTGGTCAAGGACTCCAGCGTCCTGAGATGCAGAACTTTGCTCGAGAAATTCGGTAATGAAGTGTCCTTTCAGTGAAATCTCTCCCATAATCGCATTGCACCGAATGAGAAGGCCTTGCCAAGAAGATCCGGAAACCTTTTGGGAACTTATCATTCCATTCAGCTAAATTGGAAATTGCTAGGATTCCCAAGCGTTTTCTCAGTGAAAAGACTTTCCATCTTCGGAGTTAGGAATCGCGAAATGTATTTTTTCTTAGAACGCATTTCGCATGACTGCACTTGCAACTTTTAGACTCCTGACAAGGCTTCGTTCCCATTCTTTTCGTTTAAACATTGTTGACTCCCTTAGACGTTCTCTTTGTATTACTGGCCAGAATATGATTGCTTTGCATTTGGACGATATTATCTTCTTTCTCTAGTTAAGTAGAAAAATATTGGTGATCCCGATGTCTAATGGCCAAGATTACAAACTTTTAACAGTTGATGCATAAAAATCTTTGAATAAGCGAGTTTTTTAGTTTTACTTATGAGATTTGACTCGTGGTCTGACACCCAAGAGACCAAACTTTTGGCATTAGATGCATGAAATATTTTGAATAAACAAGTTTTAAACGAGAAAACTGAACATGTTTAAAAAAAGCATAATTTTTGCATGGAAATTAGAAGTGTGAGTTTCAATTACATAAATCATTTGATCTTCAACATCTTTATTAGAGAAAACAACTATTTTGCCTAGCACATTTAACTGTGATGTGACTTAATTTGCCAAGAATATTATTACAAAAATATTGCTCTGTCTTTTTTCAAACTTAATTTGTTTACTTTCGATAAGCGATTTGAAAAAAAAATAAAAAACAAATGTTACACAAATGCACGAAAGAATATTAACAAAAAATCAAAATAGTAACAGTAGAAAGCTGAACTGTACGAAAAAAGTAGTAAAAATTATAGTAGAAAGTCCGATTTGTTATGGTTTCATACATTTTGTTGAAAATTTTGAGAAATAAAATACAATATTTTTTTAATATTTTTATTCTTAGTAAAGTTTTTTTTTCGTAAATAAAATAATGAAATAAAAATATTAAATTTAAAAGGTTAAGAAAAATAAAAGAAGGAAAAGAAAGGAGAAGTACAAGTATGAAGATACAAGTAAGAAAATACCAGTAAAAGTATATACTTATTATTGGTATTTTCGTTTTTTATTAAGAAAGTAAAATTATTTCCAGGCAAGATTATAATGAACTATCGCTTCACAACTGTGAAGTATAAATTAGCAAGTAATTTATAAGAACTTAAAAGTTTTTTTTTATTTATAATTAATCAAAACCTATTTTTTAAATTTATCTTTTCAAAACACTAATTGAAAAGTTTTACTGATGTTTTTGAAAAAAATGCTTTTTAACTAAAACACAATTAAGAAATCAGTAAAACTGTCGAGCAATTTATTTACTTATATACTTAGATCTTTAACCAATACATGTTGTTGTATCAGGAATGTATGTATATGCTGAGCCTGTGCTGAGGACCAGTAATTATTAACCAGTATATTAAATATCAAAAGTATTAGCCGAATTTCAGAAGTCTTAGCCAAAAGCAAATCTTAACAATTTTATATGATTAATTTTTTCCCGTGGAAAACTTCAAATCAAAATATAAACTATTTTGTAAAATGTTAATTCAAATCAATAAAACTTTACAGTTGAGGAGTAAAAAAGCAATGAATGGGAGAGAGGTTGAAAAATGTAATATTTTATTTTACGGTAGTTGATTTCATCCAGACTAACGAAAGATGCCTGGAAAGGTAGTTTTATGTAAACTTATTGCATCACAATGCTCAGCCTCAACTAGGCATTTTAAAATAGACTAATTTGAAACAATTAAGGCAATTTGTTTTATGAAAAAAAAATTTACTTTGCTTCGTTAATATGTAGTGTAACTGAAACCGGCAAAATGTGTTAAATTTAGTTGATGTTTGAGTTAATTTTTACTCCTGTCCCTTAACTGTCTCTTGATCATAGAAAAGTAAAAAAATTTAAAAGCATATTTATTATGTATGAAACACATTTAAATTTTGCGAAAAATTCCTGCACATAATATGTAAAATATGGTATGAATTATATATAAAATGAATTAATAAAATTTTTAAAATAAGTGATTTTTCAGCTTGAGTTGTAAAATTTTGTTACAGTATTTCAAATAGTCAATCAGAAAAAGCCATTTTTGTGCTAATATTTTGAATGTTTGAATATTTTGAAATTAACTACCATAAAATAAAATATATGCTGAGTGTTTTTTCATTGCCGAAAGTATTTAAGTAATTTATCCAATATACAATCAAAAGAAAATCTATAGGGGATAGTTGAGACACTTTTCTTTGCTCTAATTGACTCAATAATTCAAAGTGTTAATTTATCTCCGAAGTATGTTTCATGATAGCAAAAAGCGCATAGATTAATATTATTAATCACTGATAATTTTAAAGAAATGCTTCATTAATCATGTTTTACAGTTCTTGATTGTCATACTTGCTCAAGATTCACCGAACCATGTTCTTATTTGTTACGCCGTATGCAAGCTTAAAATTATCCGATAAAAATACGCTTTTCTTAGAAAAGAAACGTAGTGTTCTGCCTTTAAACGGAGTTATCCTTTTACAAAGTATATAAAATTACTTGTATCAAAAATGATTTCGAAATCGAACTATAAAATCAAAAGAATCCTTGAACATCGGAATAATAAATTATTAAAGTTAACCATCTGTTAAACTCTCTTTTCTTTCAATTTCATAATAGAAAATGAAATATATGTTTAGACATTGATAATTTATTGAAGAAACGAAAAACTGTATAAAGGAAAAATAGCAGGCCACACCCGATAGTGCCGAAAATTCCGATTCTCACTTCCGTATAAATTGCCCACCACCCGGGAAGTTAAAAAGTTAGCCGCTTTTGTCTGACCACACACACCCTGATGTCATGGAGAACTTTTCTCACTCTGTCTGCATACCAATGAAGCAACTGCTGTTTTAATTAAAAATATGTATCATTATTTTCGCAGTTTCTTAACTAAAGGAGTTTGATAAAATTTCTCTATTATGTTCTGTTTCAAATGTACTTATTTGTTAGATAAGCATTTTTGTTTAACTTTTTTAATAGTTTTATCCTCTATGAAGACAGAAATGAGCTCAGTGCTTTATAAGTGATGAGCTTGTATAGATGAACACTAACACCGTCGACACCCACTTTTAGGACTTTTTTTAACTACTTACTCTTAGGTTTGATTAATCCATAACACATACAGGCTTTTTAATGATTATGAAAAGCTTATTAATTAGGCTTATGAGACATTGTAATTTTATATTAAAGTAATACACGCACAAAAAAATATCAAAATTGTCTATTGAAAAAAATTTGTCTTTTGCGTGTTAAATTTTTATACACAATTATTTTTAATGAAGATTTAATATTAAAGTATAAATTATATGTAATATTTATTACATATCATATGAAAAAAATGTATATATGAAATATTTATGAATATTATTGAAAAAAATATTAGGAATGAATATTTATGAAAAAAATATTGGCGCTACAAAAATGAATGATGATGATTAATTAAAAGAAGTTGGTACGTAAATGGGTACGTAATCACAGTTTCAGGTGGGTAAGTAACCATACTCAGTTTCTGAGTTATAAAATTTTAAATAAGTTCATACTTAAAATTTAATTTCTTAGGAACTATTAGACCAATTTTGTACAAATTTTGAATTTGTCTTTGAAAATTAAATGCTTTCAATTGATGTAAAAACTTGTCGACCTTACTATTCATTTTTTTACTGCTATTAAATAAAATGCAATGCATAACTTTAAAAAAATATATTTTATAGGGCATTATCTTTCGATAAACACATTTTATTATTGTGTGCAAAATTTTTTTGATTCGTTTTAAAAGTTCTTGAGATATGACGAAATACGCAAAGAGCAAAATTAACATTAAGGGGTCCAAGCTTTTGACCGCTCTCCTGACTTAACTATTGGAGCAGAGATTATGTCGACCCCTTATTTTGATGGTGCAGAATCCAAATCCGCCATAAAAAGGTATGTTTATTCAGAGAAAAGTTCATTTTTATGCCTAATTTCGGAACTTAAAATATTGTCTGCACGAATTAATTAGCATATTTGAGGTCACCCCTTTAAACCATTAAGATTGAGCCCTAGTTGGTAAATCAAGCTATTTTACAGATCTTCTGTCAGAAGTCTAATATATAGTTTTTAATTAAATTTATCTGGTAGAGTTTAAGCATTTAATACTTGAATAGAAATGGATATCTTGTTATAAATGTGTTTATAGTCTATAAAATCTTATTTTTGAAATAAATGTTTTGTGAATCGAAGTGAAAAAAATTTGATATGTTTGATTATAAGAACAAAATGGTACAGATATTTTCAAGAGGAAATGCGTTTGATTTATCTCACAAGAGTTGACATTTCCATATTTAAGAAATGGTCAAACGAGTATAAGATAAAAAGCCACTGAAGTAACACGACCGATTAGAAAATTCATACTGTTCTAAGAATAATGTGCAGTTTTTGAATTTTAAAATTTGCGCACAAAATAAAATTTAAGGCGCGCTTTTTTGTTCATCTAAATAAACTTAATCGATACAAGTCTTCGGCTTACGGTCAGAACTACATTCTGTAATGAAATGGCACTTCATTGACTCAATAATAAAAATTAAAAGATGGTTATATTTCCCTTAACAAACTTCAATCAGCTAATTTATTAAGTGAAAAAAACTATGGATAATATAATTCGCTTAAAATCTTAATAACAAACTACAAGTTATTCAGACTTGTAGTTTGTTATTAAGATTTAAGATTTTGAATTAAGTTCTGAAGAATCTAACTACAAGTTAGATTCTTCAGAACTTAATTCAACGACAATATCAAAGTTTATGTTTATTTTTAGTAATGTTTTAACTATTTTATATTTGATAGTTAATTACTTCTGTTTATTTTATTTGTTCGTATCAAGTTTTTATTGCATATTTTTTGATTTAATCAATGGATGTGTTTATTTTGCAACTTTGAAATTTGAGGCGATGATAGATTCACCTGCCTCAAAATGCAAAACAGTGAAATGTTTAATTAGTTTATTAATTAAAGAACTTCTTGTTGGTGAATTTATAATATTTTATAATTTATAACAGAAAATTGTCCAATCTAAGCTGCTAGAAATATTTTTTTCAAAAGTAAAAGAGTACAGTGCGCAAATGAAAAAAAGTGAAGACACTAAATAACTTTTGATCTAATGGTCGTATTTTCACGTTCAGGAATCAATCTTAATGGTTTAAAGGATAAAATATGTTCACTTGAAATATGTATAAAATATGCTTCATATGCTGTTCTTAATAAGAAATATACATAAAGTATGTTTTCCAAAATATGTTCATTCATTAGTGCAAAATCAGAATCGTGAGAAAAAAAAACTTTGTTTCAACTGATTCGGATTCTGATTCGGATTCTTTGAACCTCTAAATGTTTAGTCGCTATCCAATAAATTTGGTCTAGTAATTTAAGCAAGAAAGCAGTCTAAAGTTTAGACCCCTTGATGATAATTTTACTTATTACGTATTTCGCCTTATCTCGTACATTTTTTTAAGAGAATGGAAAGCTTTTTGCACACAATTATAAAATTAGTTCACACGAAGAAAATTCCATACAAAAAAATAATTTTTAATAATCATTTGTTAGTTTACTTAATAATGAAGGAAATGAATTGTAAGGTATACAAATACTTTTATCATTTTAAGTAATGTAATTTCAAGTGGTAAAATACAAAATTTTAACAAAATTGATTAAATAGTTTCTAAATAATCAAATTTTCAAAAAAGTTGTTTTGTTAAAATTTAATTATCCAAGAACTACTCGATCGATTTTGTTTAAATTATGTATTTTGCCATTTAAAACTACATTAGTTAAAAGAAGTTTAAAATATTTAAAACTTACAAGTAATTTTTTTACTATTATTAAATAAAATAATAAATGATCATTCGAAATTTTTTTGCGTGGAATTTTCTTTGGTTTTACAAACTTTATAATTGTACGCAAAAATCTTTCGTTTCGATTAAAAAGTAAACGAGATAGGGCGAAATATGCAAAAAGTAAAATTTAAACTAAGGAGTCCAAGCTCACGACCTCTTTCTGGACAAAATTATTGGGACCATATTTTGCAGATTGCGGCTACCCCTCATGTTTTGAGAGATAAGGAAACCGAATCTGTTTTAAAAAATTATGATTGTGCAGAGAAAGATCTACTGTGTCTGATTTCGTAACTTAAAACATCAGCTACACCAATTAAACATCAGATATAAGGTTAGGCACCCGAAACATTAAGATTGAATCTTTGTAAGTGAAAATTCGATCATTAGATCAAATGTTATTCAGGGTGTTAATTTTTTTTTTGCTCATTGCACATTTACTAAACATTGTGAAGGATCTATTAGTTTCAATTTACCTAAAATTCTGAAACGCAACCATTCTTATTAAAGATTTAATTTGTATGAAACTAATAAAATGCAAAAGATTTATGCTAATTTTAAGAAAATATTGAAATAAATTTATATGAGATAAATGTGGTATATCTAATTAACATAAACATGTCACTGTACAAATATTGATAAAGATGAACTGAACGGTATTTCTGTTAACAAGGATAGAAAAATTTTTAAATTGCTGGAAAGGGCAATAAATATTGGCATTTGAAGAAATGTCATTTTCAGTTTATTATGCTAACTTCAAAGTTATGAAAATTTCTTAAACATTACTGAAAACTTCTTACTATTTCAAAAAAATGAAAGAAAGGCTTTCTTCCATCACATTAGTTGAGCATTATAAGTAGTTTCAATACATATAGATATATTTTAATTCCTTTCACTGAAGTGAAGAAATATGTAAAATGTGGAATCTTCAGCGATCACTTCGGTCACCTACAGAACACTACTCACCTTGAATTAATGCGAGAGATATTTGTACCAGATATAGCTCACGGGATCTAGTTTCCACGTGTTTGAAAGTAGTTGGTAGAAATAATTCGAAAATGGGTAAAATAACAAAAACAGTTTCCGCAATGAAAGCGTTTCCGAAGAGCTCGTAATAGTGTTTAGTGGAAACTCTCTGGCATTGACAATACATATCGCGTGACGGGTTAGTTACCGAGATAGGCTTAGATGCTGAAGACTAAGGTGTTTAAACTAGTTGCTATCATAGTTTTTTTGCAAGGATGTTTCACTTATTATTTCGAAATTATTTTTCAAATAAGCAATTTTACAATAAAGTCATTATCAAAGTTACGTGGTAAAAGTTACTTGAGACCCAGAAAATACGATGAATTTTACTTTTTTCGGGTTGTATTGATCACAATTTTTTTTTCTTAATGTAAGGCTTGACACAATTTAGAAAGTTAAAATAATTTCAATTTTTTTATTATTATTTGTTGCTTTTTCCGGGACTTTACGTCATTAGATTTAGCATAACACGTTTTTAGACGTTCAACTCATCAAAATAAATATTAGCTATACTCAGTATCATCCGGTTACGAAATTGATAATTCACGACAAACTCATGATAGTTACAATGTCCCGCAATCAAGCAATTTTCTTGGAGAGTTCCCACTTTAGTACATAAATCAATTTCTTTTTGCTTCAATTATCGTTGACTTTACATTATTTAAATATACTAGATTTACAGAAACTCTTTTCACAACCGAAATTATAATAAAAAGAAACACGTGATTTCAAATTACTTTTTAAAAATACTAGTTTAGTGACTACGCCATCTCAATTCAATTCACTCTGATTTTACGTGAACATTCCTTACTTAACAAATCAAAAATGAATAATTATTAAAAAATGTGTTATATCCTGGTGAAACTTGTTTTTGATTGAATAGAACTGTGAGCTAGCATACATCAGTGCTATTTTCGTTAAATTAATTAAAACAACATATTAATCTGAAGTTTATTTTGCAAACATAAATTTTTTTTCAAAGTGCAATGCTAGTCGTTTAATGTGTAAACATGTTTTTCCCCACGAATGAACAAAAATGTTTGAAAACTTTTTAGAACAGGGAACTAAACTTGCACTTTGCCTGAATTTTAGGGCTCTAATAAAAATGGTTCTGGCGTTGTAGGAAAGAAACACGCACACAAATGCGCAGTATCGTTATAGATTTTTTTTAAATAAATAAATAATTGAAACTTAAAGTGACTCATAAACTGATTCAAATTGCCTTTTAAAGCCAACACGAATCAATTTAGTAGTTCGACGTAACGAACTGCACAGTGGATAAAAATAAGAAAGATGTCACTACGATCGGGCTACTAAGCTGCGCAGTGGTGGTGAGGCCTTCTCTTTTCTAGGAGGTATTGGTAAAGCTCGCGTGTTCGATGTGATGAAAGAGCAATTAAGTTTTTCGCCAAATGCAGCGGTTAATTTGTTGATCATTTAACCTAAAATATTGTATTTTTTCATCTACTACTATTCTGTCATTACAATGATTTCATATTAGGTGTAGTGACACACAAAAAATATCAATACTATTGTAATTTTATTAATTTCTATTTTGCTTAGTTTCCAACCCATTATTAATAGATACTTCTGTACAATGGCACTGAAGTTTCTTTTTAGTGGTATTTATAGTTTTTCGATAACATCAAACAGATTTATTAATTTATTAAAATTAATTTTTTCAATTAAAATTTTCAATAAATTTTTATTGCTCATATTATTTGAAGTTTACTACTATTTAAGTAGATTTACGCTACGCAAATCTTATTTTTATGTTTGCAAATCATCAAAATTATAGAAATAACTGACATTTTTGTTTTAAAGTTCAAAAATTTTTTGTGTGAATGCATTAAATTTAAACTATACTCCATCTACGTATGTGCAGCTAAAAACTTTTTCGTCAAAAAATAATATTTATATTTATGCTACCGATAACTTGAGTTGTTATCATATTAAACTGTTAGAAAGTTTTGATTTTCTCAAAACTTGATTACACTATATGTTGATTAACTTCAACGAAATTATGGTTAAATTTAACGCCTTATTTGGATTTCAGCAAGATTACGCAGTATTTTAGTTGGAGGTATTAATATTTTGGTTCCACGTTGAACTGATTTTTCTGAGAATGTATTATTATTATTACTGTTTGTACTTTTCACTAAAATGAATGAATTAATAGAAGTTTGTAACTAAACGTTGATCGTTCTTTTCAAAGATTGATAAGATTTCAGTGAACTGAAAATTTTTGGGGAAAATTAAGACACGGGTTGGGGTACTTCAAATTTAGTAGATAATTCTTCTCAAATAATAATGTTAAATACTAAAAAACTTTTGATAACTTTTCCCTTCATTTTTACTTAACAATTGAGAAACTTACGATATTTTTGGTTATACTCAGTGGAAAAATCAGCCCAACTCCTTTTTCACAGCAAAATGAAAAAAAAAAAATTTAGTATGCATCCCGTGAATAAATCATACCCTAAATTCACATTAGTTTTTTAAAAAAAATTCGAACCAAATACAAAAACCCTGTTATCCAAAGATAAACTAAAAATATAAAATATAATTTATAGGTAATCGCTTAGTTTTCGCTTAGTTCCATTACAATGACATGAGACTGTAATTTACGATACAACTGGAGAAAATCTCTAGCACAGTGTTATGAAATATAAATAAGAATCAACCAGCCATTGCAGGATTTCGAATCAGGTTCGCATATCTCAGAATCTAACATCAAATCTCTTCAACTATCCTTACAGCGTAACATCATATTAAACGATAAGTTTTTGAGTTTTACTTGCTACTGATTTTGAAAAATGATATTTTGAAAAATGCTTATAAAATTTATTTTATCATTATTAAGTGTCTTTATATCGTTTTGCCCATCTTAAGAAAATTAATTTTTTTTTTTACGAAATAACTGATAGTTAAATTTTAAAAAAAATTGTAATAATGAAACTTATGTTTGTTGTTTCTAATGTCACTTGCGTCAAACATGTCAGTTTGCGAATTTAAGACATAGGGGGCGTTTCTTGTTTTTCTGTGGCGCCATCTATGGCTAAGACTATGACTTCAGCAACACACACGTCACTGCCCGTATGAAACTTATAATTCATATTATTTAATTATGTAATGAACATGAACTATGCTTATTTGCATACAAGTGATTAATTGCGGTTACAAGCGGTAAAGAAAAAACCTAAAACAAAATACATTAATATATACTGACTAGAAGCCCACTGCTCACTATCATTCTTCAACCCCCAATAATTGCTATTCAATGATTTTTCTTTGCTTCGCAATAAATTATTGTATCGCAATTTTATCCGGAATCTTTTACAGTGTAGGCGTAAAATAGTTTTTCTGCGAAAGTTGAAGCTTGTATTTATGTACTAAATAGAATTGTGTTTGCTTACGGTTTTTAAGTCCAGACATTTTCCTTAGGATTCTATTAAGATCTATTAGTGAACATAAATAATCCGGGGTTGAGACACTACTGTTCACTGCCGCTCAACAAACCCATGATTGCTTCACAATAATTGTTATTTCTTACTGTCAGTAATTCTGGTTACATTGAACATAATTTTGCTCATTAATCATTTTTAAAAAATAATATTTAAAATTAAAGGTTTATTGTTGTAAAAAATTTGGTTAGTTCATATCCGTTACTTAATATTTTTGCTTACCAAACAGGCTGATATATTAACTGCAACTATGCTTGCATCATCACATTTTCCATGAAGCTCAGCTAAGTTCTAAATCATTAACGAATTCGTCAGCTATATTATATATTACCAAATTAATGTAATTTAATTAAAAAATAACAACAGTTGTAAAACGATTAATAAATTTTAACACCAATTCAAGTAAGTTTATCTTAAAATGTAGCGTAATAAGGTAATGTCATAGAATTACGTAAAAAGTAACTTATTTAGTTTTAAACTCTTAATTTAGAAAACAATCAAAATCAAAAACTTAATGACAGCAGAGTAAAATTAACAAAATAAATATTATAGGTATTACCTTTGAATTAGGGATACAAAATATCTTGTAAAAAAATAATATTTTTGTTAATTTTATTTTGATAAAATCATAAAAATATGTAAGCTGAAGAAAATTGGATCCCATCATGTGATTTTCAAATCTACGAAACGGTCTGAATACAATATGAAACTATTTTTATTACATATAGAACTAATAACTAATATCAATATGCACGATTGCTTTAATAATAATTATTATGATTATTTATACAATTGTATTAGAAATGCAGCTAATTGTAATGATATCACAAAGTATAGGTATTTTGTTGCTTTAGCATTGAGAAGATTCGAATCTAAGATTTGATGGTACTATTGGTATCAATACCTTCTGATATTATTTTTCATGCGACAACAGGTGTGACAACACCATGACAACGCGTCATAACAAGTGTGACAACAACATGTTTCTAATTAGATATAGTAAAAAAAAACCCGAACAGTTTGAATAACTTTCGATCTAATGATCGAATTTCCACGTACTGGAACTCAATCTTAAAATTGATTTCGAGGTCTTAATATTAAATTTGATAATTAATTAGTGAAGACGATATAAAAATGTACTTTCTCTGGATAAACAATTTTTTTTTACTCTTTTTTCGATTCTTGATCCTCAAAATAGGGAGGGAATAGCCGCTATCTAGAAAATATTATCCCAATAGTTAAGGCAAGAGAGCTGTCTAAAGTTTAAGCCTCGTACTGTTAATCTTCGAAATTAGCGAGGCTTATAAATAAAATTTAAAAAAATGACATCAAAAATAAAACTTGTCCATGTAAGAAGATTTTATGATTATTCATTATTTGCTATCTTTCTGTGGACTGTACAAACGCCCTTCTCCACGCCACTTTAATTTTATTTATAAAACTTATAATGTTTAGAAAATAAACTCTATTTATCAATCACATATAATCAAAAGAATATAAAAAACACAGATTTCATTAGACCGTCTTTAATTAATTTTTAAGTAACAGTAATCAAAATCACATTTCTTATCATATGAAGGTTTTATATATTTTGATCCAAAATAATCTTCAGTCTCAATGACAATAAAAAGTTAGCTGGGAAAATGCTTATTATAATCTATTTCCCAAGATGCAGTACGTATTCTTAAGGTTAAATAGCAAAGTTCGGGCGAATTCATCCAAAATTGTTTAAGGAACCTCATTCTTTTATTTTCATTACATTCAAAATATTTTTTTGAACGAATTTCTTCATTTTGTTTGGTGATTGATTAAATATTGAAAAAATATCAAATGCTAATGTTAAATGCTAACTATTAGTTATCACTATCTAGTTCAAAAATTCTCATTCAAATATCATCAAGGATGTAAGATTTTACAAAATTTTCAGCTATGAAATTCTCTGTGTATTTCTTCGTTTAAATAATACGGAACACTGGTACACAACAGCCTCTTTGGACACAGTGACTATATTTCGAGTTTTGATAATATGAATAAAATCTGTATCTAATTGAATAATCTGAAATTAGGTTTTCTTCGTAATTAAGGACTATAAGAAAATCTGTACAAATTTTTGCATGTCCACTCAATTTCAGATAATTCGATTTGTCTAACGACAATGCTCTGTGCCTTATCATATTGGTATTAGCCAACCGGCACGTCTAGGGGTCAGGGAACTGGCCTTGCATTAGAAAGGTTCTGGGTTCAAATCCCGAGCAAGCCATGGATGTTCTTTCATTCTCTGTACTGTCTGTCCTTACTGCGGGAGCAAAAGTGGCCAACAAATCTGCCCTTCAGGTGCCTGTATGACGAAAGGTCATTTCCCAGGCGGGCATTGGGAAAAAAATATTGGTATTATATGAAAATTTCTCTCCAATATATTGACATTTGAAATAATTTATGAGAATTAAAAAAAGTAATAATAAATTTAAATTGATTTCACTGCGGGAAGCTATTTATACATAAAAAAAAAAATCGTTTTTGAATGTTTTCCTAGCCTGTTTACTTTATTGCTGGATTTTAAAAACACCTGAAAATACCAATGAGCGAAAATTACGTGATTTGATTTTAGTAATTTTTCAGCTGTCAGTGCTCACCTGATGTTTCAAAGCAAGGAATGCTATTTTCCTTTTAAAAAAATAATGTTTTTTAAATGTACAGGATGCAAATAAAAAAAAAACTGACAACTCTGAATAACTTTTGATCTAGTGATTGGATCTTCATGTTCTAGGATTCATTCCGTAATAGTTAGAGTAGGTGACCTCAAATTATTGAATTCAGATTGTATTTTTAGTTAAGAAATTAGGCAAAAAAACTACACTTTCTCTGGAAAAACATACCTTTTTTTTTCAACGGATTTGGATTTCTAACCCCCAAAATATAAGGAGTAGCCGTAATCTGGAAAATGTGATGCCCATAGTTTGGTCAGAAGAGCATTCCAAAGTTTGGATCCCTTAACGTTAATTTTACTTTTTGCGTATATCTCCATATCTCGAGAGTTTTTTACGCGAATTAAAAAATTTTGCACCCAATGATAAAATTCCTTGGAAAAAATTTATTTCAGTAAATATTTATTATTTTATTTAATAACAGTCGAAAACTTTTTGAACTGTAAGGTACACAATTTTTTACATTGTTTCAAAGTATGTAATTCTACATGAATCGGTTGAGTAATTTCTGAGAAATAAAATTTCAAATACACGATTTCCTTAGAATTTGATTTCTCAAGAACTATTTGCTCGATTTTGCTTCAATTTTGTATTTTACCATGTACCTTACGACATACTTTAAAACGAAGTAAAAAATTGTATACCTTATGATTCAAAATCTTTTCGACTGTTATTAAATAAAATAATAAAAAATAATAAATATTTACTAAAATAAATTTTTTGCATGGAACGAATTTTATATCTGGGTGTAAAATTTTTCCATTCGCTTAAAATTTTTTCGAGATATGGCGAAATAGACAAAAAGTAAAATGAACAATTATTTAAATAAGGGGTTCAAGCTTTGGATCACTCTCCAAACTAAACTATGGGGACCATATTTCCTTGATTGACGCTACTCGTTATATTTTGGGGGTCAGAAATCTAAATCCCTTGAAAAAAAATTATGTTTATTCAGAGAAAGTACATTTTTGTGTCTAATTTCGTGATTTAAAATCCATTAAGAAGGAGTTCGAGGAAGTGAAGATACGATCATTAGATCAAAAGTTAAGGGTAGTCCGTTTTTTAGCGTTCGTACACTGTTTATGATATACTATAAATTTTGTTTAAATCTATTTTCTATGAATGAAAAACATGAACTAATGATGTTTTGTCAAAACATCTCTTCTCAAAATTAAAATTATGAATTAATGATGAAAAATCCAGAAAAATGCCCCCCAAAAAGACAACCTTGCATTTACAATTTGTCTAAATGTTTCTGTATTTCATAACTCAAAATTAAAAAGGCAATGAAAAAAAAGAGTTAATTAAGGTTTCAAAAAATCGATTTATTACTTGACAAAAAAAAAGTCTTTGCTATTTATGAAAGAGATACCCGTTGATTCTGCCAAAAAACAATGAAAGAATCGCTTTAGAAGTTAAATCAGCCAAGATAATAGTGTTGTAGAGCAGGTAAATATAATGAGAAAGAATTTAACGACAATTATTTAGAAATTTTCTTCTTGGCATCTTCTCCTTCAATATTTAATTATGTATTAATAATGAAAACTCCCAGGAGTGTTAAAAAAAAAGGAAACGAACGTTTTAAAATCAGTAAAGGTTTTTAAATAGTTAAATACGAGCTCCTTGTAAGCACATTCTCTGAACAAAGATATTTGAATTGATTTAAATTTAAACTTTAATAAATGTGTTTATATAAAGTAAAATGGTAATGTAAATGTTGGTACAAAATAAAAAATTAAGAATCAAATAACACCATAATAGCTATTGTACGATTTGCTATTTATTGATCTTTGTTGCATTTTGAAAAACTCTCAAATGTGGTCAAATTAAGATCTTTTATATTTTTCAGTGACAAATAATTTAGATTATTGGGACTAAAAACTGTAGTTATTGTGCGTTGCATACTTGCGTTTGGCTTCGAGGTCGTTAACTTACTTAGCGTTATTTTATATCTTTAATGCGTCAAGAATTTAAATTTTTGATAGTTTTACAGAAATGAAGATATTTACTGATTTGGAATTATTATGTTCTAACTTTGGGAACGTTAAAGATTTCACTTTTAATCAGTTTGATTTATCCCGGCATCTTGTTATCAATAGACAAATAATATTTATAAATATTTAGCTGATTATTTTTACCTTCGAATCATTTATGTGCGTAAATTAATGTTTAACAAATTATGAGTAAACTGACTGTTAAATGTTTAAATTTTTAATCTGGACTATATTACCATCACATAGTTAAATTTTTAAATTTATCCCACATAAAACTTAAAGATTTACCTTGGAAATTTAAAAATAGAAGTTCAAAAATAAAAATTCAAATCACTCTTGTGCATTTTAGCAAACTTATTCTGAATCACAAAAGTTAAGTTAATGAATTGATTAAATTTAAAATTTTATTTTACGATTTGAAGTTTCAGATGATTTTTAGATATAGTTTAATTTACTGAAAAAAATTAACTAGTAAAACTATGCAAATGATATTTAAACATGCAATTGATATTATCTCAAAATTGAAGTTTTTAAAAATTTGCATGCAATTTATTTTTGTGTGATATCCTTCGAAATTTCTTAATCTTCTTAAATGAGAGGATTTCTGTCGTTAATTTTTTAGTTCTTATTCTTAATTTTTTGAGGATTCAAGAACAATTTTCACAGTTGCTAACTGATAAGAGTTTTACATCTTTACTATTTCTTCAATGATCTCTTTTAAAATTATTAACGACGCTACGCTTTTGCATTCAAAATGCTTTCACTTTGTATTTTTTAAACAGAAGCAGTTAAAAAATTGACAAATCTAAATAAAAAAACAATTTGAATAGATACTTTTAATAAATGCATTCTACTTTTTAACTAGCATTGTAAATTCTTCTTAGAAATAATTATTTTTCTGTGTATTGTGCTATTATTTTGGAGAAATTCCTAAAACTTGTAAAGTGCGTTACTAGAACTAGAAAACAGTATTATGCAAAAAGGTCACCTTCTTAAAAAGTGTGGCATATCACTATATTGCCCCAAAGAATTTATATATAACGTTAACAATTTTAAGACACAATCAAAATTTTTCTTTATACATTTACAAAACGTTATTTATCAAAAGTTTTTTAAAAATCTTTTTTCAAAATAGGTTTCTGTCTAGAAACTTAATGAGATGTTTCAAAATGGTAATAGTCTCTATCTAAACGAAATAAAGAAAAGGGATTTAAGAAAAAGGTCGAAAAATTTAGAAAAAGTACGTTTTTGTGTTTGATTTCGTTAACTTTTCCCTCTACACAAATAAATTCGCAAGTTTAAAGTTAGGCTCTCGAATCACTAGTTTGTGAAAATTTGCCCATTAAATTACAAGTTATTCAAGGTAATCGCTTTTTAATTTTGATCTCTTTACATTTTATCTGCGATCCTACTTTTGAACAATTGTGATTACAGGCAATTCACATGTAAGACATTTAGGAATTATATTTAATTATAATTATTAATTTTTAGAATTACAAATTTATTTGTTGTATGCTATATTATAATTATCAATAATGCTATTTTTATACACACTTGGTATAAAGAAATTTCACTCAAAATGATATTTGACGACAATATAAAATAATTTGCACTCATTATGCGCTGTACACACAAATGGTGAAATTATCCAAATAACCTATTCTTTTTTCCTTTGTAAAAAATATTTTTATTTACTTAAAATCCATGCAGTTGCCATTAATTTCGATTTAATTTTATCAGACCAAAAATAAATGATTCTATAAAANACCCCCCCCCGCCTTATCGACAAAAACCTTTAATTGCTTTTAAAAACTATGTCACCATGTCGGTGGGAAACATTTTTAAGCATTCATTAGTTATGAAAGTGACAATGATAATGAAAAATGTCGATAAGATAAAAAGCATAAAAAAATATTTCCCCTCATCTTATTTTTTTTCTTTCCTCTTTACTTCAGAATCATAAATTTTCTGTATGATTATGGAATGAATCATAATAAATAAATAAATAAATACTTATTGTTCTGGTATGCTCTATATCCTCCTTAGTAAAAATTTATTCAGTGTATAGTAGCTGTTGCTGAAACGATAAATATCAACAGCAACTACAGTATCATATTTATAACATTTATATTATAGTAACAGACAAATACATGCATTTTAATATTTTCTGCTTTTCTTAAAAAGACACGGCACTGCAGTATAATGTAAGAAACAAGTTTTATTACGTAAATCACGCCTTTTAAATACCGGTTAATGCGAAAATTGAATTGAAGATAAGCCTTAATTTTTTTAATACATTATACACTTCGTAATTATGCACATCACAACAATTTCTTTTAAAATGCGATTTCTCAATATTTTATATAAAATACATCAAACATTCAAACTGAAACTTAGTTTTACCAAAATATTAGAGCCTAAATATTTGTATTCGAACTTTTTGAATTGAATTATGTGTTTGATAACCAGAACTTTTGGTGTTAATTACTTCAAGTTAACTAGCAAACAAGTTCTTTTACAAAAAATCAGTGTTGCTTTAGATTTTATTCACTTACTAATATTGTGCCCTATTTCTTTTATTTAACAAACAAAGAAAACCTTTTTTTAAACTTAAAACTTCTTCCCTATCACTAAAATTAGTTTAAACTCTTAGTAAATAGTCTGTTAGTTAATATTCAGTATGAACAGTCTGGTAAATGTAAAATATTTTTAAGTTTGTAAGGTTAATTGGAAGAAAAAAAATTTCAAATGCAAAATTTCAAATTGATAAACAGTCACTCTGGTCACATATTTACAAAAAATATTTTTAATTAAATTAAATTTCAGTCAAATTAAACAGTGACATCTTTTTCTTTTCCCTTCTTTTTGAAATTTGATGAAATTTGAAAAATCTTTTTCTATAATACACCTCAGTAGCATACATTTTACTAGTGTCTAACTAACAAAAATATTATAGATAGACTCTTCTTCTTTATATTTGTGCATTATTTTCAGAAAAAGCGTTTGATGAAATAGTTTACCATTAAAGAGCTAATATTATTGAGGGTACAGTTAAATAAATTTTAAAATTGAAACCTTCTGGGTAATTTCGTTTGTACTCGAACTCTGATATAAATAAGAGATAATAATTTCCCTTTTTTCTAGAATTATTTTATGGAATAGAATTTTATAGAATCGCTTTTTCAAAGTTCGTTTTTCATAGTATTTTACTCTTAAAAAAGCATCATAGACAATAATAATTTAGTAAACTTTCAGTTTATTTCACTGTAAAATCTTAAATAATTTTTAAAAAAAAATTAAGATTTTGAAATATTTTGTATTTTTTTAATCGATTGTTTTGTCCTAAATTTTTTTTTTCGATTGTCATACTAACATAAGTGTACTTAATTCGCGATTCCTTTTTTTATTTCTCGCGAATTAAGTACTTCAATTGTCAATGATTTTATTTTATTTCTCACAAATTAAGCACTTCAATTGTCAATGATTTTATTTTATTTCGCACAAATTAAGCACTTCAATTGTCAATGATTTTATTTTATTTTAAACAGTTTTCAAAACTTAAGACATATGTTTCTCTGCCTTAATACTTTGAAACTCTGAATGCAGTTTCATATATATTATCATATTTTCTGTCTTGCACTGGATAAATCTTCTTGAAGTTACCACACATCCGATTCTCTTTACGCTCTTGATACTCATACAATGCTTGTTCTTTGGGTGTTAGACTCCTGGAAAATTGAAAAATAATTTAATTTATCGATGAACAAGTTATGAGGAAGTTTTAAAAAATCTGTGTATATATTTCTTTAAAAAAAGTAATATAAAATATTTTTTAAAGTCAATTCCTATTTAGGTGAACAAAGAAAAATTTTATTTTAGTTATTTTTTATTAAATAATTACAATTAATATAAGTATGTATATACATATGACAGAACCACAATGTTAAGTAGCAAAATAGAAAGCTAATTTCTTGCAATTTTCCATTTTCCTTTCTATATATGGTGTTGGACTACTATTTTTGTTTGTTAGTACTATTTAATCGCTTTCTATTTTTTTTTTCTGTTTCTAATTTATGAAGATGATGGTGGTCAAAAATTTCTCATTCTACCCATCTCTCATTTCGAGCAGTCCAGTTCTTCAAATAATAGTCCATCTAATGATTTAACACCACGACTCAAGGCGACATTTGCTTGACCTGCTGCGAAGAGTTTGGGTCCTAGATATATTTCTGCATAATCTACAGTGCTACCTTGCATCTTACGTACTATTGATGCCCATGATTATTGTAGTGCATAGTAACATAATTTGTTCACATGTTTCATTTTGTCCCATCCTTGACTCAAACGAGAACCCAGAATGAAAAAAGAATCTGGAAAAGAAATTTTTTTTCCAACGATCTGCACGCATCACCACTGACGGTATTTATTCCTAAATTTATATCCTGCGAAATATCTTATATAAGAGAAATTTTTTTCCTCCCGTATGAAACTAAAATTAATCAATTAAATTTAATCAATGAATTAATATTTGGAAAAAACTGTATTAACATCAAGTGTCATCCACTACGAGTTTAAAAAAATGTATTTGAACTTGGGTGGATGAATAAAAAGTATTTTATTAAGAATTGAAAATTTGAACAAGATATATAAATATATATAGGAGAGTGTGAATTAATAGTAGGAATTGAAAAAAGGTTTTTAACTACACGAAACCTTTGAAACGTGAGGCTCGTATTTATCTAAAAAATGGAACACTTAGAGTTGAAAATTACATAGTAAGAAAACATTAGCAATAAACATCGGATTTACTAACAGACCCACTAACAGATTCGTATTAGTGAAAAGATTTCTGGGGGGTTTTGTGAGCGATAACAGGCAGGAAACGAAGCATTCCACTGCTCTTATAATGGAACCACATTCTTAAGATTCGATATTTTTCAAGCAGGATTCTTGACGAATGTCATCAACTCAATTTCCCTCAAAGAAAACCTTTCATTTTTACCAAATATTTTAAAGGTTTACATAAATAATTATAATCATATGATGAAAAGTTTCTGAAACTTTTTGAATTATTTAGATGTTTCAAAACGTAAAAGAAAAATTAAATACTTGAGTTGCTTTTTTTTGTAATTATTTGTGCTTAGAATATAAAAGTGTTATCTGTTATATTCAATACGACAATAACGATGTTAATGGGAAGCCATTGTAAAATTAAGAAAATAAATAAATAAAGTCTTAAAAAAATGAAGCATATTTTTTCATTTATGCATAATTTGATAGTTTGCTGCACATTGTCCTAAATGCAAAATGTTGAAACGCATAAATGAAAAAAATGCAATTGATTTTGTATTAAATTGACGCGTGTGTAGGCTAAATACGAAAACTTTACTGATTCTTTTCTTAAAATAACATTTTTCACATTCTCTCAAGACACGACTTCTTTAATTTTCAATTGATTTGATTTGAACTTTAACAGTATACATTACAGATGTAAATTCTATGGAATTTTTTGAAAGTTTTTGGATAATTAAATGATAAAAATCTAATTATTGAGCTAATGCACATCTCGAGAGCTAATCATTTTTTAATGAAAAAACTCAATTATATTTTGCGTCTAACGGGAACTATATTAGTTTTATACATGCTGTTAAAATACTAGTTAAATTAGTTGAAACTAGTGAACTGTCTTATAAATATGCACAGTTTTTTTCTTATAAATATCAGAATGTGCGAAAAGTTATCTTTAAGTCTGTGCATCAATCGAGAAATACAAGAGGCCACACATTATATGATAAAGTGAAATAAATTCATTATCAGGAGGAAGATCGAATTTAATTTTAGCGTATGTTACTAAATTTAATGATTTCTTCCATGCTGGTATTTGATAAAACTTGAAATAAAATTAGATTATAATCAGTTTATTTTAGAGATTTTATTACAGCTTGAAACAGACAAAATTGTACTATGATAAACATACTTATAACAGAGGGGAAGAGATTTTACTACTTACATTTTAAATATCAGTTCATACTTAATCTGAAGTTAGAGATTATTTTAGATTAAATAAAGTAGTAAAAATATGAAAAATTGCCATTTCTAAGTATCTTTCAAAAGCTGATATGTCAACTTGTACTTAGTGGAGTTTTGAACCGTATTAATATGTTTACTGTTTTATTATTTCGGTGTTAATAAAATATCAAACAGACTAATTCATTATTCTTTTTTTTATATGCTTTAGTCATTTTTGCCCTTCTTCTTGCCCTTATCATCTGAAGTAATAGTCATTCTTCGGCTTCTTTCATCTTCTTATGAAAATATTATTTTAAACTCATTAAGAAAATTCCGCAGTATATTAAAATATCATCGAAAGACTATTAGTGCTTGCAGGACCCTTACTGAGTGTTTTCAAATGTACGTACTGTCAAATTATGTAAAAATAATAAGAAAATAAATAAATAAAATGAGTTTTTGGGAAATTTCTCAGAAATGAAATCAAATTTCCAAACTTAACAGGGAAGAAAAACTTTTTTGAAAGAAAAATTGGCAGTCATCTAACTTGAAATATTTGTTTGTTGTATAAATGAGGTATATTAACAATACTTTTGATGTATGTTTTCAGAAATAACATTTCTTTTTACGACTATGAATCATTTAGATAATGAATGCGATATAATGAATATAGAAACAAAATATTTATAAACATACATAATAAATAAAAAAAAAACATTGCATTTGTAACAGTCTGTAAATAATTGAAAGCAATGAAATATCAATTTTGGAATGGTATGTAGAATTTAAAAATCACTGTCTTGTATTAAACTACATAAATTGTCATTATTAAACTAATAGTTTTTAAATTAATAAATTTTTAATAACTGAACTACAATAAAAATAATTATTAAACTAAACAATGCAGGCATTAGTTTTATAAGTATTGTAGATCCACAAATAGTATGTTGTTAAATAATTATATTTATGGGCAATGAACAGAACAATTCACTGCACTAATCGATTTTCTCCACTTTTTGAAATATTTTACTTATTTCAGTATCAAAGCTTTTTGTTAAGTCATAACTTGTTACTTTTATAATATACTTAGAAATAATAAAGATTAAAATCACTTACTGATAAAACATTTTATTAAAAGGTTCATTAATGAAATTTTTGAAACGTATAAAAGCTGTTTCTTCTTAGTATTTTATGGAGTTAAATTGAAGTGAAACATTCGATTGCAACGATTAATTTAGGTTTTCAGTTAAAATTTGATTGAAATTGAGTTAGGTTGTCTTTGAGAACAATAACATCTTTTAACTGAATTGGAAAAATTTATTAAAATATATTGGATATATTAGTACATAATAATTAGGATCAAGTCACTCTTTATTTGCGGCTGCAACTTTTTTTAAAAGCAGATTCGAAGTATGTTAATTTGTTCAAACTCAAAATTATGTACAAATATCTATAACCAACTTGTAAGTCAGGGTATGTAAATGCTTACACAAATCATTGTCGTCTGTTATATCACTAATTATAGTTTTTAAGGTTTATATGCTTTTTATTTACTAACAAGTTGATTCTCTTATTTGCTGTTTCACCCATTAGCCAATTTTTGACTTGATGATTCATTGATTCCCTTCCTTTCATTTCTTGTTTTTTTTTCTTTAGCTAAGCAAGAATCATTTCTAGAAACGTTTTCTATAAAGATGCGATATTAAAATATAAGACAAAGATGACTGTTTTAAATAGCTTTAATCCATATTTTCTTTCCTTCGACTAACGTAGGTATAACAATCTACATTAGTTTATACAAACCTTGAATAATTAATTAATAGTATAAAATATAGAAATAAGGAGATTCTTGAAATACCAATTTCATTCTTAGATTATTAATTTATAGCAGCAACATAAGGTAAATTAATATTTGTGTGAACAAGAAAAAGCTGTTATAGCCAATTATGCTATACATTTACCGGGGCTAGACAAAATTATGGAAACACTTCTATGCAAACACTTTTTTTGATCTTTCTCAGAAATTACTTTGAGAATAATTTTATAAGTGTAGAAATGTTTAGGTCATGCGTTTCCTAATACTTATCAATGAAATTTAAAGCTTTTAGAGCTTTGAGGAACGGCTATAAAGTGCAAACGAAAATTAGTGCTTTTGAACACTCTATGCCAAGACATGTAGCAATAAACGTTTAACTTGTAACAATTATTTTAGTTGTTATATCCGATAGTAGCATCAAATTTCATAAATCTAGCTTAAATATTTGTGAAAATATGAACATTTTTACAAAAAAAACTAATTTTTTAATCTTATGTTTTTTTTTTGTTATCTTTCAAAATATTAAATAAAATTAAACAAAATTTCTGGAGCAGTTCAAAATTAATAACAAAATTATTGCTTTAAAATTGAAGAAAAATTTGTTTAAAACTGAACAAGATATGAGTAATTAAAGTTGTTGTTTCATAATACGCTTGCACGGGAAAAAGTTTAAAAAAATGCTTCTTTAAAATTTTGTAGTGAATCGTATTTGTCCACTAATTAAAAAAATTCGATTTGAATATCTTTAAAATTTAAGAAGTTTCAAACAGTTTTCTAAGTAGTTTTCGTGGTTTTTAATAAAAATGATCAAAATAAGGGATTTTCCACAAATTTCATTTTATACAATTATACAAGATTTATCAAAAATGTCACTGGCATTGTTGGGGATCATCTCCTCTAAAAGTATCTTCCATTTTGCATGTTTTTGCTCCTTATACATATATTCCTTATACATATTTCGGTGCATGAATGATTATCGTGAGGTATCGTCCTTTGTTATTTAATTTTGTCTTATGATACAAAATAGTATTTGTAGAAAACCCCTTATCATTTTGAGTTTCTATTAGAAAGTACAAAAACTGTTTAGAAAATTGTTCGAAAATTTTTAAATTTCTAAAATAATCACATCGGTTTTTTTCATTAGTTTCTAAATACGATTCACTACAAAATTAAGAAGAAAAAAATTTAAATTTTTTCCGCACATGCGCAGTATGAAAGAACTACTTTAATTATTTATATATTGCACAGTTTTCCACGAATTGTTTTCAAATTTTAGAGCTCAAATTTTGAAATTAATTTTAAATTGCTCTCAAAATTTTGTTTTATTTTAATGAATATTTTCAAAGTTATAGCAAAAAAAGAAAGATAAAAAAATTAGTTTCTTATTAAAAAATGTCTATATCTTCATAAATATTTAAACTAGTCTTATAAAAATTTGTGCAATTATTGCATATAATAACAAAAATTATTGCTACAAGTTACAAATTGATTGCTACTTTTGTTTTGTATCGGATGTTCAAAAACTCTATTTTCCGTTTGTAATTTATTGTCGATCTCTCAAACCTCTAAAAGCTTTAAACTTCATTCATATGTATAAGTAATCGCATGATCTAAACACTTTTGAAGTTATAAAAGGATTTTTTAACTATTTCCTGAGAAATACCAAAAAAATGTATTAGTATAGAAGTGTCTTCATTATTTTGGCCACCCACTGTACATAAATTTTGATATAATTTTAAACTTCCTTAAATATTGAATCTAAAATATAAAATTTTAATTATTTTAACATTTTGACTGTTGAAAGCCAAGTTATTTTTAAAAATTAATACATTCGTATGTCAAAAAATTACTATGATTGTAGTCTTTTAATGAATTACTTTTCGAATTATCCTTAATTGTAGTGATTTAATTATGTAATTTCTAAAAATATTTCTCCCTAAACATTTCGTTAGATTCGTAAGTCGTTTAGTAAAACGAATTTGTAGTTCTTCTTAAAAAATTTTAAACATCTACACATACAATAATTTTCGTGAATAATTGTAAATCGGAAATAGTATTTATTTATTTATCAGAAGGCAAACAAATATGGAATATTTTTTACTTTTACGTTTAGCATTTTTAACATAGTTGGAAGAATGAAATACTACCACTATATAGAATATCCTTAATTAATGAGAGAAAGTATATGAAGTATTATTTATATTTGGCATATAGAAACTTAGTCTTATGAGCGATTTGATTTCCTATTTTTTTAATGAAACGTTTCTAAACTATTAAATAATATCTTAACTAAGAGAATAACAACAAGAACTATGTAAAAGAGAAAATGTGGAAAATATGTAATATATCTTATTTTCAAAACACAGAAACAGAGATAATGAAAACGTTTCTTTAAAGGAAAAGTTATGGTGAAAAAATTTTATACTATGAGTTGTAGATCTTGTGTATAAAACGCTATCAAATGTATTTCTTACACTCATAATTTTTTAGACTAACCACAGCAGTTTGCAGTTTATAAAATTTTTATAATTTATTGAAGACCAATTTAAAAAATTTAAAAAATTTTCAAAATGTGCCTCTAATACAGGGTGTCTCTGTTAAGCGTTTCAGAACTTCTAAGAGGGTCTTAACTGAGACACCCTGTATAAACATTATGCTTCTAATATAATGGATGAAAATATAGTTTTTAATACTTTTCAACAACTGATAATAATGAAAAGGTTTTATAGTAAAAGGAATGACATTTCTTTTATTAGTTGTTAAATTTTTTGATGTAATTCTTTTAAATTTTATTATTTACTCTCTTATAAATGTTTTGCAAACAAAATTCTTTTATGAAATTGAAAAAATTATTCTCTACCCGAAACTTATCAAAATATATGGTTCTAAACAAATCACAATTTTTTTAAATTTAAAAGTTGATTGAAGAAGGAAATGAATGATTTGAATTGAAACAAAAACATGTTTTTAAAGCATGTTACCTTATCATATTTAAGTTAGTGAGTCTTCGAAAAGATTTTAGGCGTTCTTCATCTTTAATAAATTTGATTTGCTTCGGTGTGAGAAGAATCATGTCCAGCACGTTTCTTATTAAATTTTCTTTCAATTCTCGATCAACTGCCGTAGAAGCACCAAAGCTAGGAGTGCGGTTAACCTGCAAATTAGAAGGTATTACTAAGTTCTTCAATTTTAAAAAATCGGTGTAAAATCAGATTTTTTAAAAAAAAATTTCATCCCTCAACCGTTTCTCTTTTTCAAAAAAAAACCCTAAAAAATTTCGGGATGAAACTGCTATTCAGTAAAATTCAGATTTTTCAGAAATAATTTGGATTTTTTCAAAAAATATTACAATTTATCATTCAGTAGTCAAATTTATTAGTGTATAAATTTATATAGTTTTACCTATAGGCACATAACTTTTGTGTCATTCCTTTATAAAATATATATTAAATTATTATGTATAAAAGTTGTAAACAACATTTTTGAATACGATAAGTTTTATAAAGGAACAAAATTTCAACCATATTTTTTAATAAAAATAATTTATACGTCCTTAAAAATTCGATTTTTTAAAAATTCTTTAATAAAGATCCCATTCAACTTGCAGCGTGAAAATTTCTACTATAAAAAATGATGATAGTGAATAAAAATATTTCTACAATGAAAAATTATAATCAATTAAATTATGAAAACAAAGTTTAACATTCACAACAGATTTCATTTACAGAAAAGGCTTTATTTTGAAAGAAATCCTACTTTAAAAATTGCTAATTTGTCATAAAATCTTTTACCATAGCAGTTTTATAACTAATATATATATATATATATATTGAAAAAATATGAATATGAACAATATTGCATGATTTTCAAGTG